>NC_143134.1:55588750-55892812 GCF_059928025.1 Delphinapterus leucas
CAGATGGAAACTAAACTTTTCGTGGTGAACATGCTGTAGTGTATATAGGCCAAAATATAATGTTGTACACATGAAATAGTAATATAAACCACTGTTACCTCAATTTTTAAAAAAATTTTAATAAAAAATAAGATGACCACATATTCTGTTTTACTATAATTCAAATTAATCAGCTATCAGGACAAAAAGAAGTGAGAAACACTTAAAATCCAACTGTATGGTAGCAGAGTCCTTAATACCATAAAAACACAGATGAGTTTCATGCCCAGAAAGCTTATAATTATTTGTCAATCCTACGGCATAACCAGGGAACACCTTTCAGTGGAGTTCTAAGCTTCTCATATCCTTTTTATGCTTTCATACAGAGCTCATCAGCCTTCCTCTCCAAGGCTGGATGATATTGCTAACCAACATGTGGCAAAGAAGATTCTAAAACAGCATGACAATTTTATGCTTGACTCAGGCAATCATAGCTCTCTTGAGGGAAATCTGCTCTCCAGGCTCACATCTCCTGTGTTTCTGCCCACAATCCCCCCTGGAGGAACTTAAGACTCTTATACACTCGATTACACTCTACTGATTTATAGTGCCAAACAGCCATTCACATAAGGGCCCTCCATAAACATTACTGGATTATGCCAACTCAGGTGATTGATTCTGGTCCTCTTAATGTGCCACCACTCTACAGACAAACCTTATATATCCAGTATGATTTCAGCTCCTCAAACTAGGCTCCCTATCCACACCTTGCATCTATTGTCTTCTGAAAACAAGACTGCAGTTAAAAGAACCAACTACTGGAGAAAACTAATTATAAATAGGAAAACAGGTGAAACATTATAGGTAACTGAAAGTTTAGCACTTGCACACAGTGAGGACAATCAGTATGAAAATGACACTAACTCTGATTCTTCTGTGTGATGGAAAATTTCCTTCTACCATCATCAAAACTAGCGCTTCTTAAACTTAAAGGTGCCTGTGAACTACCTGGAAAATCTTACTAAAATGTGGGCTCTAATTCAGATAATCTGAGATGGAGTCCAAGATTCTGCATTCCTAACAAGCTCCCAGGAACTGCTAATGCTGCTCATAGCTCTGCTACTTACAGCAGGTGGGGAAACAGCAGCATCACCGTCAGTGTCAGCATCAGCATCACCTGGGAGCTTGTTAGACAAGAATCCTGAGTCCGCCTTAGACCTAAGGAAAGAGAATCTGCCATTCAACAAGGTCTCAGGTGATCAGAATGCATAGTAGACAGCCGCTAACACACCATCTTATACTCACTGTCAATCAGAATTGCCTGGGACCTTTTTGGAACTACAAAAGCTTAGGCCTCATGGCAGAGAATCTGATTCAGTTGGTCTAGGGTATTTCATTGTTCCTATTTTTGTTTGTTTTTAGGCATACCCAGGTGGTTCTGAGCAGCCAGTGCTGCGAACCATTGAATTAAAAATACCCAACTGGGTGGAGGAAAAAATAGAGCTACTGCTAATCGCTGAGGAATTTGAGGGAATGATGAAAATATCCTAAAATTGGTTATTGCAATGGTTACATGACTCTGTGAATATACTAAAAACCACTGAATTGTACCTTAGATGAGTCAACTGTATGGTATATGAATTATTCTCAATAAAACTGTTATATAAAAATGTAAAACTTCAATAGCTTTCCTATTTTAAAATAGGTAAATAACTCCAACTGAACAACAATGAAGTGGAATTATTTCCCATTCTGGAACTCTGGCCCAAGAGGTTGAACTTCTTTCAAAAAAAGAGAACAGGGCTTCCCAGGTGGCGCAGTGGTTGAGAGTCCACCTGCCAATGCAGGGGACACGGGTTCGTGCCCTGGTCCGGGAAGATCCCACATGCCGCGGAGCGGCTGGGTCCATGAGCCATGGCTGCTGAGCCTGCGCGTCAGGAGCCTGTGCTCCGCAACGGGAGAGGCCACAACAGTGAGAGGCCCGCGTACCGCCAAAAAAAAAAAAAAAAAAAAACACACATGCTTATACGACTCATCTAGAAACATTAAGTTCTGCTCATCTACTCCTCAGGTTCATTTCTGGTTAAGGTAATGCATATTTTAAAAAGAAAAGCAAATTTATCAATTTTGAAAACTTTCTCCTGCACACCCAAAGTTTCCATAGTATTTTCAAATAAATAATTTTCCTTTTGCTTCCCCAATTTAAAATAAACCAAGTTAACTAATAAGTTAACAATGAATTAACTAATCCATTGTACTACATTCTTCCATCTTTTCTGTGTTTTTGAAAACATTCAAAAAACATGTTAACAGGGACTTCCCTGGTGATCCAGTGGTTAAGACTCCATGCTCCCAATGCAGAGGGCCCGGGTTCGATCCTGGTCAGGGAACTAGATCCCGTGTGCCACAACTAAGACCCGGCACAGCCAAATAAATAAATAAAAACTTTTTAATTAAGAAAAAAATATATAAAATGCAAATCTGACCTTGTTTTTAAAAAGTGACTTAAGAAACTCGATAATGTGCTCATAAAAATAAAGATGATAAATAGCACTAAAATATCAGGAAAATTATACTCCAATAAAGACATTAAAAAAAATCAGGAAAGATCACTGTAATATATGAGACACTGTTTACTTATTATCAAAAGGAAAGTACTATAAATATACGTAAGTAATAGGTACCACGTATTATTATACTTTGGAGAGGCACGCACAGCTTCTGATAGCTGTGGTGTCAAATGCTCAAAACTGCAGGTCTTGTATGCTCAAGCCAATGACAGTTCACAGATATGATTTACTTTCCCTGTTGGATTGCCATAGCCTATGTAAGTCATTTTCCCCCAGAACCAGCACCCTTGTTTATGGTCTCATGGTCTCATTCTTTTGAAACGCATATTCTAGATGCATCACTGAACAGAGTTTTCAGGACAATATACACTGTTTACATGGCATCTTCTGGGATCCCCTGCTCACTAAGGAGCCCCTCTCTTAAGAAATGACTTTCTAGGACCTTCAAGGCAATGGTTAAGGTCACCTTCAAAAGTAAGCATGACGCTTTCCCTTATCCAAACTCTCCCATAAAATCCAATATATTTCAACATAACTGTTGCTGTGTATATTTTCTTTTAAAATAATTCTACCATGTTACATTCTGAAGATGACAAAAAAAAAAGGCAAATCAATGCTCCTAAGTACTGATCTTGCCCTGGGTAATAACCCTTGAATAGTCCTCCTATTACTTTTTATAGTGAGGAAGTTTACCCTCCTGCCTAAACTAAGCCCCTCCTGCTCTTAGTACATCTGTCCAATGAACTCTTCACTTTTCATAGTATTGGGAAGATGGTTCTATATCCCAGAGCAAAACAAACAACCTGAATTTTGGATAAAAGATTCCAATTTCAAGGAAACAACCCTGAAAGCCACGTTGGTGATACTCAGCATATAGTAGTCAACTCTATCTCAATCCTGTCTCTTTGAAATACTAACTTCCGAGAGCGCAAGACTCACAGTCCTTGCTGAGTTAAATATACTAATTCTTAATGGATTAGCATGTCTCAATTCATAACTTATTTAACAATTCACCAAAAAATGTTTCAAAAGAAAGGAGAAAAGGCATACCTAATATTATATATATCCTGAATATTCTTCTCTCCACCATGTCCTTCCTTAAGAGCTTGCATTTGTAATAATTTCATAATGGCTTTTATCAAGCCATGTGTATCCCTGTAAAGAAATACAACAACATGTCAAATGTCATAAAGTGAATATTCCAATCAGGTACGTAATCCTACCACTTTTAAATAGTTGAACACTTGCCACCCACACTGAACAGGAGCCATCCACACACACCCAGCTTACTGCATAGCACAGCCAAGAATAGGCCTACAAGCTCCCATTCAACACATTGAAAGGAGGAGCAGTGGAGCCAAAGAATCAAACCACTAACCCATCAATCACCTCCATACATGCACTTGGGGGAAAATCAATCAGGAAAAAGGAAACACTAACCCACATAACTGCAGGCAGTGACCACATCAGTTACCCGCACTGAATAATCAAGTCCTTCATTTATAAATATTAGCAGACCATGAATAATAACCAGACATATGAAATGGAACAGCCACTCAAAAAAGTGGGCCAGGGGACCAATCAGAGAAAATAACCCCCATTAAAACAAAGTTAATGGAAGTGGGGAACAGAAATTTAAGTTTTCTCATCCTCTGTAAGAGGCAGCAGGATAATAAATCAAAAAGAAGGCCTGCCCTTTTTTATTTTTTTGCCTGTTATTAATTATTTTAAATTGTGAAACAGGATTTTACTCCAGCATTACTGAGGTAAAACTGACAAATACAATTGTAATATAATGTGTACAACATGATTTACATGTACATTGTAAAATGGCTGCCATAATCAAGTTAATTAACACATCACTTCACATAGTTACTTTTTCTTTTTTTTGGTAAAAACACTAAATACTCTCTTAGCAAATTTCAAGTACACAATACAGTATTGTTGACTACAGTTACCACGTGGTACATTAGGCCCTCAGAACTTATTCATCTTATAACTGGAAGTCTGTATCTTTTGACCAACCTCTCCCCATTTCTCCCACCCAGCCCCCGGCAACAATATCTGTTCAACTTCTTTTTTTAGATTCCACATATAAGTGGTACCATCCAGTATTTATCTTTCTCTGTCTGGGTTATTTCACTTAGCACAATACCCTTCAGGTTCATCCATGTTGTCACAAATTACCCTGCCCTTTTTAAATAAGATGCTCCTCGGGAACAAAAAAGAAATCTTAGAAATAAAGATTACCCGTTAAATTTTTAAAAAGTAATATTTTTAAAATCATGGGTGTTCATATTTACAGATCATCTATTGTAAGCTAAGTACTCTCCTAAGAGCTTAACGTGTATTGTGTCATTGCTATCTAGAAATCACTTTCAACAATCATCGACAGGAAGACACTGGAACTCACCAAAAAAGATACCCCACATCCAAAGACAAAGGACAAGACAAAATGAGACGGTAGGAGGGGTGCAATCACAATAAAATCGAATCCCGTAACTGCTGAGTGGGTGACTCACAAACCTGGCAACACTAATACCACAGAAGTCCACCCACTGGAGTGAACGTTCTGAGCCCCACGTCAGGCTTCCCAACCTGAGGGTCTGGAAACGGGAGAAGGAATTCCTAGAGAATCAGACTTTGAAGCCTAGTGGGATTTGATTGCAGGACTTCAACAGGACTGGGGGAAACAGAGACTACACTCTTGGAGGGCACACACAAATTAGTGTGTGCATCGGGACCCAGGGGAAGGAGCAGTGACCCCAGGGGAGACTGAACCAGACCTACCTGCTAGTGTTGGAGGGTCTTCTGCAGAGGCAGGGGTTGGCTGTATGTCACCATGAGGACAAGGACACAGGCAGCAGAAGTTCTGGGAAGTACTCCTTGGCTTAAGCCCTCCCAGAGTCTGCCATTAGCCCCACCAAAGAGCCCAGGTAGGCTCCAGTGTTGGGTCGCCTCAGGCCAAACAATCAACAGGGAGGGAACCCAGCCCCACCCATCAGCAGACAAGGAGATTAAAGTTTTACTGAGCTCTGCCCACCACAGCAACAGCCAGCTCTACCCACTACCAGTCCCTCCAACTAGGAAACTTGCACAAGCCTCTTACATAGCCTCATCCACCAGAGGGCAGACAGCAAAAGCAAGAAGAATTACAACCCTGCAGCCTGTGGAACAAAAAACACATTCACAGAAAGACAGACAAGATGAAAAGGCAGAGGGCTATGTACCAGATGAAGGAACAAGATAAAACCCCAAAAAAACAACTAAATGAACTGGATATAGGCAATCTTCCAGAAGAAGAATTCAGAATAATGATAGTGAAGATGATCCTGGACCTCAGAAAAAGAATGGAGGCAAAGGTCGAGAAGATGCAAGAAATTTTTAACGAAGACCTAGAAGAATTAAACAACAAACAAACAGAGATGAACAGTACAATAACGGAAATGAAAAATACACTAGAAGGAATCAATAGCAGAATAACTGAGGCAGAAGAACAGATAAGTGACCTGGAAGACAGAATGGTGGAATTCACTGCTGTGGAACAGAATAAAGAAAAAAGAATGAAAAGAAATGAAGACAGCCTAAGAGACCTCTGGGACAACATTAAATGCAACAACATTTGCATTATAGGGGTCCCAGAAGGAGAAGAGAGAGAGAAAGGACCCGAGAAAATATGTGAAGAGATTATAGTCGAACCCTAACATGGGAAAGGAAATAGCCACCCAAGTGCAGGAAGCGCAGAGAGTCCCGTACAGGATAAACCCAAGGAGAAACATGAAGAGACACACAGTAATCAAATTGGCAAAAATTAAAGACAAAAAAAAATTATTGAAAGCAGAAAGGGAAAAACGACAAATAACATACAAGGGAACTCCCATAAGGTTAACAGCTGATTTCTCAGCAGAAACTCTACAGGCCAGAAGGGAGTGGCATGACATATTTAAAGTGATGAAAGTGAAGAACCTACAACCAAGATTACTCTACCCGGCAAGGATCTCATTCAGTTTCTACTGAGAAATCAAAAGCTTTACAGACAAGCAAAAGCTAAGAGAATTCAGCACTACCAAACCAGATCTACAACAAATGCTAAAGGAACTTCTCTAAGTGGGAAACACAAGACAAGAAAAGGAACTACAAAAACAAACCCAAAACAATTAAGAAAATGGTAATAGGAACATACATATCGATAATTACCTTAAACGTGAATGGATTAAATGCTCCAACCAAAAGACACAGGATCGTTGAACAGATACAGAAAACAGGACCCATATATATGCTGTCTACAACAGACCCACTTCAGACCTAGGGACACATGCAGACTGAAAGTTGAGGGGATGGAAAAAGATATTCCATGTAAATGGAAATCAAAAGAAAGCTGGAGTAGCAATACTCATATCAGATAAAATAGACTTTAAAATAAAGAATGTTACAAGAGACAAGGAAGGACACTACATAATGATCAGGGATCAATCCAAGAAGAAGATATAACAATTATAAATATATATGCACCCAACATAGGAGCACCTCAATACATAAGGCAACTACTAACAGCTATAAAAGAGGAAATCAACAGTAACACAATAATAGTGGGGGATTTTAATACCTCACTTACACCAATGGACAGATCATCCACACAGAAAATTAATAAGGAAACACAAGTTTTAAATGACACAAAAGACCAGATGGATTTAACTGATATTTATAGGATATTCCATCCAAAACAGCAGATTACACTTTCTTCTCAAGTGCACACGGAATATTCTGCAAGATAGATCACATCTTGGGTCACAAATCAAGCCTCAGTAAATTTTAAAAAATTGAAATCATATCAAGCATCTTTTCTGACCTCAACGCTATGAGATTAGAAATCAATTACAGGGAAAAAAGCATAAAAAAACACAAACACATGGAGGCTAAACAATACATTACTAAACAACCAAGGGATCACTGAAGAAATCAAAGAGGAAATCAAAAAATACCTAGAGACAGATGACAATGAAAACATGACAATCCAAAACCTATGGGATGCAGCAAAAGCAGTTCTAAGAAGGAAGTTTATAGCAATACAATCCTACCTCAAGAAACAAAAAACATCTCAAATAAACAACCTACCTTACACCTAAAGGAACTAGAGAAAGAAGAACAAACAAAACCCAAAGTTAGTAGAAGGAAAGAAATCATAAAGAACTGAGCGGAAATAAATGAAGTAGAAACAAAGAAGACAATAGCAAAAATCACTAAAGCTAAAAGCTGGTTCTTTGAGAAGATAAACAAAATTGATAAACCATTAGCCAGACTCATCAAGAAAAAGAGGGAGAGGACTCAAATCAATAAAATTACAAATGAAAAAGGAGAAGTTACAACAGACACCGCAGAAATACAAAGCATCCTAAGAGACTACTATAAGCAACTCTATGCCAATAAAATGGACAATCTGAAGAAATGGACAAACTCTTAGAAAGGTATAACCTTCCAAAACTGAACCAGGAAGAAATAGAAAATATGAACAGACCACTCACAAGGAATGAAATTGAAACTACTATTAAAACTTTTCCAACAAACAAAAGTCCAGGACCAGATGGCTTCACAGGTGAATTCTATCAAACATTTAGAGAAGAGCTAACACTCATCCTTCTCAAACTCTTCCAAAAAATTGCAGAGGAAGGAACACTCCCAAACTCATTCTATGAGGCCACCATCACCCTGATACCAAAACCAGACAAAGATGCTACAAAAAAAGAAAATTACAGACCAATATCACTGATGAACATAGATGCGAAAATCCTCAACAAAAGATTAGCAAACAGAATCTAACAACACATTAAAAGGATCATACACAATGATCAAGTGGGATTTATCCCAGGGATGCAAGGATTCTTAAATATATGCAAATCAATCAATGTGATTCACCATATTAACAAACTGAAGAATGAAAACCATATGATCATCTCAATAGATGCAGAAAAAGCTTTCAACAAAATTCAACACCCATTTATGATAAAAACCCTCCAGAAAGTGGGCATAGAGGGAACCTACCTCAACATAATAAAGGCCATATATGACAAACCCACAACAAACATCATTCTCAATGGTGAAAAACTGAAAACATTTCCTCTAAGATCAGGAACAAGACAAGGATGTCCACTCTCTCCACTATTATTCAACATAGTTTTGGAAGCCTTAGCCACAGCAATTAGAAAAGAAAAAGAAATTAAAGGAATACAAATTGGAAAAGAAGTAGTAAAACTGTAACTGTTTGCAGATGACATGATACTATACATGGGGAATCCTAAAGATGCCAACAGAAAACTACTAGAGCTAATCAATGAATTTGGTAAAGTTGCAGGATACAAAATTAATGCACAGAAATCTCTGGCATTCCTATCACTGATGATGAAAAATATGAAAGAGAAATTAAGGAAACACTCCCATTTACCCTTGCAACACAAAGAATAAAATACCTAGGAATAAACCTACCTAGGGAGACAAAAGACCTGTATGCAGAAAACTATAAGACATGGCTGAAAGAAATTAAATATGATACAAACAGATGGAGAGATATACCATGTTCTTGGATTGGAAGAATTAATATTGTGAAAATGACTATACTACCCAAAGCAATCTACAGATTCAATGCAATCCCTATCAAATTACCAATGGCATTTTTTACGGAACTAGAACAAAAAAATCTTAAAATTTGTATGGAGACACAAAAGACCCCGAATAGCCAAAGCAGTCTTGAGGGAAAAAAATGGAGCTGGAGGAATCAGACTCCCTGACTTCAGACTATCCTACAAAGCTACAGTCATCAAGACAATGTGGTACTGGCACAAAAACATAAATATAGATCAATGGAACAGGATAGAAAGCCCAGAGATAAACACACACACCTATGATCAGCTAATCTATGACAAAGGAGGCAAGGATATACAATGGAGAAAAGACAGTCTCTTCAATAAGTGGTGCTGGGAAAACTGGACAGCTACATGTAAAAGAATGAAATTAGAAAACTCCCTAAAACCATACACAAAAATAAGCTCAAAATGGATTAGAGACCTAAATGTAAGACCGGACACTATAAACCTCTTAGAGGAAAACATAGGAAGAAAACTCCTTGACATAAATCACAGCAAGATCTTTTTTTATCCACCTCCTAGAACAATGGAAATAAAAACAAAAATAAACAAATGGAGCCTAATGAAATTTAAAAGCTTTTGCAAAGCAAAGGAAACTACAATCAAGACGAAACGACAACGCTCAAAATGGAAGAAAATATTTGCAAACGAATCAACAGACAAAAGATTAATCTCCAAAATATATAAACAGCTCATGCAGCTCAATATTAAAAAAATAAACAACCCAATCCAAAAATGGGCAGAAGATCTAAATAGACACTTCTCCAAAGAAGACATACAGATGGCCAAGAAGCACATGAAAAGCTGTTCAACACCACTAATTATCAGAGAAATGAAAATCAAAACTACAATGAGGTATCACCTAACACCAGTTAGAATGGGCATCATCGGAAAATCTACATACAACAAATGCTGGAGAGGGTGTGGAGAAAAGGGAACCCTCTTGCACTGTTGGTGGGAATGTAAATTGATACAGCCACTATGGAGAACAATATGGAGGTTCCTTAAAAAACTAAAAACAGAATTACCATATGACCCAGCAATTCCACTACTGGGCATATACCCTGAGAAAACCATAATTCAAAAAGAGTCATGTACCACCATGTTCATTGCAGCTCTATTTACGATAGCCAGCTCATGGAAGCAACCTAAATGCCCATCGACAGACGAATGGATAAAGAAGATGTGGTACATATATATACAATGGAATATTACTCAGCCATAAAAAGGAATGAAATTGAGTCATTTGTAGAGACGTGGATGGATCTACAGACTGTCATACGGAGTGAAGTAAGTCAGAAAGAGAAAAACGAATATCGTATATTAACACATATATGTGGAACCTAGAAAAATGGTACAGATGAACTGGTTTGTAGGGCAGAAATTGAGACACAGATGCAGAGAACAAACGTATGGACACCAACGGGGTAAAGTGGTGGGGGTGGTGGTGGTGATGAATTGGGAGATTGGGATTGACATGTATACACTGATATGTATAAAATGGATAACTAATAAGAACCTGCTGTTTAAAAAAATAAATAAAATTAAATTAAAAAAAACAAAAAAGAAATCACATTTTTTTTTTTTTTTTTTTTTTTTTTGCTGTACGCGGGCCTCTCACTGTTGTGGCCTCTCCCGTTGCGCAGCACAGGCTCCGGACGCGCAGGCTCAGCGGCCATGGCTCACAGGCCCAGCCGCTCCGCGGCATGTGGGATCTTCCCAGACCAGGGCACGAACCCGTGTCCCCTGCATTGGCAGGCGGACTCTCAACCACTACGCCACCAGGGAAGCCCAAGAAATCACTTTTAACTTTATCTCCAGCCAAGACAAGACTTGGACTTAATTAATTGATATCTTTTGGGGCAATTACGTAAGATGTTATTTAGTGTACTCTTTTATGGCATTTAAAATTTTACAACTTATGAAAGGTTTGGTCGCACTGTCCCATACAGTAGCCAATGGCCACATGTGGCTACTGAGCACTTGTAACGTGGCTAATCCACATTGGGATGTGCTGTTGTGTAAAATACATGCTGAATTTAAAAGACTTAGAAGTACAAAAAAGACTGTAAAATATCGTGTAATTTTTTATACTGATTATATATTGAAATAATATATTTGAAATGTGGGGTTACATAAAATATATTATTAAAGTTAATATCAACCATTTCTTTTTACTTTTTAATACAGCTACTAGAAAATTTTGAATTATAAATGTGGCTCACAGTTGTGGCTCATAGTACAATATATTTCTATTTCACAGCACTACTGGAGACTCATGGTTTTTTTCCTAAGTGGATTCTTTGGTGAGCAGTGAGGTTTCTCTTGCAGTTGAAGCATTTCCCACAATCTATACAACAGTATGTTTTCTTTTTCACATGGATCCTCTTATGACCATGCAGTGCAGATTAATGAATGAGTGTTTTGTGACGGATATCACATGTGTATGGTTTCTCTCCTGTATGGATCCTCTGGTGAAGACAGAGGCCTCAACACTGCATGAAGCCTGTTCCCTAAGATTCCCTTTCCTGTGTGTGTTCTCTGCTGGACATCAAACTGAAGTTCAGCTTTTCTCACATACTCTACATTGGTATTATGTCAATTCTACTTTGCCTTCATCAAAAATATGGCTAGTTGGGCGGCGCAGTGGTTGAGAGTCTGCCTGCCGATGCAGGGGACACGGGTTCGTGCCCCGGTCCGGGAAGATCCCACATGCCGCGGAGCAGCTAGGCCCGTGAGCCATGGCCGCTGACCCTGCGCGTCCAGAGCCTGTGCTCCGCAACGGGAGGGGCCACAACAGTGAGAGGCCCGTGTACCGCAAAAAAAAAAAAAAAAAAATATATATATATATATATATATATATATAGCTAGTTAATTCCACTGTGACTCAATAGAAATTAAAAAGTAAATTTTTAAAAAAATTGGAGTGATGTGCTGTTGTCTTAGGAATGTCTGATGGCATGATATCTCCTTGGGAACCAAGGTACTGTCTTATTTTCTTCCTTCGAGACTGCTCAGATTCTTCTGAGAACCTTCTCTGTTGACACCCTGAGCTTCTAGAATCCTCCTCCTCTAAAGCTTAGGAAGAAGATACCTCAGCAGCCAATCTTTTAGAATAAATTCCTTCATTGCAATTCTTCACACCATTCACTTTTACAGAATGAGAACCATTCTGTAGCTAAGGATCCCAGACTTTAAGGAATGCTACCTTCCAGTATATGCCCCAGCTCTTCACAACCCTGTACACTTTCCTTTACAGAGATCTGGAGAGCCTTCAGCATGGAAACTGTAACTGCTCTATCACCAATTTATCAAGAACCTATTCCTGGGTGTGAATGTCTGACCTCAGTCACAGGCCTCAGTGCTGCTGTCTTGCTTTTTGAAAGTTAGTCTTCAGGATGACACAAAACCCTATGGTTCTGACCCAGGTCTGTGCCTAGATTTTTATACAAGACCATGAAATCTGAGGTCTGTAGCTATATTTAGTAGATAAATTCTAATCATCACTGAATCAGTGAGCAGTTCCATATTCCAGTATCCGACTGAGACCTATCAGAGGAGTCTGCCCTGGTTTACCTTGGTGAGAGGGTCACTACGTGTTCAGAAGTCTCCTTGTCTTCTTGTCTGCAATGTTTACACAACTGGTAATCAGCTTTAAAGTCTGATTTAAGCTAAAATGACTCCATTTATGTATGGTTGAAATGGAAAAAGCCTCACCTAGTAACCTCATAAGGCCACTTATGAGGTTGGTCAACCACTTACTAGGTTGATCACCTAGTAACCTCATAAGGCCACTCTCTGGACCTAATGATTAGTTTAAAGAGTACTCATTTTAGATGATCAATTTTGACGGAATTTCTGACTGAATTTCTTCCAATAAATATGGTTTCATTAAAATCCCATTTTGCATGTAAAACTATATTGGTTTTCCTTATCTAATGATTTATTTGTCATATGACTAGAGTTTTACAGAAGACAGATAACAGACTTATGATTTTTAACCAATTTGGGTCACCTGCCCCTTTATGAAAGCACTAGAATCCCAGAGAAAAGCACATACATCCTATGTGCATTTAATTCCAGGGAGTTCCCAGAACCACTGAGGCTGGTAAATTAACTCCAGTTTTTTAACCTTTAAGTTACATCTTGTTTTATTGGTGGATCCAGACTTTACTGTGTGGATAATTGAGTCCATACTATATTTTAAGCAAGAGTGTAACATGAATAGATTATAATTTTTGAAAGATGATGGTGTTAATCAAATCATGTGTAGATCCATTCAAATAGTAACACATTGCCTAAATTCAATTATTTTAGAATAATTTCTTAAATTATTTAAATATTTCAAGTGGGCTGAGAGGGATGGTTTCAGATTTGTATTTAAATCCCTGCTTTAATTCTAATTAGCTAGGGAATGTTGGGCAAGCCACTTAATGTCCAGAAGCCTCAGCATCCTCACCTGTACAAGAGAATCATAATAATAAGCCCACCTCTGTGTTGTTTTAAAGAATAAATAATACTATGTCAGTAAAGTATATTTTTCAATATATTGTGATAATCTAATATGGTAACTGTACCATAAAGATTATGATGCTTTTCCCTTTGTAAGGTTATGCAAACAGAAGTTTCAGAGTTCATGAATGCTAAAACCTAGAATGTTCCTAAAACTAACTACAGTTAAGTCCTAAATGCCTAAATCCTAGTATTTTCCATCTTTCTTCACAAAACCCTCTATTTATTGTTTTCAAGCCATTGTTACTCTGAATCTGAGATCTGCTCTTACAAAATTAAAAATTTTTATATGAAATCTGTATAATTGCAGAAAGAGGTTACAAGAGTTTGAATAGTGCTAAAAATCAAAATAATAAAATAGAAGAAAACATAACCTTTAGAGAAGCAAAAACCAAAGAAAGGATAGAAGAAAAATTCACTAGACCTAAGTCTTCAAACTGAAAGGGCTACCAAGTGCTAGGCAAGATGACTGAAAAAATTTCTGACATTTCCCAAATCCATAGGTAAAGAGAAAATCCTATGAACTTTAAGTTATAAAATAAAATCTATAAAATAAAGAATATTAGACTGACATCATTTCTAATTTGGCATCAGAATTCTCATCTGCAACACTAAATGAAGCAATGTATATGGAATTATGAGAGAAAGGTTTATATAACTTAATAAATCTAACCCCCCTCCCCAAAAAGGCTAAGAATAATGTAAGAAGACAAAAGAAATATTTTTCAGACATAGTATTCTGAAAAATTTTCTTCAAGAGGATTCTCCAGTTAAAAGATAATGCGGGATGATTGCACAACTTTGTAAATATACCAACAACCACTGAATTGCACCCTTTAAAAGAATAGTTTAAATATGTGAATTATATCTCAATAAAGTTATTATTTTTTTAAGATAAAGCATAAGAAAGAAATGAAGTGGTAGAAAGATATAGCCTACAAAGAACTTGTTCAGAATGAATACCAGAAGAATTTACAATCAAGTCTTTAACATTTTTCAAATGTCACTGTAAAGTTTAAAGCAATTGTTAAGAGAGGTTTTGGAGGGGAAAAGTACAAAAAAGAGAGAAAAAAAAGACAATCTGTCATAAAAATTCCAGATCACTTTAGCAAATTTAGTGGGGAGGGTTTTCAGGGGAAAGAAAACATAAAATTAAGATAAGAGATAACCTGAGATGAAATATTTATAACACATATGACAAAGGGTTAATATATATATAACAAAAAACAGCAACAAAATAAGGCAGATCATATGATAGAAAAATGAGCAGAGAATATAGATATGCAGATCACAGAAGAGGATGATTCATAATATCCAGTGTTAATGAGTGAATGGGGAATAAGCATTTTCAGGTTGAGCATACATTCATTCAGACTTTATGGAGGGCAATTTAGCAGTGTCCATAAAAATTTTAAATGAAGTCTTTTTCCCATAAATTGCATTTGTAAGAACGTATCATATAGAAATACCCTTACATATGCCCAAAAGAAGATCTTACAAGGCATTTGTTATCTTAAAGAAATGGAAGAAGAAAACTACGTTTGCCAATAAATATTTAAAATATGACACAATCATATTATAGAATAGTCTGAAGCTATTAATAAAGATGCAAACAGATCTATGAAAAGATGTCCAACACATATTAAGTGGAAAAAAAGCAAGTTTTAGAACAATATACATATGAATAAGATATCCAATTTTAAAATACATGGAATGTATAGGCTTATAAATACTTTTTTATACATCTAGATATGGGGCTCCAATTTCACTGGAATTAGCTGGTCCCTGATTCCACGTGCCTGGATCTGATTTCAGATCACCCTAGCTTTGCCTATACTCCAGAGGAAACCAAGGCCAATATTTGGAGAAATCTCTGAGCCACTCTACTCTCCCTGAGCCTTTCCAGACTGTCACTTCCTAGTTTCCAACAGGGCCTAACAGGAAAGTGAATTTTTTAAAAAGAAAAGAAAGAGAAAATGGTAAAAAGGAGAAATTTTACCACTTACTACTTTCACTACCTGCAAGTGCCATTGTTCGAGTTTTCAAAAATGTATGTACTACTTTTATTTTTTTATTAGTGAAAAAAAGGAGGAAAAAAGATTTATAATCTCAAGGTGAGGAAGGACCACTGAATACAAAAAGAAGATTAAACCTGATCTCCTAGATATACAGTATGAGCAGAAATTTAAGTAAATAATGAAATAACCACCGTGTCTTTTATTTAGAACCTGCCTTCAGTCACAGTTTAGCACAGACACAAAAACATGTTAACTCGAGGAAGTAGACTTCTGAGAACATTTTCAGGATCTGGAATTAGCCCTTAGACAAGCAGGCTGGCTGTGTTTGAGGTACACAGGTACCCAGAAAGTTATTTAACAAATCAAAGTGAAGACTTTTAATCAAGGCGGAGGAGATCTGATTAGATATTATGACTAACTTGTTCATAGTGTAATATGTTCGAGAGATGTCATTACCAAAAAAAGGCATATCCAACTGTCTATTGGATAGTCCCTTTTCAGTATCTCAATTGTGCCTCAAATTCAACATGTCCAAAACCAAACTCATGTTCTTCCCACATACCTGGTCTTCTAATGTTTCCTATCTACCTGGTAGAGAAGCCAGAAATCAAGGAGTCACCTTTGATATATCCCTTTCAGTGATCCTCATATTCAATCCACCTCAAATGCTTCACTCCCTAAATATCTCACAAATCCATCTATTTCCCTTCATCTCTAGGAAGCAACTATCATCCCTCACCTGAACTACAGTAACAGCCACCTAAAATCATCTCCCTGTACCACTCTATTTGCCTATCCAAAACCCAGCACTTTTAATGTTATGTGCACACTGAAGCCAGAGTGGTCTTTTTGAAACCACTGATACTCACCATATAAAAACACTTCAGTAGATTTCCTCTGCACTCTGGATAAAGACCCAAATCCTGTAGATCAGCCATCATGAATGTCTGATGGCTGAATTGTCTGACCCCTACTTCTCTTCCCAGCTTCATCTCAAACCACTCTCCTCTTGCTCTTGAAATTTTTCAGGCCTTCCTAACTAATCATCTTCCCTCCCACCACAGGGACCTGGCACATGCTACTTCCTGTAACTGGAAAATTCTACCCTCTCCTATTTGCCTAGAAAAGTTTTATTCATTCCTCAGTCTCATGTCAAGTGTCACTTCATCAGCGAAGCCTTCCCTGTCCTCCATGACAAGGTCAAACTCCCACATTAAAGGCACTCTCAGCACAGTGTTCTTGTTTGAATGTAGTTTAATATATAATTGTGTGACTATGTGATTATGGCAATCTCTCTCTTTAAATGAAAAGCATCATGAGTGCAATGACTATGTCTGCTTTCCTCACCATGATCTCACAGCACCTAGTAGAGGTATACAGGAGATATTCAATAAGTATTTAATTAGTAGATGGATAGATGGATGGATGGAAGACAGCTAAGGTACTGTCTTGCTTAGATACAGAGGTGACCTTTGAAGGTAATTTCTAGTTCTATAATTATGTGATTTTACATATGCACACTGAAATTACAGTATCATATATTTATTATTATAAAGTTTGTTATTTAGTTTATTACTAAATAAGCTAATATGAATGATATTACTAGTTGTGCTTATAGTCCTCTCTGAGATTGTACATTTAGCAAATGAGGGAATTGTAAAGACTGGGAAGATAAAGTTAACATAATACCCTTTACATTATCAAGCAATGAAATAATCCTGTTGGGGGAAGGGAGGCAAGTATTTTCTGTTGGGTGTTGTTTTTTTTTTTTTAATACATCTTAAGCCACGTAGAAACAACATTAAAACCAACTTAAGACTCCTTACAGAATAAGTAAAATAAAAGAAATATTCAGTATGGTAAAAAGAGATTTAACTACTATGTTGAATATTGCCCACCATGCAGCTAAGTTCACCACACTACCAATTAACACCTAAGAGAATCTTATGAATATTAGATGGTTCCTGTGACTTAAGATCAGAGCAGCTGCAAGAAGACCCCTTTGGAAGATGCTATTGTTTTTCACTCCCTTCCCTCTTAATTCATTTGTTATATATGAACATCATTAAATAGCAATAGGACTTTTGAAGCTACTAAAATTTCTTCCCCTCTCTCTCTCTCTCTCAAGCTGCTTCTAAAAGAGTGGGTCTAAAATAAACTCAAAATAGTGAAAAGATAATAAAGTCTCAAAATATGATTTTTTAAAAAGAAGGAAGAAGATAGAAATACATCAATTATGTTTAAATCCATGAGCTCATTATAATTCTTTATAAAATAAAATCTAATTGTTCAATACTGAAGAAGGCGTAAAAAACAAAAAAACTGATTGTTTTGAAGTTTAGAAAATAAAGAAAAAAATCAAGTATTTATCCTGCCCTTCCTATACAAACTGCACTACTGGGTAACCAAACAGTAGATATGGGGATGGTTCTCTTTATAGCAATATTTCAAGTAATAAGTGAAGAAAAAAATTGTAGAATTAAAATGTCACTATTTTGAATCTCCTAATGAATTAATGGATCTAGCCATTAAGCATCAACTGCTAACATCATTATGTCCCTCCCCATGGAAGAACACACTGCCCCCTATGAAGAAGTCTTCCCCCCCTGACACTCCCCTGCAACAACGACAAAAACTGAACTTAAATCTCATCAAATTTCTAGAGCAAAATTTACAGGAAATGCAGAGAAATAAGTTAAAGCACACCATGGAGAAGCAGCCAGCAAAATCCATACTGTGGGAATCACTGCAAACAATAAAGTTTCTTCAATAAATTGTAAGAAAGAGAGAGGGAGACAGAGAAATATGGATATATGTGAAGGGGAGATCCTATAGGTTAAAAGAGATATTAAAGAATTAACAACTAATTCTTATTTGGATGGTTATTCAAACAAATTGTTTAAAGAATATTATTAGCGGGCTTCCCTGGTGGCGCAGTGGTTGAGAGTCCGCCTGCCGATACAGGGGACACGGGTTCGTGCCCCGGTCCGGGAAGATCCCACATGCCACGGAGCGGCTGGGCCCGTGAGTCTTGGCCGCTGAGCCTGTGCGTCCGGAGCCTGTGCTCCGCAGGGGGAGAGGCCACAACAGTGAGAGGCCCGCGTACCGCAAAAAAAAAAAAAAAAAAAAAAAAAATTATTAGCAATTAGAAATCTAAATACTGACTGGACATTTAAAAACTACACACACACACAAAACGCACACACATATATCCAGGTGTAATAATCACATTACTGTTATGTTTTTTAAAAAGAGATATATACTTAATAGCTACAGAAGAAATTATACAATGTCTGGGATTTGCTCCAAAAGAATATGGTAGAATGGAAGCGGATGAGATTATGGATGAACAGGACTGGCCATGAGCTAAAGGTTGTTAGGCTGAGTGATAGGAACATGAGGGTTCATAACACTATTCTACTTACTTCTGAAATTTTCTTTTTAAATTTTTAAATTTTTAAAAATCAAAGAGTTCCTCTTTGTAACACCTATTTTTTTCCAAAATTTTCTTGGCTATTTTTTTGTATCACACTCCAAGCTAGTTTCCTTCCTTTACCTCCCTTCCCTTGGCAACCAAGGCAGTGGTTGCTGCTATCATTATTGCTGTTTGGAGAGATAATACATGCTTTCAAAAAAATATTCCCGAGGACGGTGATGATGATGATGGAAAACATGGTGGCATCTTGCCGTCACAATAAAACAATCATGTTACCTTTGACAATGACTCTCCATCCACTCAATCTCTCCTCCCTCTATCCCATTTTAATCTTTCTTTTTTTTTTTGGCTATGCGGCATGACATTCAGGATCTTAGTTCCCCTACCAGGGATCAAATCTGTGCCCCCTGCAGTAGAAGCGCAGATATTAACCACTGGGCCTCTAGGGAAGTGCCCACTCCTCCCTCGATCCCAGTCAGAGTAACACAGATAGAATATCATCACCTGTACTTAAGTACAATTATGTTTCAAAGCTAGAGCTGAGCTGAGAGGCTGAGAGATACCTATTTCTAGAGTCATGGCTTTACCCCAAGTTCAATCTTCAGTAATAATGTCCCAGTCTCCTCTCTGTTTTGAGAATTACCACTCCTTGTCCATTCATATGGTTACTATAGAAAGGATCCCAGCATACGAATATTCACACAATGAAGACCCAGCCTGTAGAGGGTTAAATTGTCGTTCCCCCCACCACCCACCACCACCACCACCACCACCCACCCTGCAAAAAAAAAAGTACATCTAAGTCCTAATCCCTGGTTCCTGTGCATGTGACTTTATTTGGAAATAAGGTCTTTAAAGATATAACTAAGGATCTTAAGATGAGATCATCCTGGGTGGGCCTTAAATCCAATGACTGGTATCCTTATCAGACAAAGGACAGAAGAGATTTGAAACACAGAGAAGAAGGTCATGAAAAGACAGAGGCGGAGATTTCAATTACGCAGACACAAGCCAAAGAACATCAAGGGTTGCCAGCAGCCACCAGAAGCTAGGAAAGAGGCATGGAACTGACTCTCCCAGCCTCCAGAAGGAACCAATCCTGCTGACACCGTGGTTTTGGGCTTCTGGCCTTCACAATTGTGGAATAATAAACTTCTGTTGCTTTAAGTTTGTAGTCATTTGTTACAGCAGCCCTAGAAAACTAATACACAGCCCCTAGCAGAACTGACTGGTCCAGGAGTGAACATCTCACACGTGCTGGTCCTTGGAAATCTGTAATTGTGGCCAAGAAATTCAAACCTCAGTCTGGCTATCTCTTACAGATAAGAGATGTTAACCCAGGAGCAGGTGGTGCCCTGTAGACTAGGAAGCAGAGAAGTCAGTTTGCTGCAAGAGAGAAGAGACACACAGCCTGTATCCAGTTCGTTTCTGAGGCCCAGGTACATCCCTGTTCTTAAGTCCTGTGGGACACCCCTTTAGCAAAAAAATTAAAATCACCCTTTTATACTCAAACGAGTTCAAGTGGGTTTCTGTAACTCGTAGCCCACAGAGTCCTGTCACACTCAAGAACCTTCTGCCCAAAGTCCTTTAGTAAAGATCTGCTGGAACAAGTCCTTTCTTGGGTAGCTGCCAAAACAAACTGAACTGACTCAAGAACCCTCTAAGAGGGAGCAAAGGAAACTTCAGGCCTGAGCTACAAGCGCAGTGACAAGAAACAATGCAAAAAAAAAAGGTGGGAATGTAAATTGATACAGCCACTATGGAGAACAGTATGGAGGTTCCTTAAAAAACTAAAAATAGAGCTACCATATGATCCTGAAATCCCGCTCCTGGGCATTTATCTGGAGAAAAACTTAATTCGAAAAGACACATGCACACCAACGTTCATATCAGCACTATTTACAATAGCCAAGACATGGAAGCAACGTAAGTGTCTATCGACAGATGAATGGATAAAGAAGATGTCGTACATATATACAATGGAATATTACTCAGCCATTAAAAAAGAATGAAATAATGCCACTTGCAGCAACATGGATGGACCTGGAGATTATCATACTAAGTGAAGTAATCCAGACAGAGAAAGACAAATATCATATGATATTGCTTATATGTGGAATCTAAAGAAAAGATACAAATGAACTTATTTACAAAACAGAAATTGACTCACAGACATAGAAAACAAACTTATGGTTACCAAAGGAGGGGGGAGGGATAAATGAGGAGTTTGGGATTAACATATACACACTACTATATATAAAACAGCTAACCCATAAGGGCCTACTGTATAACACAGGGAACTATACTCAATATCTTGTAATAACCAATAATGGAAGAGAATATTAAAAAAGAATATATATATATGTGTATATATATAAACTGAATCACTTTGCTGTACACCTGAAACTAACACAACATTGTAAATCAACTGTATTTCAATAAAAATTTTTTAAAAAGGGCTTCCCTGGTGGCGCAGCAGTTGAGAGTCCGCCTGCCGATGCAGGGGACATGGGTTCGTGCTCCGGTCCGGGAGGATCCCACGTGCCGCGGAGCGGCTGGGCCCGTGAGCCATGGCCGCTGAGCCTGCGCGTCCGGAGCCTGTGCTCCGCAACGGGGAGGCCACAACAGTGAGAGGCCCGCACCACAAAAAAATAACCTAATTAATTTTTAAAAATGGAAGCTCAATTTTCACTGGCATAAGAGCCAAACCCAGATCTCATCATAATGAGTGTGGGTCAATAATGATGCTGAACACTCCAGAGAAAAAGAAAAGAAAAAAATTTTTGGTCAAGCTGTACAAACCATACTAATTAAAACCACCCAGAAAAATTGCTCTTCACTAGGTAAATACAGCACAATTACTACTGTGCATATGAATACCATATCTCAGGTTTCCTTTGGGGTTTATTTGATTACAGCATTAAATACTGCTCATGTATGCTCGGTCTCCTTTTGAAAAGACTACAATTAACGCTTGGTTCTTTAGTTTCAAAATATTCTAAATATGAGATGCAAGGAAGTACCCATACTAATTTTTCTTTTTTTTTTGCGGTACGCGGGCCTCTCACTGCTGTGGCCTCTCCCGTTGCGGAGCACAGGCTCCGGACGCGCAGGCTCAGCGGCCATGGCTCACGGGCCCAGCCGCTCCGCGGCATGTGGGATCTTCCCGGACCGGGGCATGAACCCGTGTCCCCTGCATCGGCAGGCGGACTCTCAACCACTGAGCCACCAGGGAAGCCCCCCCATACTAATTTTTTGACCAGGGATGAGAATAACAAAAGTTTGCATTGAAGAGAATTATACAAACATCCCAAAAGAGGGCATCCTGGGTATCATGGGAGCAAATGGTACAAATGTAGCCAAGTCTCTTTTTAACTAGAAAGGGTAAGTGGTCAGTTTTAAGTACAGTAAGTCACCAGCAAATAAGAGAATGTTAAACACTAGATTAATGATCAAGTCATTTCCTAAATTTATAATAAAATTATATGAGAAAAGAGAGACGGAGCCAGGAAGAAAGGGAGGAAATAAAAAAACAGTTCTGTGGAACCCATGGTTAACCCATAAATGACAAAAAATAATGTTTCTTTCAAAAAAATCTAAAAGATATAATGCTATTGAGTTTTTGCTTGGGAAAGTTCTAAGTACCAGAAAACAGCCTGATTTCTTCTGAAGCACTTTTCCATTATAAAAGTAACATGTATTTCAGTAGTCACTTTTCTTAAATCACCTAAAAACACCTTAGCATAAATACATGACTCTTACAATGGAATATTTTGTGACAAACAAAGCCTTCAACCAGATCAGTTAACTTAAAAAGAAATAGGGCAGAATGTCCTAGATGAGAAAAGTGGCTAGAATTACTTTTCTGGTTATGAGCTACAAGTTGAGAGAGATTCTGTAATTTTAGAGAAAGAAAAAGAATTCGAAAAAAGGAAAAGAGAACATCTGAAAACAAGCTAAAAGGCTTACGGAATACTTAAAAGACAAGATGAGGAGACAGACATGGTCCAAGAATTCTGTCATTGTCAGATAAGAGTTAAAATTAAATGAGCAATGATACCAATGTAGATATAAACCCTGAAACCATCTCAAATTCATGAAAAATTCTCTGACTCCCTGGCTGCAAATGAAAGCATGCTAACTAAGACTGTCTTCCTCAAATCTTGGAGAAACCTCATAAAGGCATCCTTCTTTGGTTCTTCTTCTCCTGCCAAATAAAATAAAGAGAAAGAAGCTAAATAGTACAGAAAAGCCTCAATAATACAAGGTATGAATACAGCGTCTCCTTGTTGCTAACCGTTTCCTACATGATAACAAAGCAATTAAGTGTTCCAAGGAACAGGGTCATCGACAAAAGAAAAGACCCTGAGAGATAAGAATTTTCTCATGAAATTACCCTAAATCTTAACTGCAAATAGTTCTCAAAGTCATTTTAAATCTAACTGGACCCTCATCAATCCATGATCAAAGACTCACTGGATCCAGCAGCTTTAGCCGGGACCCATTATGGGCATTTATTAATATCCTATTTGAGATTTATTAAAAAGTAGCCTTTAGGAATCTCAAATAGACTTTAATCTCTCACACCCTAATACATTTTTTCCCCCAAATACATAAATTGCAGGTCCATTCCCTGTTTGAAAGCACAAAAGGAACACAAATGAAGCGCTAGTTTATCTAGAGCATAACCGTCCTACCAAACACATTTTTTGAAAGAAGGGGTGGCGGGTCGGGGAAGCAGCTGAACTGAAATTACAGGCTGTCATGACATCTCAGTATCGAAAACTAAATACCTGGTTCCACAGGAGAGTACTGTTTTTATTCACAATCCCGTTACTAAGCAACTGTAACAATGGCTGCACGAGCTTTCTAGAAGCTAGTGCAGTTAAGGGAGGGGGCGGGGATCTAAGGAAAGAAAAATGAGGAAACTCCTTGCTTTGGGAATCTTTATCATAGGATAAACTCAATGTAAAAACAAAAACAATCTAAACTGAAAACAAGCAGTTCCTTAAAGGATAAGAAAAGGACATGCTACTATGTATATCATTCACCCTAATTTTATTTCATTTCAAAATTTACATTTAACTGGTGATAATAATTTCCTGTGTTCTCTCTGTAGCCTCCTTCTTTCCTTCACCCTCCCTAGGGAATAATTTTTTTTTCAAATTTCCTTACTGATTAAAAGAACATTTTCAACCTCTTAAATCCACTTCTTTGTTTACAGAAGCTATAAAAACTAGTTTACAATTGTTTCATGTTGCCTCAGCTTTGAACCGAGAACACTCTGGACATCCAACTATTCCTTTGAAGGCAACAGTCTCTCAAACAGAGCCAGATACTTTCCCAGCCACTCCCTGAAGTTTAGACAACCAGAGCTTCACCAATGTCAAGTCTTATTCAAAGTTAGACTATACAATGTAGCAGGCTCTAGACCAATGTTTCTCAAATTGTGGGTTGGATTTGGGGGTGGGGGGTGGTTAAGAGGAGGCAGCTTTTCATACATGTTCCAAGGGAATTTACATACTAGACCTGCAAAGATCCAAGGAGCAGGTTATAAGGCTAGGAGAGAGAACCTCACTGACTTTTCCTCCATCTTTCCTTGCAGCTTTCAACATTTACTGCAATGCTGAGAAAGCTCTGGAAGCTACATCTTCTAAATATCTATTCCACAGAAGGATGCATTTCTCTCTCCTCTTTCCCTCTTTCTCTCTTCCTCTCTCCCTCCCTCTCTCTCCATCTCCCTCTCTCCCTCCCTTCCTCTCCCTCTGCCTCTTTCTCTCTCCCTCTGAAGAATGTTAGGATACTGGGTAGGCAAAATGAAAAAATACAGTTTTAGGCTCATTCTTCTGCATCAAAGCTGAGCAATCGTTGTGTGGCTCTGTTCCCAAGGTGCCTCTAGACTGCCATAAATCTCTATTTTAAGAAGAGAAAGCCACAGACAAGAAGAAATTTAAACACTGGAAACTGAAGATCCAAAATGTCTCAGCCAAGAACCACAGGGAAATGACAAACTCATTTTTGTTTTTAGATCCCAAAGATAAAAGATGGTTTTCTGTCTCAGAAGATTCCCTGAGGAGCATTTGGAGGAGGAGCCTGTTTGGATCCCTGTTTTTAACTAAATTAAATTTAATTTCTTAAATTTGATTCTCATTTTGCTTTTGTTAAGGCATAAACAATGCAAAGTATAGTCTTTGTAATCACTACAAACCACAAAGCTCTACTACTTGAAATAAAACAAAGGAAATTCTTCAGAAATTATCCTTACCTCTATTGACAACAATAAAGAAAACCTAGCACTTATATAACACATTTCACAATCAAACTGATGCAAAAGTTAAATTGGTTAGCTTCAGAACCTACTCTGTCTACATCTCCTGTGGCTAACAATTTAGACAACATGAATACTCTAAGAAACTTTAAAAAGTTTTTTCAGGATCCTTCAATTGTTAAAATTCCTATATTTGCTTACCATAAAATTCAAGGCTTTCTTCTATATCTTGGCCATATTTCCAAAGACCCTTGAAAACTAATGGTAACCTATATGTGTAAGGTTACTCATTGAAGCACTGCCTATAATTGCAAATAATTGAAAACAATAGGGAATTGGTAAATTATGGCATATTCATACAATGGAATATTATACAGCCAGAAAAAAATAGAAAGCACTTTATGTATGGTAAGGAATGATGTCCAAGATATATTTGTTTCGTTGAAAAATGCAAAATAAGGAATACTATGTATAGTAGGCTACTAATTTTTTTTAAGAAAAAACATGTACATATAAATTTTCAGTTACATGTACATACAGCATCTTTAGAAGGATAACAAGACCTGTTAAGAGTTTTATCTGAGGAGAAAAACTGAGATACAGAGGAAAGACAGAGGATTTGCCTCCTACGCCCTTTTGAATTTTTTACCACGTGAACATGTTGCTAATTCAAAAAATGTATTTTTTAATTTAAAAAAATCTAATATTACTGACAAATTTTCACATATACTGATGACATGCTTTGCCACTCTCAGCAAAGCTTATGCTTTTTGGTTTACAATAGTGATGATGGACTTATACTGATGTGTGAAGGATATCCCACACCAGCATAATTTTCTAATAGGACATTCTGGAATTAAAGGTATAACCTAACTTGCTCTAATTATCCCTTAGTCAGAGACATTAGCTGGCCCCTGGCCCCTTTAGCTGCTGGTACTCTTATTTTTGGATATAAACAGTACAACTAGACAATGCAAGGAGGTTCTATGTTTGTGAATTTTAAGGCATTTGAAAATATTTAGGGAGGAACTTATACTACACCTGCATTTAAAAAAAAGGGTGAGGCAAAATCTAGGTGGCTTGCTTAAGGGCAACCAATAAGTTACAAAAAGAGAGACACATTAAAACTTAACCTTTTAGGACTTCCCTGGTGGTACAATGGTTAAGAATCCACCTGCCAATGCAAGGGACACGGGTTTGAGCCCTGGTCTGGGAAGATCCCACATGCCATGGAGCAAGTAAGCCCGTGCACCACAACTACTGAGACTGTGCTCTAGAGCCTGCGAGCCACAGCTATTGAGCCCACATGCCACAACTACTGAAGCCCACACGCCTACAGCCCGTGCTCTGCAACAGGAGAAGCCACCGCAATAAGAAGCCCACACAGTGCAATGAGAAGCCCGCGCAGTGCAACAAAGACCCAACGCGGCCAATAAATAAATAAATAAAAACATTTTTAAAAAAACAAAAACTTAACCTTTTAAAAGCCGCCTCAAAACTAATCTTTTAAAACTAATCTTTCTAAAAACATTTGTTTGAGTATGTGCGCGTGCGTGCATGTGCACGTGGGCATGCACACAAAGAAAAAGACAGAAAATGAGTTAAGTTTTTAGCCATGATCGAACCTTACTTATTCAGAAAGATTTGGTCATCTACTAACTGCTGAAGAGTGTGCTAGAGACAAAAATACAGGTTAAAAATAGAAATATATTGTGAAAGAGCAAGTAGCCCGGCTGAGAAGAGGGAAGTGTCTAGGCAGGAGAGGTGACATCTGAGCTGAGCCTTGAAGGATGAAGAAGATGATATCAGAAAGAGAAGGGGAAGGAACATTCCATGCAGAGGTACAGCATGCACAGGCTCGGGAACAGGGAACAGGTATGTACGGCTTAGAGGAGGGTTCATGGCAGAAAACGCAGGTTGAACAGAAGGTGGGAACTAGTTTGGGAAGGGCACATATACCACGCTAAAGGGCTTGGACTTGTAAATGTAGATAGCAGAGTATAAAGAAAAAAATCAAGGCTCCAAAAAGATTCAAAGAGTTGATGTAAGGGAACAAAATAAGATTTGTGAAGAAAGGTTAAAAGGCCAGAGGTTACTTAACCTAATAGACCTCAAGCCTAGGAAGGCACTGTCCATACATTGATGGTTACAGCTGTACTCCGTCTCCACAGAAGGCAGAAAAAAAGATTAAGTATTCAGCTCTGATGATACTACAGTAAAGGTAAGAAACATCAGGAGAACAAGTAATCCCACTGAAAAGGAGGCGGGGGCCTGGGTAAGAGTTGGGAGAAGAGGACAGAAGCTTAAATGATTTAAAGCAGGCAAAACTGAGGGCATATAGATCAAGACCATTTCTTGAAGCAAAGAGTGGCACCTCCTTTTCAGGAAGTATTTTACAAGAGATGCTCAATTCCATGGGATGGTTCAAATACAGTCTTGTTTGACTACCTCAGAACGCCCATTTTATCCCCTGGGATTCCATTAACCTCAGTCTGTGAATGGAATAAATATGGTCATTCCAAACAAATTCAAAGAACATTATTTACTTGGAATAATCAGGGGAAGACATGTCTAAACCACAAAATGCTTTTAAAGAAATTAGTGCTGTTATTTTCTAACGCATGCACTGATGCTAAAGGCTGACCAAGTATTGCCAATAGTGTATAAACTTTACCATTGTGGAATGATGCTTATGGGCAACCTTCTTTCTTAAAATAAGTCAGGAATTTGTACTGCAAACTGTGAGTTATAAACTACTTAGCTATTCCTTAAAAAGAGCAATGACAAAATAAGCAGAACCCCAAAACTTAAGTACAGCAAATGACCACAAATCCCCAAACTTTTAGAGCTTAAATTAGCATGTTCTCACCACATATGAAATTTCAACTGCATGACATTTTTAGGGAAATAAAAACAACTGGCAAGTAGGATGAATGGTGACCCTTAATGGCAAATGAATGAATTTTTTTCTAAAACTTTAAATCATTAACTGATCAAACATGAAGGAAAGAGCACCTGGTCGATGGAATCAGGTTGAGAATCCCATTGAGAACATAGCTGAACTCCGCAAGATCCTGAGCGACAAGGGCTACCAGACCCTCACAGCAGGCTGTTCGAACCACGACATTATCACTGCAACACTTCTCCCACAGCAAGTTCAAAGCAGGAGTCTGAAATCAAGTGATTAAAACACACGTCTGATGAGCAGCAAATGCATATACACCCCCAGCCATTCATCAAAGTGTAATTCGGGGCTTCCCAGGTGGTGCAGTGGTTGAGAGTCCGCCTGCCGATGCAGGGGACACAGGTTCGTGCCCCGGTCCGGGAAGATCCCACATGCCGCGGAGCGGCTGGGCCCGTGAGCCATGGCCACTGAGCCTGCGCATCTGGAACCTGTGCTCCGCAATGGGAGAGGCCACAGCAGTGAGAGGCCCGCGTACCGCAAAAAAAAAAAAAAAAAAAAAGTGTAATTCGTTCACAGTGGGCTAACTTTCCTCTACAAAAACCATGTCACACCATTTGTAGAATACACTAAAGTCAGTTTTCCAAGAGAGGTAATGGCTATGTTCTGATATAGCAACTCTCTCTCATTGGTGCCTTTGCTGCAAAATGAGGCTGGCTGCGGAAGTATGACCTGAGTCCGAGCAACACAACTACCAGGAGATCGAAACTATGACTTGGCTCCAGCACTGTGCTCTAACTAAGCCATTTAACCAGACATGAACAATACCAGCATATCAGTTAGTCTAAGTTGGACTCCAAATCATACCTATGCTTCAAGCCCTAAATGGCAGTAACATTTTCAGAAAATGTTCCTGCTCTCCTCCCACCAACCTCTATCACCCACATGCCACCCCACTGTCCCCCACAATGTCCCTGCCCCAAGTGATTGAAGCTGAATGTGGACCCAGAGGAAGGAGACAGAAGCAGGACAGGCTACGAGCAAGCTGCTGGTTCCATGACTACAAACAAAAGCCTAGAAAAAGTGTTTTGCCCAAGGAAGACTGTGACTTCTCCCCCTCACACTGTGAACCTGTCACTTTTGACAGGAAAGCACCGGAAGGACACACAGATAAATATAAGTTCTTTATTTTGAAAAATCCTATAAAAACAGAAGTTCTAGCTTTCATAACTTTCTCAGGAACTCATGAGCCTCCCCTCAAAAATAAAGGTTCACTACTAATGATAAACCTCTATTTGAATGTGTTGTGGGTTAAGTCCATTTAGATTTTACATGTTGTTTTGGGGATTTTTTTTTTGCTTTTTTTTTTTTTTTTTTTTAAAGAACACACAATGAAGCTATTTTTCCTTCCTCCTGACATAATTTATTAGGGAAACATACAATCTGGAGAAAAAAAAATTAAGATTCCCCAGCTCCCATAGAATAAACTAAAAGAATGAAAATCAACATTAAATTGTGCTAACTTTCCCACAGTAGCTGGCTCTGAGAGCCTCTTCAGTCTTAGAATCCCACTAACATAACAATACAATTAACAGTCACTGAAAGGAAGAAATATTTATATTCCATTTCTTTTTTTCAGAAGGAAATTTTATTCACCTGTATGGACAATACCAAAGCGTTCTAAATGTCATCACTCCACTACTAAGCCAGAATAACAAAATAAATGAATAAAAAAACTGTTGCCTCAGGTAATACTGTGCCCTCATGGAAGTAAGCAGTCATTTATTAGAAGAGGAAACATTTAGTTACAGGGATTTGACATTCAGTAAATCCTGGCAGTTTAAGTAAAAACACTAGATCTTCTCAGAGTACATAATGTGATTATCGGCAGGATTAAGATCAGAATTCTCAGAAAACCTAATTTATATGACTACATACAAACACCAGATAAATGCCAATTAGTGAAGTATGCCCCTACATTGACTTCAACATGTCAGCAGAAGCTGTAAAGAGATGTAACTTGGAGCAGCTAATAAAAAGGAATGTGAGAGAAAGGAAATCAATTTATTTCTGTTATGAAAAAAAAAAAAAACGTATTTCCATCACCTATATTCTCCATAGAGTGACCTTAGAGGACCTACTTAAGCAGAGCTTCCAATCAGCATGTCAAAATACACAACACTGGTCAACCAAAACCCAAGTGGTAAATATGTCAGTAAGCTGGCATTGCTTCAACTCTTAGCATTCAACTGCTCTATGAATGGCACAGAATTTTTCCTCCAGCTCTTCCTATCAGGGGATGACCTTTCCGACTTAGAACGCATATTTGGGGCTATACCTAAAGCATGAGAAATCTCCTACACCCAAACAGAGCCACTATGTTCACTTTCTCCATTAAACAAAAAGATTCCCTCAGCAGTAACTCTATCAGCCTTCTCTAAAGCATGCCTACCCTCCTTCCACCCATGTTATTTTTCATTAATAGTCATAAGAATACTCCCCTTCACCCCTTCCATATCTCATTCCTGGAGTGTTGTTACAAATTTTAAAGTTTAAAAGAAAATCATGGCGGGCTTCCCTGGTGGCACAGTGGTTGAGAATCTGCCTGCCAATGCAGGGGACATGGGTTCGAGCCCTGGTCTGGGAGGATCCCACATGCCGCGGAGCAACTGGGCCAGTGAGTCACAATTACTGAGCCTGCGCGTCTGGAGCCTGTGCTCCGCAACGAGAGGCCGCGATAGTGAGAGGCCCGCGCACCGCGATGAAGAGTGGCCCCCGCTTGCCACAACTAGAGAAAGCCCTCGCACAGAAACGAAGACCCAACACAGCTATAAATAAATTAATTTTTTAAAAAAAAGAAAATCATGGCAAACAAACAAAAAATGGCAAAATCATTTCTATAGTGACCTGAACTGTGAGGAAAACAAAAGAAGTGCTTATGCAGTCCAGCTAGCAGCAATATCTGAATAGAACTAAAGCACAAAGTTAAAGACAGACCTGGTTTGTGGACTGGTGGATCTTTTCTGAAAAAACATTTTCCTTTAGAACTGCAGCAATAAGATGACCTGCAGCCTAAAAAAACAAACAAAATTAATGAATACATTCCCTTGGAAGTTCTCGCTCAATAGTGAATTTGAAGGTAACTAATAGCAGTACTAGTTGATATGGTATGCCAATCACTCCCATTCACAGAGTGTGTGCTTTGTAGAAGGCACTCCACATACATAATCTCTTATCTTCATTAACCCACAAGGTAAGCATTTTATCCTACATTTTATCCCAATAAGCAAACTATTGTTCATAGATGTTGAGAAAATTGCTGGAATTTCAGTTTAAATTGCTGTCACTTAGTATTAGAAGATAATTTGAGATTGCTTAATCCATTAAACCATGAGAAAAGTGAGAAACTCCACAATTCTTAAAATCATCTTTGCAGCTAAATGAAACGCATCATTTTTCATCATGCCCTTAATGAAGATCGTCATCCCCATCTTCATGATTATGGCCCACACAGATTTGAACCAACAGGTCCTCCCCTCACCATGACCATTCTCCTTCCTCTATGCTCTATGATTTAATTTTTTTGTTGGTTTCTCATAGGTTTCAGCCCCTTAATAAGCTTTCAGCCTCATAAATCTCTAAAATTTCTCCATATCTTCTTTGGTCAAAAAGCCAGTAATTAAAACTAAGATTCTTATAGGAGAGCTGATTCCATAAATACGTAAATGTCATTATTTCCCATCACCTCAACTCCACTCTCCTAGTTTTTCAGCACCACACAGCACTGCTGTCTTAGAGCCACAGGCTAGCAACAATGACAGCCATGCTATGTATGGGTTGGGAGAAACTTTGCTTCGGCAACAACTGTTCAGCCTGCCCTTGAGACCAATGTCTGAAAAGACTATGAATACCTGTCAGTGTTGCAAAGTCTCCCGAAAAGCTCAAATAAAAACAAAGCACCTACTCTTTCGTTTCTTTTTGTATTTCACACATTGGAATTGAATTCAGACCTCAATGCTTGACAGTCTAAGTTTTACAATACAAGTCACACATTCACATGAATTTTAAGTTTAGATCAATGAACTGTCTCTTACCTCTTTGTTAAAGGGATAGTAACAAAGAATTGAGGACCAGTGAATAGTTTCAGTTCCTGTTTACAAAATATACCATATTTCATTGAATGTAACTGGCCATCAACTGCAAGATGCACCATTATTTTATATACCATCAAGAAAGAAAAAAAGTCTGCCAACTAATCTGTGTTATACAATGCTTCTTTTAATTTAAATTTCTTATTTTATATTAATGAAAGAGCTCTTTCAGACTCTTTTAGAAAATCATGGCCAACTTCATAAATGTGCAGGCAATACCAACTGTATAATGACCGCTGCCATCAATTACTAGGTACAACCCAATTTCACAGATGTTAAAATGTGAAAAAATGTGTATGAATCAATGAAATATGGTGCTAACACTGAGCAGTGGTTACAAAAGAACAATAAGAAGTATTCAGGGGACAGGGCACAGTTGCAAGAACCTAATGAAACCAATATGAAACACAACAAGGACAAAAAAAAGCTACTGTTCATATTTAGAAAAAGGACTAAAAGAAAAAAGCTTAATGATAAAACATCCCCCATTGCCCACCAAATTCAATTTCTCTAATTTACCTTCCAATTTATCTCTCTAACAAATCAGAGAATATAGCCTAAATTGATTTTAAAATACAAAATCCAAGTATAAATCAGCCTATACTGCTACTTAAGTTTTCCGTAACAGAATAGTTTAGATATCGTACACTAGACAATATACTTTTTCACTTAATTGTAACAGCAACACAAATAGGCATTTCTTGATTTATCTATGCTAATAAAGGGACTCCAGGTACAGAAAAATAAAAACAGTGGACAGCATCCTCCAAGCATTCATCTTCTTCTTCATGGTAAGCACCTGTGCTGCACAGGATATGACTCCAACCCAGTCAGGTAGAAGGGAATCTTGCATAAGGAGTGTTCTACTCCTCATGGAAGGGTTCCCCACTACCCAGCTAAGTCAATTCCCACAGCAGGCATCTCCGAAGGTAACTGTTGAAAGTATCCAAGACGCTGTACGTTGGTAAGTCTTCAGGCAGGCTTCTGCTGGCCCCTTAGCTTTACTCTCACAAGAAAAAATGGTAGCTATTATGGTACCTTGATTAACAGGGATGCTTCTAGTTAGCTGAAGGCTAACCAGAACATCAGTTGTTTTAACCCTAATAACTGAAAAGCTCTTCTAAAATAAATTAACACAATCTTCTACCTGAGTTAGCATGTAGATCCAATTTTTTAATCCAGGGTATTTTACCTATTGAATGTCATTATTATAAATATCTTTATTCTTAATGTTGTACTGCGGTAGAATATACCTTTTTCAATATTAATCTCTCATACTCTGTAGACGTATAACCATTTAATTCTGTTCCCAATAATTAATTACAGACCAAAAAATATATATTCAAGGGTTAATCAAGGTTTTTATCTCTAAGAAGAAAAGTATGACATAAATGAAAGCAGAGATTGGTCAATTTCAATATTTACTTTCCTATGTCATACACAAATTTTCAAATTAACTGATATAAAAGTTGTTTATTAATATATATTTCAGTACATAGAATAAAAATATTTAATGTTAAAAATATAAAATTCAATTAACAATCCACCAAAAATGTTTGTTTGTCACCATGAAGCATAAACAAACAAATAAAATTACCTGTGATTGGATAAGAGAATTTGGAAATTCAAACCTTTTCCTGATATCATCTGACATTTTTACTTCTCTCACATGTACGTAAGCAGATTCTGTAACCAAAACAAAAGAATATTTGTTAGTCCGGAAACGGAGTTCAAACCAACTATTTGTCAAATAACATGAAAGTAATTCATTCCAAAGACAACAATGGACATAAAGCACAGGGCTCTGCAGAGCAATCCCTTGGCATACCCCTCCCTGTTAACCACTTCAGCCCTCAAATGCCATGACTGATAAATAAACTAAAAATGCCCAACAGCTCTTAGTTTTTCCCATTAGAGCAAATCCTGAAACAGATGAATTCACTCCACAGAAACAAACAAAAAAATCCAAAAGTTCAAGCCTAAATAACAGGATTTTAAAAGTTCAACCACACGTTTGAAATAGAAATTAATTCTTCTGTGGATCAAAACTTCTGAGGGAGAAAGAATCAAACTTTCACAAAATTGTTTAAATTATGCCTCACTCTGGCACAAGCTTCCGTTTAATCATGAATCCAACTGTTAGTGACAAGTGTGAAGCATTGGTGAGCTTTTTCAGGAAGTATAGAAATGACCTAGAAACTCACACATCAAAACAGATCCTGTGTCTTCTAAAAGAGGAACAAGCAAGCAATTAGCACCAACTTTTAATATTTACATCACACCTCTCTGACTCCTACTGGGCTCTCAAATACAACAACAACAACAAAATCATGGAGAAGGGCAGGTGGCAAAGTAGAGACACAGAACTAATAAGATTTCCCAAGGATCCCAATTTATCCAATTCCCATGCAGCACTGAACCCAGCAAATTACACCACTCTAAAAAATAGGATGCTTTAGGCCACCTATTTATTACAGTATAACTTTAAAAAAAAAAGCTTGTCAGTACTGTTCTCTAAGTCACCTTATAAAAATAACAGGCAACAAAACCAAGCTTTCCTGATCTCAAAAATGGAAGCTTCTTGTGTTGAACCTGCAGCTCTTTCTCACTATTCTCCTCCCTTTCTTCCAAAGCCCAGCTCCCTGAATAAGTAATTTATACTACCTTTCTTCCTCAACACCTAAACTTTGCTACGGTAAAGTCCCTTGAATTGGACATTTCACAGCACTGAAACAACATGTTCTAAGACTGCCAACCACGTCCCCTGTCTAATTTACTCCTTAGCTTTTAAGCAGGTCAAAATTTCTTCAACTTCCCCGTTGTATTAATCTCACCTTTCTTGAAATGTTCTTCTCTTTTGTTCCATAAGACATCACAACAGGATTTCCCAAAGTGTGTGCCTGGGAAACCCAAGATAGAGATCTCCTCGAGAGGAAAAAAGAATTTTGTAGGGACATATATTGCCATCTTGAAGATTCAAAGAGTAAACAAAAAACCAAATAATACATGAAATATGTTAGAAGGTGATACAATGGGAAAAAATAAATCTGATCTCTTTTTCTATGAGTTGGTTTTTGGTTTTTTTTGCGGTACGCGGGCCCTCTCATTGATGTGGCCTCTTCCTCTGCGGAGCACAGGCTCCGGACGCGCAGGCTCAGCGGCCATGGCTCACGCGCCCAGTCGCTCCGCGGCATGTGGGATCCTCCCGGACCGGGTCACGAACCCGTGTCCCCCTGCATCGGCAGGCGGACTCTCAACCACTGTACCACCAGGGAAGCCCTATGAGTTTGTTTTTGAAGTACAATTGACCTACAAGCTACGTTAGTTCCTGTTATACAACATAATGATTTGATATTTCTAAACATTTCAAAATGATCATCACGATAAGTCTAGTTACCATCACCATACAAATGTATTACATAATTATTGACATATTCCCCACACTATACATTTCATACCTGTGACTCATTTATTTTGCAACTGGAACCAGAGGCGGGGGGACGCAACTGGATGAAGGCAGTCAAAACGTACAAACTTCCAGTTATAAGATAAATAAGTACCGGGGTCATAGTGTACAACATGATAAAGGTAATGAACACTGCTGGATGTTATATATGAATGTTAAGGGAGTAAATCCTAAGACTTCTCATCACAAGGAAAACATATTTCTCTTCCACTTCTTTAATTTTGTATCCATATGAAACAATGGGTGTTCACTAAACTTACTGTGGTCATCATTTGATTATGTACCTAAGTCGAATCACTATGCCTTAAACTTATACAGTGCTAAATGTCAACTGTACCTCAATAAAACTGGAAGAAAAAAATGTTTTTAAAAGGTAAAGCCAACAGAGTAAAGGGGGGGGATGAGAAGTGAGGGATGGACACACTTCCTATTTAAATATGGTGGTCACCTTAGAGGGTGACATTTGGAAGTTAGCCACACAAATCTGGGAAAAGAGTGTCACAGGCACAGGAAACAGTGAATGCAAAAGCCCTAAGCTAATAACCTGCTTAAGACCCATCCCAGAAAGAGGAAAAAGATGAGTCCGGGACAGAGTGAAAGAGGAAGAGAATGGTAAATCAGAGTCAGTGAGAAGCCAGACCACAGAGGGCCTTGTAGGCCACTGGACGGACAGATGTATTTATCCTGAGTGAAACTGTTAACTACTACAGGAAAAAAAAAAAAAAAAGTGGTAAGATTTTAATAGAATCACTGAGGTGAGGAGAGGTCAGATTCTGGATATCTTCAAAGGCAGAGCCAATGTAGTTGCTAATGGATTAGATGAGAGTATAGGAGAAAGAAAGGGTCAACGATGACGTCAAGGTTTTTGATCTGAGCAACTTTATTCTTAATTTTAATTCCTTTGGGCATTTTACACATTAAGCAAAACCATGTATATATTACTTACCATGGCATTTTTTTACTAAAAGGAAAAGATGGAGTTGCCATCAACTGAGACAGGGAAATAAGTTTTGTGAGGGAAGACCAGGAATTCCACTGGATAGGCAAGTTTTAGATGCTTAATGAATATCCAAGTGGCAATGTCAGGGAGAAAGTTGGATAAATGAATTTATAATTGAGAGACAGATCTTAGTTGGTGATACAAATAATGGCGTATATTATTAAAGAATCTGAGAGGTTCTAAAGCAAGAAGTTTGATTAACTTTGCTTAACCCAGAGTTTCCCAAATTTATCTGGTCATGGCCCACCTTTTTCTAAAAATACCTGTTAACAGTGTACATAGCCAGCCTTCCCTGGGATACACCTTGGCAAACACTGCTCTACTGGCTCCTCCAATTCCTCTGTCCACTCTGCTTCTCAAGCACCATCTTCCTGAAGGTGCTCCCGAGCCTTTTGCCTTGTGCTTCTTTCATGAAAACTCCTGGAGCCTTCATCTCATCCCTATCTCCAAACACTTCCCTACTCTCTCTCATGAGACTCTAAAACACCAGAAATTGGAGAGGTTAAAAACAAAACACATATTTTCTCTCATAAAAACTGTTTCCATTTCAGCGCATCTTCTCTCAATTCTCCTCTCACAATTTTCTTCACCAACATTCTCTAAATCCAGTCAGTCACAAAGTCAGCTTTGTTCTTTCCAGCATCTCAGAGTCTACCTTTCCTCTCCATTTCTCCACTCATCATCTTCGTTCCTCATGCTAGGCTTCCTTCAGTAACTGCTGAATCTTGGGGTTCTCCATGCTTGAGTTCATCCCATACGCTGCTGTCAGATTAACTGTCCTAAAATGCTATTTCCATCATATCATTTCCCTGTAAAGAATTCATAGTGGGTTTTCAATAGCCTGTCAGATTAAATGCAAATTCTGATTCCCAGGTTTTAAGTCTCCAACAGCAGTCTCACACATTCGACTTCATTTTCACTGTTGTCTAATTCCAATCTGGTTAAAACCATTTTCAGAATAGTCCCATGTGCTCAAAAATCTGCTCATTCCTAAGGGATTTTATTTATGCTGTTGTCTCCTATATAAAATGTCCTCCTCTGTCTGTTCCTACTATTTAAAGATGAAATTCACTTCATAGCCTATCTTCTCTGTTAAGCCTTTCCCAAGCAGCCACATCTTAGAGCAATCGCCTTGCTTTATATTTCTTCAGTGCTATTGCATTTGGTCTGACCCATACTACCATGTGACTATTTACATTAGGATTGTTCATATTTTTCTGTAAAGGGTCAGATAGCAACTACTCAGATTTGCCACTGTAGCAGGAAAGCAGCCACAGACAATACATAAACAAATGACCAGGGCTGTGCTCCAATAAAACACTATTTACAAAAACAGGAGGCAGGTGGGCTGTAGTTTACTGACTCCTGGTTTACATAATGACTATTTAATTAATTTCTAAAATTTGTTGACAAAAATTGCTACAGTTGACATTCAAATCTGCCCCTGTGCATCCAAGCACAGGTAGATACATAAATAAGATAAATTATACATGTCTTATTATCTAAAAGATGAAAAAGTTCTCTTTATCATAGAAAACAAACTTTTTCATGCCCCTAAACTCTGAAGGAAATTTCTCACATTAGGCTTTCTATATGGGATACAGAGTGATATAATAAACAATAATCTCAATAACATAAGCAAAACGGAATTTTATGTTACTTCTTTTTTAAACAAACCCTGGAGAAAGCCATGGTTATAACATAACATGTAATTCAGGAAAAAAAACTCTCAGCTAATGGGGTCCAAGTACAGAGTTTTCTGATGATCTAACCTAACTCAATAGAAAGTCAACTTTAGAGTATCCAGAGAAGCAGAGGGTTATCAACTTACCACAGAATATACTTACGCAAATATCAAGAGTGGGAGAGTTAAATAGAAGAAATGTGGGGTTATACTCTGATTCAGGCCTGAACGATGGCATTCCAAAATGCTCTGGGGACCAGACAAACAGCTGGTTAGGCTAACAGCTTATTATGGCAGTGAAGAAGCTGAGCCATCCGGAAAGAGGACTTTGTCTCCAGGAGGTGGGCCAATGGAGTAAAAGAGCACTGTTTTTACCAAAATTGTCTAAGTATAGATGACAAATACCTAAGCTTACAAAAGACAGTCCTAATTTTGGTACAACACTTTAGAGAATAAGTAAGTTTTAAAATCTATAGTAACTATCTTTCCTTAGGCATTCTCAAAACCACTACCACAGCTGCAATATGATTTGATATCATCCTTGATTTGCTATCCTTGCGCTACCAACTGCAGGTGTCTTTCACCTGCTGGAGACATATTTCAAGGTTAATCACAACCACTTCGCCTTTCAAGGTATCAAAACATCATATTCTCTTAGGGAATTTCAAAAAGAGTACATATTTTGCTTTAGCATTGGCAGTGTAGCATGTGTCCTACTCTATTTTTAATCTCAACGTCCCTTGGGCATTTTATACATTTAAGAAAACAATTTATATATTACTTCTTACCCTGACATTCTTAGTCACAATATGCTCCATAAACCACGTTACAAAAAAAGAGTATTTGATTTTAAAAGATTTATCTCCAACCTGTCATAGTGCCTTTTTTGTCTGTCTGAATCTAAATCAGAAAGAGAATTTTCAATGAGGTCTTTAAGTTCCAAATGAATCAAAATATTCGTTTAACTTAAGCAATTATCATCTTATCTGCCAAGGTGTTTCAGCCGCACAAGAACACTTCCCCAAAAATAAATCAATTGCACTCTAGAAGCAATAAAGGAGCAGCAGATAAAGCACCTTAGGTTTTCAATTTTCTCAATAGTTTCCCTAGGACACAAAAATATACAGCCATAGATCACACAAAAGTATTTAGTGTCAAACTTCAAATGAAGGATACAATCTGAAAAACAAGAGAAGAATCTCTCTATAGTAGACCCTCAAACAACACAGGCGTTAAAAATCTATCTAATGCCGACCCCCGCACAATTGAAAATCTGCACACAACGTTATGATCAGCCTTCCACCGCCATGGTTTCTCATCCACTGATTCAACCTACCACTGATCATGTAGTATTGTAATAAAGTATTTATTGAAAAAAATCCATGTATAAGTGGACCCATGCAGTTCAAGCCTATGTTGTTCTAGGGTCAACTGTAATTATATTCACAAGTGCTATGGGAATCTAGCAGAGGGATTATGCAGGGTAGTTTGCGGGGGCCGGTGTCCAATGGTCACAGAGAAAGACTTGACTTTGAACACTCATGACTACCAAATTTCTATATAGGAAGGACTCAGGGCAGCAATGTAGGTGGAAGTCAGGGCTACAGAGAGTACATTCTGGAAGCTAGTCTACAAAAGCAAAGTCATCATCAGACTGATAAAAAGTAAACTTCCTTCACATTAAAAGGACTCTGTTTCAGAGACACAACTAGGACTTTTTTTTCTTTCTAACACTTTATCAACTCTTCCAATTATCAGTTATGCATTTACTTAGCTTCTTCCACCCACAAGTTAAGCTATGGAACCACCAGACTGAGGATTTTTAACACATATTTTGACAATTTATTACTTTTTTTAATGGCTTATAGAAAAGCTGATGTGCACCATCAATAAATTTGACCTGATCTTATAAGTTTATCAAGACTGTGGCTCAGGGGTATATTCCAGACTCTTCTAGTTGCTTCACTCTGCCCCTTAAAGAAAAAAAGAAAAAGACTTTTCAATCACCCAATATTTATATCTTCCTTGTTCTCCTACCTACTTAGCTTCTCACCTACCTCTTCTCAGTCCCTAAGAGTCCCACAGCCTCTCTAGTATCTGGCAGCTGGAATCTGTTTCATCACCCTTCATTATATCCCGAAACCTGCTAGAAACTCAAGCTTAACCTCTGCTCTTGCTTCAAAAGCTTCAAAATCCAACTGGCTCCTGCACTCTCAAATTAACAGGACAATTGGAGTCCTCCTAACGACATGATTCATAAAAATGGAAATGTCATGGGAAAATTGCAATGGAAAGTTTTTAATACTAAAGAGTGAAAGAAAACAGATTTTTAATCATTATATTCACTAAGTTATCATTAAATTAAGCTGAGAGTAGGAAATACTTGTATTTTCGCCACTAATTTCAAAATCAAGACAAGGTAGAGGTCAACCTACTGGTATGACAGAACCACTTGGTCAATCAGAGAAAGCAGGAACGGCATAGACGTGGCAGAGACCGCTAACTATCCTTCACTATCTGTGCTTTTCTTCTATATTAATAAAACTGTAGCCTGACCAGCTGTATTACATTTAGTAGCCTCAAATATGGCCACAGAGACTGTGTATGTGATCAAGTTCTCCCCAGTGGAATCTGAGCAGACATGATGTGCCAATTCCAGGCTACAACCTGCTTCCTCCACTCTATTCCCAACAGAAACCAGGTCTTGGCAACAACTCAGATTCAATCATGTGCATGAAGACAATGCCTCTAGGACACGGCTGGAGAAACAAGATGGAAGGAGCCCTAAATGATAGCTTAGAGCAGAATTGCAAACCTGAAACTCCAAAAAAAAAAAACCTTCTACTTTGTTAGAACCACTGCATTTTGAGGTCTGTTTGTTGCAGCAGCTAGTACTTCCTTAATAATATATTGGACCTGAGAGCATCTCCCTTCTGTACTTTTGTCACTGGAGAAACAATGTCAGAGGGGTTAAGCAACTCAACAAAAAGGTACTCACCCTAGCAATTCACATGACAAGGGAGGTTTCTTGACTCCCAATCCAGTGTTTCCCTGGACTATCAGTAACATGAGGCATGACCAGCACACTCCACATTCCTGCATCATGTCCCAGGAATTTTAAGATCTGTAATTCAAGTGCTGAGCAAATTTAGGTGACTGTAAGTTCTGATTATCTCACTGGTTGCAATTTACTAAAGTACATCAAATTGCTATCACATTCTTGCCTTTACAATTTAGTTTCTTCTCAGTTACATCACATGTTACTTACTCATAGATTTTGAAATGGGAGTCTAAAATAAGATCAAAGGCAGGAAATACCAAGTTCGAGCTTATTACTGTCCAGGAGAACCAAGCATGAAAGTAAGAAACAAAACCACCAACTTCAATAATGTCTGATTTGTTACAATACTTTCTTCAATTATTCTTGGATTATCTTTTCTAAAGTGTCTTTTATGTGTATGTATTTATATGTTAAATATACAAGGGAATGCAGATGAAAAATAGTGATTTTTAAAATCTAAAGACTGATTTATCTCTAGAATTTTTACAGTATCCAATCTAAGTCTTCAAAGAAGTCCTCTAATTGGCTCCTTTATGAGATTTTTTCTAATGTTATAATTTTTAAATATTTTTGCTCCACCAAAAGAATAATTTCTCAAATTGCTCAGTACATTTTTAAATAAGTATTTTATGTTGATACAAAATAATCTTTACTGTATATTTATAATAAAACTGATGCCCAATCATTTTGAAGACCTTACTGACCAATAAATGTCTAATCTGAATAGCTAAAATCTCCATATTCACATTACTTTTAATGCCATTCAGTTAACTAAAATTTAGTAAAACACCACAGAATATGTTTTATAGGTATTTGATTTGTATTTCTTCCCCTAAAAAATGACTCAAATTTTGCGCACTCGTTCTCTAAAATAATTTACTTCTTAGCAAATATTAATATGGCACAAACTGAAGTATACCAGTGTCCCTCCAGGGGGGAAAAAAAAAAAGAGGAAATGATAAGTAAAATAAGAACATCTAAATGTTGATAATAGATGGGTACATTGGAGTTCATAATACTATTCTATGTTTATATATGTTTGAAATTTTCCATTATAAAGTTAAAAAAAAAAACCCACATGTGTGATTCTCACCTAGGGGCCAGGCGATAGTCTCAGCACTTCACATTTATTAACATTTAATCCTCACAATACCCTATGAAATAGGCACTCATTTTACAGAAGAAGAAACTGAGGCACAGAAAAGACAGATAACTTTCCCAAGGTCATACAATAAACTGAAATTCAAATCCAGGTAGTCTGGGTACATATGTACATAGAAAAGCCTGGAAAACATAAATTATGGGTGAATTTTAATTTTGCTTGTTCCTAGTTTATAATTTTTTCACAAGAATATGTGTTTTTGTAATTTGAATAAAGTTACCAAAATTATGAAAATCTTTATTCAAATACACATTCTTTAGAAATAGAGGATATGACTTTCTAAAACCCAAATCACTATAAGCATAGAAATCCATCATTAACAGATGTCATTAAGTGAGCAACAAACTAGAAAAATTTTAGAAATGTTAAGACTACTTTGTTAGCCATTTTACCAATGCTTTATGGAAAGAGTAATATTGAAAAGGGGTCAATGTAATTTAACTAGATAGATTCAATTAACTTTAGACCATTTAAAAATCTTCCTTCATTTTCAAGGAGAAATATAACCATTATTATTTTCCTACTTTAGACTCCTGGGAAATTTTATACCAAAATAAAAACTCTCACTCTCAAAAAGAATTATGTAGACTGATGACAAGTTAAATGGCAACATTTTTTTTGATCGCTGCAAACTGGCCAAACTCATTTCTTATTTTTCATGAAAACTAAATTATTAAAATCATATCGAATGGAATAGAATTATTTTAACTTACACTCTTAGTACTAATGAAAGCTGAAGATCAGATGGGCCAAGGAATTTTATAGGAAGATAGTAAATTTCCCTGCTGTTAACTAACTCAGTGTGGCCCAAGGTGGAAAATATCTCTATATTCCAGGCCTGAATGGACACAATCACAAAAATAACATCATCACCACACTGTTAGAAGAACCACTCTAAAAATGATCAAATGAATAAGATGAAAAGGGCACTGTGAAGCAATGTCATATATTCTTTTGCAAACCCTACAACTATCCATAGTGAAGATGAGAAAACGTCTTTAATTTGATTATGCTTAGTCTTACATACCCCTATCACCATGATGACAGAGCAACCTGACACAGAGAGAAAAATCCATGGGGCTGGAGGGTCAGGGAGTAGGCAAAACAGACTGGTTGCAAAACCTGACTCCACCACTAGGCATTAAAATTTAGGTTAATCACTTACTATCTGGAGGCTGTTTCCTCACTGGTTAAATCTGGGGCCACTTGCCTCACAAGGTAGCGTAAATAACAATATGAAGTAAGCCTGAAAGCCAAGAGGATCTTGACACAGTAGGTATGTATTCTAAAAATGTGTGTTTCCTCCCTCCCTTGATACCATGTAGGACAGTCAAGGGAAGCGAATGATGGAAAAGAATTTAAGTTTTAGGGATAAGTAGAGCACCTCTAATCAAAGACTAGGATGGGATCCTGTATGTAAGTCACCAGCTAGAGAAATAAGACACCAGTGCCCACAGTTAGGAAATGCATGAAATTCCCATTCAAAATATATAGTTGACTTCTAACTCACCTGCTGAAAACCTTTCAACAGCATCCCACTGCACTTTGTAATAAAATTCAAACTCCAAACCAAGGCCAAAAGGTCCTACATGATTTGGTCTCACACCTGTCCCTCAGTCAAGGAACTTTAGCCACAATGACCTCCAGTTTGCTCTGTGAGCCTCCCAAGTTCTTTCGATGTGCGGGTCTGGAAATCTTAGGCCCCTCAGCCTCAAGTGTTTGTGCCGTTGCTGTTTAAACAGCTGACTCCTCTCACTGTTCACATCTTCCCTTGAGCCTCCCCTACCCCCCCAGCCCCAAGTGCTTCCCCACTCCCTACCCGCAGTGACCCACTATTGTATCCTTCGCATAGCTTTGGTCGCAATCTCAAACGATCATCATATAGTATTTCTGCTGCCTCTCTCTCCACCTCCCGGTGAAATGCAAACTCCTGAGGGCAAGGGCCTGGACTCTCTTTCTGACCACTATACCCCAGCATATAACAAGTACCTGCTCAATAAAGATTCACTGAATGAACACAAAGCACAACATGAGATTCAGAACACCATGTTGGATGAAACAGCTCCTATGTGCCACACATCCACAAAACACTATAAGTAACTAATCCCATTGGACAATAACTCTGAGGTAGGTATTATTAACGCCATTTCCAGTATGAGAAAATAAGAGCTCAGAGAGGAAGTAACTTGCCTGAGGTTATACAGTGGTATTAACAGCCAGGATTTATTGAGAATTTTACCATGTTACAGGCAGGCATTGTTGAAGCTCTTTACATGTGTTCTCTTACCCAATATTCAAAACCCCATGACGTGAGAATTATTATTATCCTCATTTTCATATGAAAAACCATGTGAGGCAAAGAGAGGTCAAAATTAACTGCCTAATTATGTAAGAAGCAGAGCATGGATGTGAACGGTGCAGCCTATGAATGTGAGTCAAAGTTCACATGCTTGGGCTTCCCTGGTGGCTCAGTGGTTGAGAGTCTGCCTGCCGATGCAGGGGACACGGGTTCGTGCCCCGGTCCGGGAAGATCCCACATGCCGCGGAGCAGCGAGGCCCGTGAGCCATGGCCGCTGAGCCTGCACGTCTGGAGCCTGTGCTCCGCAACGGGAGAGGCCACAACAGTGAGAGGCCCGCGTACCGTAAAAAAAAAAAAAAAAAAAAGTTCACATGCTTAACCACTCCTCTATAAAGTATAGTTGACACAGAGTTCCTGAAAAATTAAAATAATCCAGTAAAGTAATTCACTCAGAACCAGGCACATAACAAACACTTTTTAGATGTTAGGTATTATGATTCCTGGTCTAAATCCAACACATTGTTTTTTTCTATTATATCTTTCTGCATCCCAGGGAATCAAGCAAATCTTTAAAAACAAAAACAAAAACCTAGGTTTGGATATACAGTGTTAGATCAAGTTCCCAAAGCAGCTCATCAGCATCCGCAAACAGCTCTGCACCTTCGCATATATTGCAATCCTAAAAACATGTAATCAAGTCTGATGCATGAAAGTTACATATTAAAGGGCTGCTCCATGCCGAGCACAAAACACAAAAATTATCAATCCAAACTTAACCCTCATCCTGTGGCACCATCAACCAGCAACACTTCTCCCACATCTGTATATGTTTGTGGTTTTTTAATTTTTTTACATCTTTACTGAATTGCTTTACAATGGTGTGTTAGTTTCTGCTGTACAACAAAGTGAATCAGCTATACATAGACATATATCCCCATATCTCCTCCCTCTTGCATCTCCCTCCCACCCTCCCTATCCCACCCCTCTAGGTGGTCACAAAGCACCGAGCTGATCTCCTTGTGCTATGCGGCTGCTTCCCACTAGCTATCTATTTTACGTTTGGTAGTGCATACATGTCCATGCCACTCTCTCACCCCGTCACATCTCACCCCTCCCCCTCCCCTATATATGTTTTGAGATTTTATACTTGTATTTCGTTGTTGATCATTCACTTTAAGTCCAATGAGTACCTAACAAAGGATAAAGATTGGCCACTTTCATCATGGCGACTGGTATCAATCAGTAGTAAGTCCATGCTTCTTGCCATTGATATCAAGGCTTTCGTATTTAATTTTCCATTTTTTTAAATCAGTAAATATTCATTGAAATAGATGAAAGCAATCATTGCCCAAATAATTGCTCAAACACTACCGCACAGACACAGATGGCTACACGGCTGCCAAATGAACGCTTGGCTGGCGTGTAGCCCCAACCATGTGACAGCTCAAGACACATCTCAATGAGACAGGGGAGGCTTTTACTTCTAAAAACATGCAGGAGTTTGAAATAACAATGGAATGTTCGGGAAGAAATGTTCAGAACCAGGAAGATCAAGAGGAAGCCACTGAACGTTCTCAGTTCCTGCAGCTGCCTCAGAATACAGAGCTTGAACTACGACTTGGTTATCACACTCCATGCAAGGAGAACATGAGGATATGGTGTACAGGGGCCATACTGCAGAGTTAGGCTCAACTTCTAATGCCCTTTCCAGCTCTGAGAGGACTGTCACCAATCCTCAAGATGTAGATCTTCTCATCTCATTCTGAAGGGGCTAGCTCTATCTGTGTAGCAACAGCATACTACTGAAGGAATATCTCAAGCAAGAAGGATTCCTCACTGACCAAGCCTGCTGCATTATTCTCCTGCACTTTCGAATTTCTTGGGGGAAACAGCTGAGCCTTGTTCACCTCCTGCCGGGCCTGGCATGTAATAAGCAGTTAATTAATGTTTTTTGAGTTACTGTGTTTAGCACAGTACCTAATACACAATAGACTCAAAAAAATGTTAGAATCATAATTCTACTGTTTATTTTGTTTTCAGATCAACTTTCCAAAACAGAAAGTGAGAAATACAGAAGAATCTATATCCAAATCTCGCTCACTAATTAAGATTTGTGAAACAGACCAAAATAAATTAATAAGAACCAGACGTCAAAAATAAATAAATAAATTTGTAAATGACTCTATTTTCAAATTAAAACAGTAACCAGATTCAGTTATCAACACATTTAGGGTTTGAAAATAATTAGCTCTTTTTAGACCGACTCCTTTTTCCCAGCTTTTTTAAAACTAAGCAAATAACTTCTGTATAGGTAGCATAAAGATGAACTTCAGCCAAGCCCAAATCCCAAATCAGCAGAATCCAAATTGGTGAGATTTTATCACACTGTTACTCATTTTGGTACATTTTCTTACAAAAATAAAATAAAAGGTCAAAGAACCCACGTAAACAGAAGACTGGTTCATCACTGTTTCCAGCTGAACCTAATAGAGGTGGAAAATGGGTCTTTGTTACTTGAATACATCATAAAAGTTTTACATGAATGCTTCAGTTGACAGCTATTATTTATCATAGCTATACTCTTAATCTGCTATGTATTACAACCCTTTAAAAGCCCACAGTATTACCTCTGTGTATTTCCCACTAGGGTAAAGGCATTTTAAACACATAATTACCCAATGAAGTAATATTTACTAATTTTCTGTTACACAACTAGCAGTATTCACGCCTGTTTTTACTTGTAGGGTTCTTAATAATCAGATATTAGTTAACCCTCACAACTATACTGGGCAGACGATCATTAGTAAATCCTTTCACATTAGTACAGAGACACCAAGCTGTATGTTCAAGAAAAGCATCCTGCAATGAAATGCTAATATCCAGTTGGCAGAAGAAGAAGAGGAAGAATGGGAAGGGGAGGAGGAGGAACACCTAGCTGTTCGTGACAATTATTTTTAATTGCACAAATTTTAAAACCAATACATACAATTTTCACATGTACAGGGTTCAATGGAACTTTTCAACACTATGCTGGAAGTAAATGACTGACTAGATGAACAGCAGTGAGCCAGCAACTCACAATGAAGCCAGTGCTCAGAGCTTCATTTCAGTCTCAAAAACTACTTCTGCCTCTCAGTCCAAATTCAAACTCTCTTTATGAAATTGCTCCCAATCTGTCTTACCTCCAAACTGATACAAAGGTCCTCAAAGGCCAGATCAGCTCTGGAGCAAAGCCTCAGATGTAAGGCAGAATCAGCATGGTTCCCAGGACCACAAGCATCTTCCCAAGCCCCAACCCACCATACTCAATTCCATAGAGAACTTAGCACAATAAAGCTGAAAGTCTGGGGTAGGTCCAAAACTAACCCACTCTGTGGGAGTGGGCAGTCAGGGTACTTACTGATCATTTGACCTTAGTGTTTGGCACTTCTTGGCTATATCCCAAAGTGTGGCATACATGCTTCAAGTTCTATTCACCTCCCATTTCAAAAGTGTAAGAATACAAAAGGCTTAAAAGCAAGCTTCTTTTGTGCAAAGTTATTCACTGACTGATCTAAAAGGTAAGCTAAGTAATATGCAGGTAAAATTTTGATTAGTAATGTGAAAAACATTTACAAAGAGTTTTAATAATATAAAGAAATGCTCATGACAGAGTAAAAAAATTGTAAGAAATTTTTATACACAATGGTGAACACAACCAAGTTTAAATTATAGATATAAAGACACAAGATTAAGGAAAAAAGTGAATATGCAAAAATGTTAAGTTCATTTCTGGTTAATAAGTTGATGACTGATTACATACTATTTCTCTCCTCCTTATATTTGCTACATTTACTTTGCCCCCCTACAATGGGCATACATTACTTTTTTACATTAAATAGAAATTATTAATTCTCTTCAAATAAAAATGTAAGTTCAATTTTTTAGTCTCAATAAAAAAAAAATTGTGATCTTATTTATTCACTTGAAACCATGGTCTTTTATCACTGTCTAAAGAGGCAGTTTCACCACAGCACACACCAAGATAAAAAGCCTCACTTGATCCAATTACACTGCTTATTAAGAGCTATTTAATGAGAAAGTCACACCTTTGAGTTATTAGATGCTATAATGGTCCTGCAGAGTTCCAAACAACTAAGCTAACAGAATTACCTTTGATTCTAAATTGTTTGCCAGAAGATTAGTCCATCTGTCCCTGAAAAATATTAAGTGTTCCTCCAATGTGTTCAACTTCCTCCAATCTCATTTTAATCAAGGATGTTGGCCTCAGTCGACAGAGGTATTTTTTAACAGATTTATTGAAGTATAACTGATGTACAAAGAAATGCACTTATTTAATGTGTGCAATTTGATGAGTTTAGACATGTGCAAACACCCGTGATACCATCACCACAATCAACATAACAGACATATGCAACACCTTCCAAAGTTCCCCTGCGTCCTTTTGTTTTCGTTTTTTGGCGTGCACAATACCGTACTGTTAACAATTGGCACTACGTTGTAGAGCAGATCTGTAAAACTTATTCATCTAGCATGACTGGACTTTATAAAGGATAGTTATTTTTAATTGCTTAAATTACAATACAAAGAGTTTAATTTATCCTTTAACTTTCCAAAAATGCATATACAACATATATGCATATATGCAACATAAACATATACGCATTCCAAAAATGCATATACAACAAAACTGTTGTCATCGATAGATAAATTTTCGGGCGGTCTTTACATGTTTCAGCATCTGTCAAAGAATAAAGAAAAGTCTTTCTGATATAGTGACATTTGGACACAGACTGGGAGGAAATACTGAGCATTCCAGACAGAAGGAACACTAAGGGCAACAACCCTGAAGTAAAAGCACATGTGGCAAACTCAAGGAAGACCAAGGACACCAGTATGGTTGGTGCAAGTGCGCAAGCTGGGCAGTAAGAGATGACAGAGTGAAGCAGGGGCCCAGATGACAGAAGCCCCTGTAGACGCTGTGGGCTCTGGATGTTCCTGAGTGGCACAGGTAGTCCTACATGCTTTGGGACAAGGGCACGGCATACTTGACAGTCATTTTAAAAAGTTCATTCTAGCTTCTCTGGAGAACAGGCCATAAGTGGGCAAGGATGGGAAGAAGGAGACCAGTTAGGGGATTATGGCAATAATCCAGGAAAGAAACCATATTGCCTTGGACAAAGAGAACAGCAGTAGAGATGGGGAGAGGTCAGAGTTTACGCATATTTTGACAGAATTTGCTAATGGACTGGATGTGGAATGTAAGAAGAGTGAAGGATGACCCCAAGGTTTTCAGTTCAGACAAGTGGAAGAAAGATGCAGTCACATACTGACATGCAGAAGACTAAAGGAGTCTTGTTTTTGAAACAGTGCAGCAATGTGCAAGTCTCCTAAATCCATGAGGTGCAATTTACTTTTGTCTATGTCAGAAAGGAGAGGCTACATGACAAAAGGGTGCTAAGTGCAGAGAGTACAAGCTTCATCTTCTTCTCAATTTTATTTGAAGCCAATCTTCACTGTAACAAAACAAATGTTAAATTTTGTATGATTAGCTCTAGCCTGGATTTGCATTCAATTCATACCCAATACCAATGCTGCTGTCAGCACATGCCCCACTTCCTAATCCCCATAAGGCCTCGGTGGCCTGCTAAACCCTAACTATCCTATGGAGTGGAAAATCTCACGAAGTAAAAAGAGGGAGATATAAAGGAGGGAGGGGAGACAGGCAAATCAGTATGTAGGTGGGTAGATAATCCTTACTTCCCTATTCACTCAGCCTTCATTGTCCATTCCATTTCATAACTCCTTCCAAGCTTTACGTTATATGTTCAATACATTCTGAAGGCACTGTGACTGTGAGCAAATTTAGGATTCAGGGAGGGGGGATGGGAAAAATTGGTTGTGAATTGATACTGTAAAGAGAAATGTGAAGAAAATGAAAATGTATTTTTCTTAAAAAAAAAACCTTTAAAAATATGAGGTCACTTTGTTAATATCTAATTGATTTGTGAGTGACTCAATTGTTGCTAAAACAATTAAGTTAAAGGATGATGGGAACTTTATATTAGAGGGCTCTGAATGATACCACCTGAACCCATTGATTCATCTTAGCATCATTAAAAGTGAGAAACCAGACACTGTTGTCCTCATGATGTGAAGGAATAAGAAGACATACACAGAACCCTCCAAGAATATTCTTGCCTAAAAAAATTCAAACTGGGGACTTCCCTGGCAGTCCAGTGGTTAAGACTCTGTGCTTCCACTGCAGGGGGCACAGGTGTGATCCCTCGCTGGGGAACTAGATCTCACATGCATGCTGCAACTAAGAGTCCACATCTGCAACTAAGAGCCTCCATGCCACAGCTAAAGATCCCATGTGCTGCAACGAAGATCCCATGTGCTACAATTAAGACCCAGTGCAGCCTAAATAAATAAATAAATAAATAATTTTTTTAAAAGACCCTGAATAGCCAAAGCAATCTTGAGAAAGAAGAACGGAGCTGGAGGAATCAGGCTCCCTGACTTCAAACTATACTACAAACCTACAGTAATCAACACAGTATGGTACTGGCACAAAAACAGAAATATAGATCAATGGTACAGGATAGAAAGCCCAGAGATAAACCCATACACATATGGTCACTTAATTTATGACAAAGGAGGCAAGAACATACAGTGGAGAAAAGACAGCCTCTTCAATAAGTGGTGCTGGAAAACTGGACAGCTACATGTAAAAGGATGAAATTAGAACACTACCTAACACCATACACAAAAATAAACTCCAAATGGATTAAAGATATAAATGTAAGACCAGACACTATAAAACTCTTAGAGGAAAACATAGGAAAAACACTCTTTGACATAAACCACTGCAAGACCTTTTTTGATCCACCTCCTAGAGTAATAAAAATAAAATTAAAAATAAACAAATGGGACCTAATTAAAATTAAAGCTTTTGTACATCAAAGGAAACCATAAACAAGACGAAAAGACAACCCTCAGAATGGGAAAAAATATTTGCAAATGAAAAAACGGACAAACGATTAATCTCCAAAATATACACACAGCTCATGAAGCTCAATATCAAAAAAAGAAACAACCCAATTAAAAAATTGGCGGAAGACCTAAATAGACATTTCACCAAAGAAGACATACAGATGGCCAAGAGGCACATGAAAAGATGTTCAACATCACTAATTATTAGAGAAATGCAAATCAAAACTACAAAGAGGTATCACCTCACACCGGTCAGAATGGCCATCATCAAAAAATCTACAAACAATAAATGCTGGAAAGGGTGTGGTGAAAAGAGAACCCTCCTGCACTGTTGGTGGGAATGTAAATTGATACAGCCACTATGGAGAACAGTATGGAGGTTCCTTAAAAAACTAAAAACAGAAGTACCATACGACCCAGCAATCCCACTACTGGGCATATATCCTGAGAAAACCATAATTCAAAAAGAGTCATGTACCGCAATGTTCACTGCAGCTCTATTTACAATAGCCAGGGGCTTCCCTGGTGGCGCAGTGGTTGAGAGTCCGCCTGCCGATGCAGGGGACACAGGTTCGTGCCCCGGGTCTGGGAAGATCCCACATGCCGCGGAGCGGCTGGGCCCGTGAGCCATGGCCGCTGAGCCTGCGCGTCCGGAGCCTGTGCTCCGCAACGGGAGAGGCCACAACAGTGAGAGGCCCACGTATCGCAAAAAACAAACAAACAAAAAAACAAAACAAAAAAGATACAATAGCCAGGACATGGAAGCAACCTAAGTGTCCATCGACAGATGAATGGATGAAGAAGATGTGGCATATATATACAATGGAATATTACTCAGCCATAAAACGAAATGAAATTGAGTTTTTTGTAGTGGGGTGGATGGACCTAGAGTCTGTCATACAGAGTGAACTAAGTCAGAAAGAGAAAAACAAATACCGTATGCTAACACATACATATGGAATCTTAAAAAAAAAAAAAAAAAGGTACTGATGAACCTAGTGGCAGGACAGGAATAAAGATGCAAACGTAGAGAATGCACCTGAGGACACGTGGTGGGGGGGAGGGGGAAGCTGGGATGAAGTGAGAGAGTGGCATGGACATATATACACTACCAAATGTAAAATAGCTAGCTAGTGGGAAGCTGCTGCATAGCACAGGGAGATCAACTCAATGCTTTGTGACGACCTAGGGGGTGGGATAGGGAGAGTGGGAGGGAGATGCAAGAGAGAGGAGATATGGGGATATATGTATACGTATAGCTGATTCACTTTGTTGTGCAACAGAAACTAACACACTATTGTGAAGCAATTATACTCTAATAAAGATCTATTTTTAAAAAAAGCCATGGTGAGAGCATGCATCAGATGTTTGAGGAAGAGCAAAGAGGCTAACTGAGCAGAGTTAGTGAGTGGAGAGTAGTTGGAAATGAACCTGGAGAAGCAACAAAGGGGTCAGATGGTGGCAAGCCTCACAGGCCACAGTAAAGACTTTGCTTTTTACTTTGGGTGGCAATGGGAAGCCATCAGAGGGTTTTGGAAGAGAGAAGAAATCTTATGTTTTAAAAACAATCACTTTGGCTACTCTGCTAACAATATGGTAGGAGACAAAGAGAGAATAGATCAGTTAGGAGACTACGGCAGATTGCAAAAAAATGGCCCCAAATTCTTCCCTGTTCCTGTATGCACATTTCCTTACAAAGTACCTCTGCTGCTCCTCTCATAAGTAGTCTATTTCAACATCCCCTTGGATTTGGGCTGTCTTTGTAACTATGAACAACAGTGGGAGAAGTGAAGTAGTGGGAATTCTTAGTCTACATCTCAAAAGGCCATACAGCTCCCTCTCGCTCTCTTGGCTCTATTAGAGCACCGTGTTAAGAAGCATGGGACAGCTTACTGGTCCTGGTGCAGCAGAGATAAGCCATCCCAGCTGAAGCCTCCAAACCCACCAGTCCCCATGTGCTACATGAGTGAGCCCACCAGCAAGAGAACTCCCCCCACCCCGACCTCCCCAAGCCTGATCCAAATTGCCAGCCCCAGAACCATAAATAAATGATTGTTGCTTTAAGCCACTAAATTCCGACGGTGAGTGGTAATAGATAACTGATACAGAGGCTGTCACAACATCAAGGACATAGACAATGGAGGCTTAGACTAGAGTGAGAGCAGTGGGTAGTGAGAAGTACTCAGATTCTAGGCATATTTTGAAGGGACAGCCAATAGGCTTTCCTAATAGTTTACAGGTGGCTTGCGAGAGATGAGTCAGGGATGACACCCAAGATTTTCGCCCAAGTCATGGAAAAGGTCAAGTTTCCATGAATTGAGATGGGAGAGACCACAGATGAAGCAGGTATAGGAAGAAAATCAGGAGCTGAATTTGAGATTTCTATTAGTCATCCAAAAAGAAATGCTGAGTAGGCATCTGGATACACAGAGTCTAGAGTTCAAAGGAAGAGGTCCAGGCAAATGTATATATATAAATATATATATTTTTAAAAAATATATATATATATATATATATATTTGGGGGCTAATAGGGTATTATTAGTATTTAAAGCTAGTATTTAGGACCATGAGGACTGAGCCCAGGAGCTCTTCAATGTTGAGAGGTCAGAGAGATAAGAACCAGTAAAGGAATTGAAAAGGAGCAGAGGGGTAGGAGGAAAAACTGCTGATAGGAAATGGTAACTATGTGACAGGATACAGGTGGTGGCTCATACTAAGGTGGAAATCATTTTGCAACTTCTAAATGTATCAAATCAACATGCTGTACCTTAAACTTACACAAAGTTATGTGTCAATCATATGTCAATAAAGTTGGGAAAATGATCTGTCAAGTAAAAGATGAGGATTAAAAACAGATCTTTGGACTTAGCAAAATGAAAGTCATTAGTGACTTTGAGGAAAGCAATTTTTTTTTAGAGTAGGAAGGGAGAAAGTCTGATGAAAGTGAATTTAATAACAGATGGGAGGAAGTAATTGGACACATAAGTTTTGCCATAAAGGGAAGTTGTGTGGTGGCATAAGGAGGAAATGGAGTCAAGGAAGAGTAATTATTTTAAGGTAGGAGAAATAACAGCATGTTTAGATACTGAAGGGAATAATCCAGTAATGAGGGAAAAAGTGATCTTGCAGGAGTGACACTGGAGCCAAATCCTGGAGTAGGTGAAAGGAATCTTCGTGCATGAGCGAGGAAGAGAGACTTAGAAACACAGAGACTATTCCACAAGAATCTCAGTCCTAAAATAATGGAGAGAAATCAGAGGGAAATCAGGTACACCCACCTCCCACATCCATGGCAACTGTCATCAGTTATCAAAGCATTTTTCACACCTCCGAGACCAGAGCCAACCTAAAAATGCTCAACATAACCTTCCAGGCATCCTAATAGACGGGAGTTGTCACATGTGATGAGAAGTACAGCTGACTCTTGAACAATGTGGCGCTGAGGGGCGCTGACCCTCCCTGGAGTGGAAAACTCACATATGGCTTTACGGTCGGCCCTCCCTACCCACCGTTCCACATGCATGGATCCAACCAACCATGGATCGTGTAGTACTGTAGCACATGCTTATTGAAAAAAATCCAAGTATAAGTGGATCCTCTCAGTTCAAACCCATGTTGTTCAAGGGTCAACTGTATTTGCCAAAATATTTTGGAAGTCCAAAGGTCAAAAAGAGGTGCAAAAAGCAAAAACCCTCTCCTCTCTCGTAACATAAATATTCATCGGAGATATATGTTATTTTTAAATTTGGAACTAGTCCTATACCTGCTATCCTACTACTGAAACTGTAATTATTTGATGGATAAAGTTGATAACAGGAGGCTTCACCAAAACTTGAAATCCAAACTACTATTTTTAACTTCAAAGCCAGCCATGCGCTTCAGAAAAACTGTCACCCTCACACCCAAATCTAACTTTTTTCTAACCTGCCTTCCTTCTCACTAAACACTAAACAGTCCCAACCTTTTGGACTCGGATACCATGGTCAATGAGTTTTGTTATGAGATGCTCAGCCTCTTCATTAGATGCTTCCCCTACCTCTTAGGCCTACAAAAACTAGACTCTTCTTCTTTGCTGGCCACTTCAGTGAAGGCTAATCATCCTTCCAAGCTCCAAGGCTCAGAAGAATATTTCCATACCATCTACCCCACACCTCTGAGGGTGCATATCCAGGTATCTTCATCTCTCATGTATACTGATCACTACCACTGGCAGTCTAAAACCTAAGAAACCATGGTCTATCTCATAGTATCTCTCTCCACCCTGGGTACACGATCATCTGGGGTCAACGTCTAGGTGAGTGATTCATCCAACACACCAGTCTCATTGTTCTTGAACACCTTCATGTAACCTCCATTTCATCCATCTACATCCATGGCCAAACCCTACACTCCATCAGCACTCTAAAAATCTAAAACTCCAATATTCTACTCAGACTACAGAGTACTTCTATCCTAACAGCTATCTCCCTTATACCTACCTACACGTGTATATTCACTTCATTCTGACTTCTAATCCCTTGAACCAATTATTTTCTCTCAATCTTTCAGCCTGCTCCTGGCCTGGTCATCACCTCTATCCAGTCTAAACCTCACATTCCATCACTTCAACCACCATCTTGTCAAGACCTTGAGTTCCCTTGCATTCCTACCATAGGTACATTATAAAATCCAAATACTGGATCATTCCAACTATTCATAATCTCTAGTCCTACTGAATTTTGCTATAGAAAGTCACACAATTATATGAACTAGTGTCACTACAAATGAATGCTCCTTGCCTAACTGGTAAACTTTCCCAAAATCTCTAGTCAGCTCTTTCTTCCATTCCTGATGGTATTTGACAGCTGACCATTCTCGCCTTCTCAAATTCTCTCCCTCCTTGTCTTCTAGAGCTCCACTGCCTTTCTCAGTCTTTTTCATTGGATCATCTTCCTTATATGGTGGTGCTTCCCAGAGTTCCTCTTCTGTTTTATTCTTTCTTATTCCACAAACTCCATCTTAGGTATCACATCCACTCTCAACACTGTTTTCACTACCACTGATATGTCAATAACATTTTAATCTCTACATTACCTAGAATCCCTTTCCTCATCCCCAGACGAATGTGGCCAACTGCCCACTGAATAGCACCAATTGTGTGACCTAAAGGCATGTTCAAGACCGATCTTATTCTCCCATACATGTGATAATCCTCATGTGATTCCTATCTTAGGAAGTCATAAACCTAGGAGGCATCCTTGACTCTACCTTCTCCTCATCCCACATATCCAAGTGGGCACCAACTTCACCATCTTAATATACCTTGCATCCATCCTATCCTCGAGCCCCACTGCATAATTTGGAGTTCTATCATATCTTGCCTTCACAACTGGGCCTTGCTCCACTACAATTCATTCTGCACATTGCCACATAAAACTGATCTTAACTTTCCTCCACTTAAAATCTCTTCCCCATGGACCACCACAGCCTGAAGGATAATGTTCAAAACCTTTAACATGGTGGGGAAGAGGGCCTTTTATTATTTGGTGTTTGTTTACTTATTAAACCTCATCTCTCTATTCTCTCCTTAACACATTAAGGTCTGTGTTTTGTCTGTAACTTGTTCATTTGGCCTTAGTTCTTTCTTGTGCCTACAATGCCTTATCCACCATCCTCACCAAACAATCGCTACTTGCTCTCAAAATTCAGTTCAGATGAAAATGCCTCCAGAAAGCCTCTTCTGAATGTCTTAAAATCTCACACTCACACAGTTTTCCTCTATTCCCCACTATACTCGATGCATACATCTAATTATAATATTTATCTCATTGTATTTTGGCCTTGTCTGTGGCTTCCAAGCAATACTATAAACTCCTGAAGAAAAGTTAGGGACTTGGGACCAGAGCAGATGCTCTGTCTTTTACTGAGTGAAAAAATAAATAATGAATACAATATCTTTAACACGTATGAATCTGTAAAAATTCCATTTATTTACATGTTTCAGCAATTCAAAACAACTTTAATAAAAAGTTTCCTCCACTCCCTCCATGTTTTGTCCTAACAGCATATGCTAAAACCTGAAGGTCTGATCGCATAAATCAACCAGTTCAATGACTGTTAAACAGAGTAAAATTCAAAGTAAATTCTGAGAGCAGCAAGGCCAAAGAAAAAGGTTGTCAAAAGAGGAGGGAAAGATACACCCTGGCAGCCAGAAAACCTCATAACAAAACTACAGTTCAACATTCACAATTATAACATTTGTTCAACATGCTTATCAGCCAAATGAGCAGTCACTGTATCTGACCAAAAAGAGATTAGAGGATATATTCTAAAACAACGGAAAGAACTGAAATCTTCAGGTTAGAAGCTTGAATGGAATGTGTCATTGGTCCCAAGTGAAATCATGAATCTTTAAATAAATAATAACAAACTTATCTATGCAGTTCGAATTCTCAACTTCCTTGGGCCTAAAGAAATGAACAATGGAAAATTTTACAGTATTTAATGTCATAGCTTTTGAAATGTCTTCAAAATACATAAAACTAAAGTAACTCAGGCTAACTGAATGAAAGCCAATATAAATTAACAAAATTTTTAAATCATAAATGCAATTATATTACTTCCAATGTGGCTAGGAACAGGTTAAAAAATTATGACGCCAGAAGTACTTGGTGGACCCAATTTATAAAAACAACAATGTTCAATCTATTGTTTGAAAAGAGATGGGATCTTCCACATTGCTTGAAAAATCTGTTTCAAATAATTGAAATGGGAGAAAAATGACAAACATCCCTTGTCCTATTAGCTTAGCAAATTTGTTTCCTATCGCGTGGAAATAGTACACACAACCTCCAAACAATTTATCACTAATTGTGAATCAAAGATTTATATTATACTTATATATCATATTGTATTATATTGCTCATCTCTAGATCTGTAGTACTTTTAAAAAAATATAATACTTATAGATTTCACATCTCCTAAAGAAACATCTATTGCCCACCTGATCAAAGTTTAAATTATCACCCAGGTTTCTTTTTTGAGATAAACTGAGCTCATTGTCATCAATCAAGAAATATTAAGATCAGGTTTTGCTATAGACCCATAAATAACCCTGAAACTACTATTTCCTCACATTTCTTCCAAATATAGTTATAATTTCACTTTTCATTGTGCTTTTCTCCCGAAATTTTAATTTTTTTCCTTCACACAGATATTTTCATATACACCTGAATCCTACGAGTCTCCCCAAATTTTAAACCAGAAGACTCCACTTAGACTTTTGCCCTCAGCTCTAGCATTTCTCCTCATCTTCCCATCTTAATCTGCTCCATTTCTAGAACAAGAAAGATCTAGCAAAAGCAAAATTTTTTAAAGTTCAACTTTCTTAAATTTTCCAAACCCCTAATAGTGATAAAGGGGTTTAATTTAATTCACCTAATGGTTTGTGAACAATAGTCAAAAAGTATCACAAGGCTATGAATATTATGTCTCAGAAAAACTATTCTAGAAATTTAACACCTGCAGGAAGGCTAAACGAATTGCTTAATAAGTACCATCAATCAATCAACAAGTGAAAAACTATTGTTACATCTCTATGGGCATTTTTATTCTCAAACTAATGATTTATTTACCTTTTGGTTATCAATTCTCAACTGGAGACAGCAATCAATTAAAATCCAGTAAATTTTAGGTTGATAAAATAAATGTTAACAAAGACATGATACTGAAAGACATTAGCCAGGTGATGACAACTACCTAATATTAACCAAGTAAGCAACTAACCAAGGCAGAGGTTTTAGTTACCACTAAACTACTAAAGCAAGTAAAAATGCTTCAAGAATTGCATTCTTATCCAATGTTTTTATATCATATCTTTAAATGTAACATTAAAAAGCTCCTGATTATTACATTTCAAAATTTAGATGAGTCATAGTGCTTTGAGTGCAGGAATTGGATGTGAATCAAAATTGTAAACATGCACTTGCTTGCTAGTCAAAACGTCAATATGGACAGATTCAGGAAAAGTAAAACATATAATCTTAAAATATATCCAGGGTTTTTTAAATGGTCACTTCTCAACTGTTAACACAGTTCAGTAAACATGCAATCTGCCCATCCTGTCCTTGAATATCTCAATATTACTAAATATTTCTAACCCCATCACCTCACTTTATGGATAGGTGCCTGAGACCTAGGGTCTTTAGCGATACTTAGCAGGTTTATGCGTCAAGGCCATCATGGTCTGAGGCTTAGCAGAGGTGAAAGTAAGGAAAACTGAATGAGGTCCCAGAAGAGCTGTAGCTTATGATACAGGATCATAAGCTTCTGTGTCTAAATCTAGAACCTGAAATTGAATCATCAAATCTAGACAATAAAACTGGCAGATAAACTGGAAGAAAAAGAAAAAGAAAAAAGGGAATGCCCATTTTAGTTTATGGCATAAGACCTTGACCATGAAGGAACACATCAAAAAAGTGTTGAACAGATGAATGATTGATTGCATGATACTTGATAGCATGATTTCATTGATTTTAGAAGCTCCAAATTCAGAAACTAAACTGAGGGATCAGGATGCCATGGCTGAAATTAAAATTCATGGAGAGTAGGGGCAACACAGCGGCAAGTCTCTGCAAATCTTTGTATAGCTGTTGCAGACATTTCAAAACATACATTCATACACGTATGTGATATATAGAGAGGGATACAGATATATACTGTTTCTTCAGGGAATTCCTGCAAATGAGTACAGAGCCAGAGAACCAGGAGGTCTGAAAACAGGCCCTGCTCACCCATAAGCCTTTGCATTAAAGTGGACAGGATCTAAGTGAGTCACTGGAAATCAGGAGGAGACAGTCACCCCAGGACGAGCAGGACAGGGCTGGAATCCCCTGTGCTGCCTTCGAGTAGGGAATCGGTCGGGGGAGAGTGGGACGACTACAACCTGCTGCAGGAAGGTACGCAAAGATCGCGCCGACCTGTTTCCGAGTCGGGATCCCGCTGAGCCCCACCGTAGGCACCAGAGCCGGCCCCACCCAGGCATCCGAGAGCTCTCTAACGTAGAAGGCCTAGTTCTTCAGGAGTTCAGAACCCAGACAGGACACGACGAGGGCAAACGGCAAGACCTGTCCCTTTCCTGGCCGCCCACACCGCGACGCGGCCCTGCCACCACATGCTCCACTGCCCCATCTCCCATCAGAGCTCCAGGCCCACAGGGCCTCAGCCTCCCTCCCAGCAAGCTGAGTCAGGCCACCGGCGGGTGCGACCCCGCGGCCTCTGTGCTGGAGGCAGCTGCCCGCAGGCTGCCGCCTGCCACCCGCATAGCTTACCTTCTTTCTGCCACAAGCTCAACCCCACGCCGGCTGCCTGACGTGGCCCGCCCCGCCGTCTCGAACGCCTGGGGGCGGGGACTACGGGGAGACAGCCAATGGACTGCAGACGGCAAGGGCCTGCCCCTCCCTCCTCCAACTTCGGCCCGCCCACCCTCGCTCGCGCGCACGCGCGTTCAAGGCCAAGGCCGCGCACTGCGGCTGGAAGGCAGCGTGGGCGGAGAAGCGCAGCTCCGCAGCCGCCTGGGGGCAGGTAGGGCGGCGCGTGCAAGTGCTGGCTGTGGGGCTGCGCCGCAGTGGGGAGTTGGCCCAAGGGAAGACAGTTTAAAGGAACCCGCCTGGAGATGCCACTGCAGCGTGTCCGGATGGTTCTGTTGGCAGCCTGCCCCTATGCAGCTTTTGGCGGTGCAAAGCAGCTTCTTGGTATTTGGAGATTTTGCTTCCCGGGAAAAAAGTAATACCGATAACATTAGGATTCAGAAATTTTAATACAGACGGCAGACTTGCGGTTTCGTTCTTCTCCTTGTAGCTGCTGCTTGGTATCTTTACTTCAGTTGGCCAGCACAGAACATTGCAGTTCTTGATGCTACAGTGACATTATCCACCTGTTGGGTAGTCCTGCAGGTCGTCCTGGCCCAGGCATTTCTGTTGATTTAATCTGGGGAGAACTGGCGCCTATAATTGTTACTTTTATTGTTGTTATTATTTTTGTCTAATACTTATTGAGTGTCCACCCATGCATGAACACGCATTTTCATAAGAAGACTCTAAGACACCTGGCACCATGGAACAGAAGCTAAAAGAGGCAGCAGGAAAAAAAGATGAGGTTATGACAAAATGGAATTCTGATTGTGGATGGCAAAAGTGAAAATTATATACAAGATGAAATAGTCAAGACAAGTTGCTCTAGAGAACCTGACTTACCCAGCAGTTTCTAAACCCTAGTGCACCTTTACAAGCATTTGAGGAGGTTTTTTTTAAATACCAGTAGCTGAGCCCCATTTCTAGAGATTCTGTTTTAATAGCTCTGCTGTGGGGCCTTGGCATTGGTCTTTTTCTAAGTTTCCAAAGTGTTTTTAATGTGCTGACAAGTCCTACTTCTCATTTGTAAGAAAGATTTGGTTTCCTATACTCCACTTCAGAAAAGTAATAATATACCACAGACCATCTTCAGTTCTCTCAATAATCTATTATGCATTTATTATGTAAGAATTTATCTAAATTAATTTTGAACCTACTTATATATTCAATCTGTTACCCTTTGAGAGAAAGGAGTGTTATAAGGTTTATAATTGCCTTCTTGATTTTATGGACTTTGATGATACTCCCTTTCAGTCTTTTTTTTTTGGCTGCGTCAGGTCTTGGCTGCACGTGGACTTTCTCTAGTTGCAGCGAGCGGGGGCTACTCTTCATTGCGGTGCGTGGGCTTTTCATTGCAGTGGCTTCTGTTGTTGCGGAGCACGGGCTCTAGGCGTGTGGGTGTCAGTACTTGCAGCACGTGGGCTCAGTAGTTGCGACACGCAGCCCTTAGAGCGCGTACTTTAGTAGTTGTGGCTCGTGGGCTCCAGAGCGCAGGCTCCGTAGTTGTGGCGCACGGGCTTAGTTGCTCTGCGGCATGTCGGATCTTCCCAGACCAGGGATAGAAACCGTGTCCCCTGCATTGGCAGGCAGATTCTTAACCACTTCACCATCAGAGAAGTCCCCCCTGTTCAGCCTTAATAATTCCAAATACAACAGCACTTCTTTTAGGGCTATTTTAATTCTTTTTAAAAATTCTTTTTCTTTTAAGAAGATGTTGGAGGTAGGAGTTTATTAATTTATTTTATTTATTTTTGCTGTGTTGGGTCTTCGTTTCTGTGCGAGGGCTTTCTCTAGTTGTGGCAAGCGGGGGCCACTCTTCATCGCGGTGCGCTGGCCTCTCACTATCGTGGCCTCTCTTGTTGCGGAGCATAGGCTCCAGACGTGCAGGCTCAGTAGTTGTGGCTCACAGGCCCAGTTGCTCCGTGGCATGTGGGATCCTCCCAGACCGGGGCTCGAACCCGTGTCCCCTGAATTAGCAGGCAGATTCTCAACCACTGCGCCACCAGGGAAGCCCCTAAAAATTCTTTTTCTATTTCCTTATTTTTTGAGATACATTAGTCAAAGTTACAAATGAACATTTAACTATGTGAACAGCACCTTTCAATGTATGTCAACTCATTTAATCCAACTTTATGAAGCAGGCACAGTTATTACACACATTTTATAAATAATGAAAATTAGGCACAAGGAGTAAAGCATCTTGATCAAGAGGCACTCTGGCTCTCAATAAATAAATGTACTGCATTTGTTATAGAAAGTCTGGTTTTAGGAGTGTTTGGGGAAACGCCCATTTAAAGAAAGATGGTGAGTCTGTGATTTTTCACTTTTGACACTTCCCCTAGATTCTGATTTTGGGCAGGATTGAGGGATTTAGGCTGTTAAACCAACAACCTAAAACTGAGAACAACTTGCTGCAGATCTTGGGCTAGGCTGGAAGCACAAGGGCTCACTCTCTTCTGGGATATACTCACCCTACTTCTGGGATATACTCCTTCCATACATGACTGTAGTTCAGCAAGGATTTTTCTACCTTTTAATTTATTTAATCTATTGCTATACCTGGCACTGTGCTAGATATGAGAGATATCAAGATGAAATACACAATCCAGAGCCTCAAGGAGCCAGCTCATCCTGGAAATTTATTTGTACAAGACTAGAGGTATAGACTTTTAGAACCAGAAAGGATGTCAGAAGCTGCCAGTCTATGACAAAGTTTTAACTAAGTGCTGAAATGAAAAATAAAGACAATGTATTAAGTTTTCATAAAAATAAATTTATTCAGTATAAAGGACTGTTCTTTGTGAGGTTATGCTTTGATTTTTTCTGTTAAAAATGTTCTCTCTTTGGGAATATACTGTATAGCACAGGGAACTCTACCTAATGCACTGTGGTGACCTAAATGGAAGGGAAGTCCAAAAGGGAGGGGATATCTGTATGTGTATGGCTGATTGATTCATTTTGTTGTGCATTGGAGGCTAACACAACATTGTAAAGCAATCATACTCCAATAAAAATTAATTTTTAAAAAAAGTAAATAAAAAGAGAGCTAAATGCTTAAAAAAATTTTAAATGTAAAAAAAAAATGTTCTCTCCTAATAATTAGTAGGTTAAGTTGTTGGGAGTTTTGTTTACTTTAACGACCTTAAAGTCCTGTGTTGATTCTCAAAATTTTTTGATGTTTTTCTGATTTAGTTTAACTGTCCATTGCTGGCGAGGGAAATTAAGATTGCAGAGGGACAAAGTCCAGTTCTCTTTCTACTGCATACCCATTGGAACAGCCCATTTCATGAGCAGGGCTAGAAATGTTTGAAAATAATAATAACAAATTTAAAAAGAAATCAGGGTCAAGGTTAGACAACAAAGATTAGAACTGGTTCTGATAGGCCAGCTGTGTTGTTAGCCAGGAAGAGAAGTCTCCTGCCTGCTTAATTAATCAGATTAGCTAAGTAGCTTGGTTTCCTTCTGAGCTGAAAGCAAAGAATGGGGCCTGAGGGAATACAGCTACTGTATGGACTGACATTTTTTTGTTGTTGGTGGTGGTGGTGGTACGCGGGCCTTTCACTGTTGTGGCGTCTCCCGTTGCGGAGCACAGGCTCCGGACGCGCAGGTTCAGTGGCCATGGCTCACGGGCCCAGCCACTCCGCGGCATGTGGGATCCTCCTGGACCGGGGCACGAACCCGTGTCCCCTGCATCAGCAGGCAGACTCTCAACCACTGCGCCACCAGGGAAGCCCTGGAGTGACATTTTGATTGGGGTAAGACTAGGAAAAATGAGCTGGACTGAGTAAGGCACACCCATATCTGATATAGATATGTGGAGTCTATATTCCCTGAGAGTCAGCCTGGGGAGAATTTTTGAGAAACAGCAGGGAGAGACTGGACCCGGATGGGGGCCATGAGAGAAGAATCAACTTCATTCATGTAACCTGCAGAGGGTGGTCTAGACCTAATACCAGAAGCCCCAGCTCAGATGGAAATTTCAATTGAAGGATCAAAACAGACTTCAAATCTGTATATTATTTTCTGGATAGGCTTAGATCCTACATGCAATACATGCAAATGAACTCTTTGCCTTTTAAATATTCAGGACAAACCACCGTCTTGCAGAGATAAGCAAGCAGACAGCATTTCTCTGTTAAACTCCTTGTATTATTACCCCTGAAGTTGTTAAGCAGTTAGTCCTCTATTGTACCAGACCCTTTAGATAAGTACACTTTTTGAAGTCAGTAGAGAAGGGCCTATTGACTTTAACAACAACAAAAAAAGAAAGAGAGTAAGAAAAATGTGTCCACTCCCAAATCATTAACTGAACTGAAAAGAATATGCTAACAAAAAAAGACACTGTAGTGTGAATCCTGTACTGTAAGAGAAGGTCATGTCCCCCACAGCATCAGGAGAGGCACAAAGCCTTGAACTCAGGCCCAAGCATGCTGGGCTAGCTCAACACGCCCACACATTCATCAGCAGGAACGAAACTGGGAGGAGAAATTCAGACCTGAGTCACAGGGCTCCACTGTCGACACATAACAGAAAGTAGTCTTATTAGACTTAATTAGATGTGAGTAGATGGCTCCAATGGCTCCCCATTTCTTTTAGAGGAGAAGCCAAAGCCCTTACAAAGGTCAACAAACTATACATGATCTGTCTCCCTGTACCATGCACCTCCATCCCCAACACACACACACACTGCCTGTTAATCTTTGACCTTGCCTTCTACACTCATCCCAGCCAACTCCACTCCAATAACCCTGCCTACTCTCTGCTGCAGGATCTTGGCACTTCCCCCCACATATTCTCATGACTCATTCCATTGAATCATTCGAGGCTTTGCTGAGATATTACCTCCTGGATAAGGCCTACTCTCTCAGTCAGGGTCCCAGCAGGAAACAGATGGCACAATCAAATTAGGAAAATGGAGAAGCATTTAATAAGGGGCTATAAACAAAGGTGAGGGCATGGAATAAAGAGATCACAAGGGAAACTCAGGAACATTGAGGCCCCCAAAATCACCTCTGAGCCTAAAGAGGCAAGAATAAGGAGTAGTTACCAAACATGGAGAAGGCTGTGTACATAGGGGCTACCTGACAGGAATTGGGAGCTTTGGTCAAGGAACACAGGCAGTCCACAGTGACCCAACAGGGAGAGGAGAGCCCAGGAGTTAATACTTTGACCTCCCTCATTCTTCTCTCTCTTTCTGATCTTCTGACACAAGGGAACCCAATGATGCTGTTCATATAGGTCCATCTCCTGGGGTACAGTGAAGGGGCAAAAAGAAGATATCTCTCAATCAATCTTACCTTGATTACCTACAACAGTTAGCTTTTGCTGTGTAACAAACTTAGAGGCTTAAAATCACAAATGTTTATATTGCAAAAGCAACCATGTCTAGTCATGGTAAGGGTGGAAAAGGCCCAGGGAAGGGAGGGGCCAAGCACCATGGAAAAATGCTGTGCAAAAACCTGGGGATCAGGAAGCCTGCCATCCAGTGTCTGGCCCAGCATGGAGGCATTAAGCCCATCTCTAGCCTCTTCCAAGGGGAGACCGGCAGGGTGCTCCAAGTCTTTCTGATGAACATGATCCAGGATATAGTCACCTACACAGAGTACGCCAAGCCCAAAGCAGTCACAGCCATGGTAGTCTACAAGCTCAAACCCCAGGGATGTACTCTAGGGCTTTGGTGGCTGAGAGTACAGGATCTGCCATACCTCAACATTGAAAAAAAGAGCCCTTTTCAGGGCATCCCATGAAGTCACATGAAGGGTTGTTGTGCATTGCAGAATTGTTAAATCTGAGTAGGTAAAATTAAATAGCGGTTTGCATAAGGCTGCTGCAAGGTAGATGCATTATTATTTTGCAATGCAATTACATAACTTAATCCTGGAACATTTTGTCACACTAAGGTGTTGAGAAATTGGGGTTTGTTTTTTTTTAACAAAGCAAAAGAAATAGGTCTTCTAAAAAGGGGTACAATAGATGAGCACAAGCAAATGGTGCTGATAAAAAGACTGGCTACCTAAAAAAACAAAAACAAACAAAAAAAGAAACATTTATTCATTTTCAGGATCCTATGGGTTGCTTAGGCAATTCTTCTGATATAGGCTGGCTTTTGCTGGTTCCTCCTGAGTCTACTTATGTGTCTGCAGTCAGCTGGCAGCTTGGCTGTTCTAGAATAGCCTCAGCCACCTCATATCTGGTGGCTTGCTCAGTGTCAGCTGGAGCAATAGGGATGATGTAGCCATGTATCCGTATTAACTGTAACCAATCACTTTTCTTACTCATATGACACCATCAGATCCTTGCTAATATCAAGATACATTATTTTGATGGAATTTCCATGTTCAAACAATACCGATTTTTATTTGACCCAGCAGTGTTTCCAGCCCCAGGGGATAGAACAGGATTGATCAAAACCAGAGGTCAGCAAATTTTTTCTGTAATGAGCCAGAAAGTAAATATTTTAGGTTTGTGAACCAAGAGGCAAAATTGAGGATATTATATAGAAGCTTAAATAAAAAGAGAGAAAACAAATTTCCACAAAACTTTTATTGATGAAATCCAAAGTGTAATGATAATTGAGCACAATCATTTGTAATTCAGGTCTACTAATGAGAAGAATGGAATTCTTTGTTGGAAGATAATAGTTCATTTAATTGGGATTCAAAGTTTGAATTCCCTGTCATCAAAATCAGTTCCACATATTCATCTGTTAATGCTGATCTGTAATGTGATTTTATGCATTTCATCTTTGAAAACACCTTTTACACAGATAGATATGGCCAAATACTGATATCAATCTATGAGAGTATGATTTTAATTGAGCATATTTATCACTTGGAAGTAATTTACAGAATTCTATTAGGTTCTTCTCTTGATATTTGCCAATTACCATGTCATTATATTGCAGATTAATCACTTCCAATTGAAGGTTAGGTGGAAGATACTCAGCTGCAAAGTTACATGGATTTTGAAATATGGAAATTTCCTTTCCACATGCATTAAGATCCAAAAATGCTTTTGGAACTGTAGTTTGAGCATAGAGAATATATCTCCTGCAAATTTTTGTGGGAATGAAGATCTTGCTTCTTTTTAAAACTTTGACAGCACAGGAAGTATATTAAACAGCTTGACATTACTTGTGATTCAAGCAGCATCAGTTGTTCTTAAAATGACTTTCCCACAGCATTACATTTGCATATGGGCACTGTCTGCCTTGTAATTTTATATTGAGAAATTGACCAAGTCTGCAGCAAAAGCGAATTTTCAAAACCAGTCAGTGTTCAATAAAAGTGATCGAGGGAAGTTCTCATTTCAAAAAAATTCAGTCTCAGGCCTGAGTTCAAAACTTGCGTTAAAACTACCACTGCTAAGCCATCAAACTGCTGTATAGCAGGGCAAGGCAAAATATTCAGCTTCTATTTTTGACAAAAGTTCACAGAACTGATGATTGTTAAGTCCACCAGAGTAAATGAAGTTTAACATGGAGGCTACTGGTTCAAAAGCACAAGAAATTGAAAAACTTTCTGCAAATGACCCACTGATGAATAACAAGATTAACCACAGGCTTTAAATACCTATCATTTCACAAGCCTTATAAATTTGTTCAGGTAAGCCTTCTCTGCTCCACACATATTTTTATCACCATCAGTTGGAACTCATCTTAGCAGATTCCACTTCAGATTGTACTGAATTAAAGCTTTCTCAACTTCTTTGAAAATATTCTCATCTATAGTTGTTCCATGCTGACAATTGATAGAGGCCAATTCTTCAGTCAAACTCAGCATTGACTCCTTGAATAAACAATGTTACTGAACGGTATTAGTAACATCTGTCAACTCATCAAGAGACAAGGAAAACCTGTGGAAATCGTTTAATACTTTGTTTTTTAATTAACCATTGATGTTGCTCCCAGTGTCCCCAACTCTTCAAGGAACTGTTCTCAGTGAAAGGCTACTGGTCTTAAACAAGTTTATTTTCTCCAGAAATATGTCTTTAGCTGCTGCAATCAAACATGACTTAATTAACTCACCATCAGTAAACGGCTTTCCTTGCTCGACTAACATGAGTCACTCAGAAATTTACTATGGTTGCGATTTTTTCATTTTTATTTTTGTGGAGAAATTCTGCTGTGATATGTTGCATTTTAAATATGCATATTTTTCTGATCATTGATTTCCTGTGAGTTGGGAACATTGTGATGAATCTGGGAATGTCAATATATAATGTAATCTTTTCACACAGGTATAGTGACTGTACAATAAACACATACTTTGTCAACTATTTTGAAAACAAAATAATCCATATCCATTGTGCCTTTAAAAGCATGACATAAAAGGTGAGTGATGTCAAAAAAATGGTGCGATAGGAGACCTCAGCGTCCCTTCTCCCACAAAGATCAACAGTTAGACAGTTATCCACAAACAAAAACAGTTCTGGGAGAGCTCTGGGGTCCACCTAAGAAACTTCAGCAACAGGGAACTCCCTGGCGGTCCAGTGGTTAGGACTCTGTGCTTTCATTGCTGAGGGCTTGGGTTCAATCCCTCGTGGGGGAACTAAGATCCCACAAGCTGCACAGCACGACCAAAAAAGAAAAACAAAAAACAACTTCAGCAACACAGTGGAACAAAAACCTGAAAACAACTGCAAGAAAAGAGGGAAGACAGCTTAACTCTGCCTGCTTCACCCCATCCCCCAAGCCAGCATGGCTCAATGCCAAGGGGAAACTTCCCAACTAGAAAGAGTTTCCTTCAGCAGGAAAGGAAGAGTAAGGTGAGTAACTAGCTTCCCCAGCCTTTTGGGACACTGCACAAACATCCCACTTTAGATGCACCCAACCCAGACCTGAAAAGATGAGACATATAGAGATGGCTAGAAACAAGGAAGAAAAGCAAGGGCTACCAGTAGCAGCCATACAGCTAGAGCAATTACAGTTCAAAGTGACCAGCTTTGCAGATAAACCTGACAGATTTGGCCACAGAAGAAACCAATGGCCCAAACAGCCACTGAGGAGCCCTGAAGATGTCATCAGCTTTCACCCCACAGATACTCATCTTCGCTGACAACAGCCGCCTGAGTCCCTCCCTGCTCCCTTCCCCACCTCTCACCCTACCAGAGCCGGGGGATTGCACTAACTCAGCCCAGGCCTCTGCAGCTCTGTGAATGCAGTCTAGACCTCTGAGTTGAACCCCACCACTGTACGTACATTCAGGGTTAGCCCTTCCAGCTGTGCACTTGCATGCCACTGGCCTGATGCCTGTCACTGGGCTCCACTGCAATACATATACCCAGGAGGAGACTGTGCAGCCACAGAAGAGCATATCAATGACCAGAGCCCATGCAGGTGCTTGTGGGACCAGATTAGACCCTGTCTTCTGTCACTGGCCTGTACCACTGCTCTCACCTGCAGCTAAGCCCCTCCAGCTAGGCATCTGCATGCCCCTGGCCCAGCCCCCATCACTGGCCTTCACTGCCATGCACCCATGGCAAGACCCAGCAGCCATGGTAGTACACAACAACAGCTGGCATCCCACAGCTGTCAGTGAGTCCATAGTTGGCCCCAGCCCTTGCTGCCTGCCCTGGCCCCCATCACTACATATGTATCTGCAACTGGTCCTCACCACTACATAGATACCTGCAGCTGGCCCTCTGTAATCAGCACTGACTCTGGTCACCACCACTGCCTGCCCTGATCCCTAGAAATAAACATATTAAAACTAACGGGATGTTACAAAAGCATTTCTAAGGGGGCTGTTTATAGCAATAAATGTCTACGTTAAGAAAAGAGAAAGATATCAAAGAACCTAACTTTACACTTTTAAGGAACTAGAAAAAGAAGAACAAACTAAACCCAATGTTAGCAGAAGGAAATAAATGAGAGACCAGAAAAATAATAGAAAAAGTTAATAAAATGAAGAACTGTTTTTTTTAAAGATAAACAAAATTGAAAAACCTTTAGCTAGACAAAGAAAAATTAAGAAAAGAGTTAAATAAATAAAATCAGAAATGAAAGAGGATATATTGCAAATGATACCACAGAAATACAAAAGATCATAAGAGACTGCTATGAACAATTATACACCAACAAACTGGAAAAATTCCTAGAAACCCACTACCTACCAAGACTGAATCATGAAGAAATAGAAAATCTGAATAGACCAAAGAGTAAGGAGATTGAATCAGTAATCAAAAAACTCACAAGAAACAAAAAAGCCCAGGACCAGGTGGTTTTACTAGTAAATTCTCCCAAACATTTAAAGAAAAATTAATGACAATTTTTCTCAAACTCTTCCAAAAAATTTAAAAAGAGGGAACACTAAAAAAATAAAATAAAAGGAGGGAACACTAATAAACACATTTTATGAGGCCAACATTACCCTGATACCAAAACCAGATAAGTAAGGACACTACAAGAAAACTACAGACCAATATCCATAATGAATATAGATACAAAAATTCTCAACAAAATGTTAGCAAACCAAATTCAACAGCACATAAAAAGATTTTATACCACGATCAATCAGGATTTATCCTTGAGATGCAAGGATAGTTCAACATATATAAATCAATAAATGTGATACACCACATTAATAGAATGAAAGATAAAAATCATATGATCATCTCAATAGATGCAGAAAAAAGAGACAAAATACAACAACATTTCATGATAAAAAATGCTCAACAGGGGCTTCCCTGGTGGCGCAGTGGTTGAGAGTCCGCCTGCCGACGCAGGGGATGCGGGTTCGTGACCCGGTCTGGGAAGATCCCACATGCCGTGGAGTGGCTGGGTCCGTGAGCCATGGCCGCTGAGCCTGTGCATTGGGAGCCTGTGCCCTGCAACGGGAGAGGCCACAACAGTGAGGGGCCCGCATACCGCAAAAAAAAAAAAAAAAATGCTCAACAAATCGAGTATACAAGAAACATACCTCAACATAATAAAGGCAATGTATGGCAAACCCACAGCTAACATTATATTCAATGGCAAAAAATTAAAAGCTTTTCCTCTATAATCAGGAACAAGCCAGGGATTCTCACTCTCACTCTTATTCAACATAGTACTGGAAGTCCTAGCCAGAGCAATCAGGCAAGAAAAAGAAATAAAAGGCATTCAACTCAAAAAAGAAGCAGCAAAATTATCTTTTTCTGCAGATGATATGATCTGATATGTAGAAAATCCTAATGACACCACCAAAAAAATTGTTAGAACTAATCAATGAATTCAGTAAAGTTGCACAATACAAAATCGACATACAGAATCAGTTGGGCATCTATACACTAACAACAAAACATCCAAAAAAGAAATAAAGAAAATAATCCCATTCACAATAATATCAAAAACAATAAAGTATTTAGGAATAAATTTAACCAAAAAGGTGAAAGATCTGTACTGAAAACTACAAAACTCTGATGAAAGAATATGAAAAAGACACAAACAAATGGAAAATTATGCCATGCTCGTGGATTGGAAGAATTAATATTGTTAAAATGTCCATACTGGCCAAAGTCATCTTTATTCAATGAAATCCCTATCAGAATTTCAACTGCTTTTTTCACAGAAATAAAAAAAAATCCTAATATTTGTATGAAACCACAAAAGATCCCAAATAGCCAAAGCAATCCTGAGAAAGAAGAACAAAGCTAGAGGCATCAGTTTCTGATTTCAAACTACATGGCAAAGCTATAGTAATCAAAAGAGTATGGTACTGGCAGAAAAAAAAGGACACATAAACCAATGCAACAAAATCAAGTGCCTAGAAATAAACCTTTGAATATATGGTCAACTGATATTTGACAAGGGAACCAAGAAAACTTAATGGGTAAAGATATTCTCTTTAATAAATGAAGCTGGGGAACCTGGGTAACTACATGCATAAGAATAAAATTGGACCCCTATCTTATACCACTTAAAAGAATAACTCAAAATGGATTAAAGACTTAAACATAAGAACAGAAACTGTAAAACTCCAAGAAGAAAATGGGAAAATCTCTTCAACAGTGGTCTTGGCAATTATTTTTTGGATATGACACCAGAAACACAGCAACAAAAGCAAAAATTAACAAGTGGGATTACATCAAACTGAAAAGCTTCTTCAGAGCAAAAGAAACACTCAACAGAATGAAAAGGCAATCTATGGAATGGGAGAATGTATTTGCAAATCACGTATCTGATAAAGGGTTAATATTCAAACTATGTAAAGAACTCATATAACTTAATAGCAAAACAAATGGCTATTATCAAAAAGACAAGAGATAACAAGTGTTGGTGAGGGTGTGGAAAAAAGGGGAACATTTGTGCACTGTCGGTGGGAATGCAAATTAGTACAGCCACTATGGAAAATAGTATGGATGTTGCTCAAAAAATTAAAAATAGAACTACCACATGATCCCGCAATCTCACTTCTGGGTACATATACACAGGAAATGAAAACAGGATATTGAAGAGTTATCTGCATTCCCAAGTTCATTGAATCATTATTTACCATAGCCAAGATACAGAAACAATGTAAGTTTCTGTCAAAGGATGAATGGATAAAGAAGTTGTGGTATATGTAAACACAATGGAATATTATTTAGCCGTGAGAAAGAAGGAAATTCTGAGAACATGGATGAATCTTGAGGGAATTATGCTAAGTGAAAGAAATCAGACAGAGAAAGACAAATACTGTATGGTCTTACTTATATGTGGAATCTAAAAGAGCCAAACTCATAGAAACAGAGAGTAAAATGGTGGTTACCAGGGATTGTGGGTGTGGGGGAAATGGGAGATATTGGTCACAGGGTACAGATTTCCAGTTATAAGATGAATTAGTTCTAGGGATCTAAAGTACAGCATGGTAATTATAGTTAATCATATTATATAACTGGAAGTTGCTAAGGCAGTAGATCTTAAATAGTCTCACCACAAAAAAGAAATAGTAATTATTTAATGTGATAGAGGTATTAGCTATCTGTGGTGTAATCATTTTGCAATATATAAATGTATCAAATAAATGTATTGCAAACCTTAAACTTACACAATTATATCTCAGTATATTTGAGATATATTTGTATATGTATTATGTGTCAATGTATTTGTGTCAATATATCTCAGTAAAGCTAGGGAAAAAAGCATGACATATAAAGCTTACTTTTCTTATTTTGACATGATGGATCTGTACTTTTTTTTTTTTAACACATTGTAGAGTAGTAGTTTCTTTTTATTTTATTTTATTTATTTATTTTGGGCTGTGTTGGGTCTTCGTTGCTGTGTGCAGGCTTTCTCTAGTTGCAACGAGCAGGGTCTACTCTTCGTTGTGGTGCACGTGCTTCTCATTGCGGTGGCTTCTCTTGTTGTGGAGCACAGGCTCTAGGTGCACAGGCTTCAGTAGTTGTGGAACGTGGGCTCAGTAGTTGTGGCGCACAGATTTACTCGCTCCGCAGCATGTGGGATCTTCCCGGACCAAGGCTCGAACCCATGTCCCCTGCATTGGCAGGTGGATTCTTAACCACTGCACCACGAGGGAAGTCCCTGTACTGATATTTTTTTAATGTAAAACTTATTCTTAGCTTGCAGGCTCTACAAAAACAGGTGAAGGTCTAGACTTGACCCACACACTGTATTTTACTTACCCTAACCCAAGCCCATTATGGCTATTTTGTTCCCCTTTGCCAGATACTTTCCCAGACTCCATTATAGCAAGGTGTGGCCATGTGATTCGGTTCTGTCCTATGAGACTTACAGAACTATAAGATTTCTAAAGAATTTTCTTTAACCAGAAAAAGAGGGCATTACAAGGAAGAAGTCATTTGCCCTTGCTCCTGGCTTTTGTATTTGTGGAGAATGTATGCAAAAGTAGCAATTGGTTGGGAGATTGGGATTGACATATATACACTAATATGTATAAAATGGATAACTAATAAAAACCTGCTGTATAAAAAAAGTAGCAATTGGTTCTGTTGCTGCTTCCTTAGCTATGGTCCTGTCCCCATCCCACCTCACCCCAGATTTAGACATAACCCCTCGCTTAGGCACTTACTTAACTCCAGAGAGCTCCCTAGCCCCCTTCTGCCATCTGAGGATAGGACGATAAGTCTGCAACCTGGAGATGGCCCTTACCCTAACCCGATGATGCTGATCTCTGACTTTCAGCTTCCAGAACTGTGAAAAATTAAAATTCTATTGTTTAAAAGCCACCTAGTCTATGATATTTTGTTATAGCAGCCCAAACAGACTAAAACACTAAGGAAAGAATTGTAGTGCTTGTTGATTTCTTCGGTGTAAATACTCTGTGGCTGATTTCAAACGACGAAAGTGATGTCAGTGAACATGGAGTTAGGAAGAAATGTGCACTACTAGTGCACAGGAGCCAGTAGAAGCTGGGTGCAGCACTCGTAGTGACAACTATGGTGCGGATGTCTGTGTATGTGAGGTGAGTTTTGAGGGGAAGGGAGGACAATTGAGGCACATCACACCTTGAAGAGTTACTGTTCTTGCCCCCTTTTACCCTTGTAGGGAACACAGCTGTTCTCTCCAGCATCTGTCTGATACTATATTTTCTCTCTCCTCTCTGCTTTCTTTCTTTTAATCTCTCCTACTTTTTATTTTTATTACGTGTTGCTACACTAATCTACTTTTGTGCGAGAAAGGTGCCTCCTTTGCAAGAATGGCCAATAGGTGGTGAACCGAGTATTCACCATACACTCAGGTTCAGAGGTTTGCTCTCCTGCTGTGCACACTGAGATACTTAGAGATTGCTGCATCCACCTGAGAGAAAGCTTGTCCTGGGCTGCTTCCAGATTTGGAGACACTCCTACAGCCTGGGGATTTCACAGGACTGGTACTGGATACAGGACCTTGCATAAAATGATGGGAGAAGTGTAGATCTGCTTTCACCAGTATTAATGTATACATTCCATTCTTAAGGGATTTTTCTTCTTTAAGACTTCTACTCCTTGAAATTTGTCACTAAGGGTTCAGATGTGTAGCTTTTTCTTATCTACGTAATTTTATCTACATACGATTTCATGACTATCGAGTTCTAATTAGCATGACACATTTGTAAGATTGTAGGTATCCGTGACACAATATATCATATATTATATCCAGGATATAATAATTCCCCCTTGCCCTATGACAGAAGAGGAGAAAGGTAATTTTAAAATGTCTGAGGGACTTCCCTGGTGGCGCAGTGGTTAAGGATCCACCTGCCAATGCAGGGGACACGGGTTCGAGCCCTGGTCCAGGAAGATCCCACGTGCCGCGGAGCAAGTAAGCCCATGCACCACAACTACTGAAGCCCACACACCTAGAACCCATGCTCTGCAACAAGAGAAGCCACCACAATGAGAAGCACGCGCACTGCAAGGAAGAGTAGCCCCTGCTTTCCGCAACTAGAGAAAAGCCTGCATGCAGCAACAAAGACCCAATGCAGCCATAAATAAATAAATAAATAAATTTAAATAAATAAATAATGTCAAATTGAGATTGACATATATACACTAATATGTAGAAAATAGATAACTAATTTTAAAAAATAAAACAAAGGGAACTGCTTTGAAAAAAAAATGTCTGAGAATATATCTGCCTAAGGAGAGAATGTCCTGTATATGATCAGAGTGTCTTATACAGTTAGTATTTACTAGTTGGAATTTCTAAGATTTTGAATAATAATTATTATTTGCTGGTGTCAGGTTAGTAAAGTTGTTAGACATATGACCCAGTTAATAGCAAAAGATAATCCAAAAACCAATCAATTATTCCCAAGTGCCTACTATGGGCAGAGTGGTTAAGGGTTTAGACTTTGAAATCAGAGGAGTACAGGTGCCAATACCAAAGGTTAATTAACCATGTGACCTTGGGCAAATTGCCTTAACTCCCCAAGTGTCATTTTCCTTATCTATAAAGTGGGGATAATAATAATATTTACTTCATGAGGTTGCTTAAGGATTAAATGAGATCATTCATATAAAACCCTTAGCCAGTTTCTGAATTTCCCCTATCCATCCATTCCTTCAACAAAGAGGAGTACTTACCATGTAGCAGGCTATGGGCCCATAATAAGAGCTCGGTGAATATTAGTCATTATTGTTGCTGCTAAGTTCTCACCATGGGTTTAATAAACACCCTGGGCCAAAACGATGCATAAGAAACCCATGCTGCTGTCACAGGGATTTCAAGATTTTAAAATGACTTTTAACTTAATTTTTTCATGCTTCTCCAATTCTCCACAATTCGTCAAAGATCAGCAATTTCACTTGCAAATATCCCAGAAGAGCTGGCTTCCTGGCTGTGTGACCCGTGTAGTCACACAGGGGCTCACACTCAGAAAGTCCCCATGTTTGGTTTAGTGCTCTACTATTGCTTTCTGGAAGTTCTCAAGAGTTTTTCAACAACGGCCCTACATTTCCGTTTTCTTCACTTTTTTTTTTCACTAGATCTTACAAGTTATGTAGCCTGTCCTGCCTGGGATGTAATGTTTCTAGGTCCTATAATCCAGAATTCATTTAGAACAACCAGGTATTCTCCAGCTACTTCTCAGACTTCTGTTGCCTTACTATTTTGGTCTGTACTGCTTTGATTATAAGGAACAGAATCCTCTTGATTAAAGGAAGAATAAATGTAAGGAATTCGTCGTCAGATTTAAGGAGGCCCTTACTCTCAGGAGCTGACCCTGCCCTTGCACAGCCCTGAGAGTGAGTGTCCCCTTAAATTTTGCACCCAAGACCTCACTTGCCTCACCCTCACCTGGCCCTGCTGTGGTCCTTGGTGGAGCACAAGGCCCAAGAAAGAAGACACCAAGGAATTAAATATCCGAGAGCAGGGAACTAAAAATTCCCTCTCCTCCATCCTTCAGTCCCCACTAGGACTTCCTATGGGCTGAGTCCAGATGGAAGTCAGAGGTCCTGACCATAGAGGTCAGCCCAGAGCCTGGTGGAGAAGCTGAGTGGCTCTAAAGAGGCAAACGGAGACGACCCAGCACAGGTTGGGAACAGGACAGCAGACAATAAAGCTTTTCTAGTGTTATCACCACTATGTATGCTATGTGTTTTAGTTCAGTTTAGAAACACTAAATTGCTTTTAAGCTTTGCTATTTCATTTCTATTAAGTAAAAAAAAAAAAAAAAAAAAAAAAAGGTTTTTAAGGTTTGTCCAGATGAGTCAGGATTCAGCCTCCTGACAAGTCTAATACTCAGTGTAGGGCAGCTCATATGTGGAAGGTGACCTCCTCAGAGACAGCCATTTAACTGGCTCCTGACAGCAACAATTATGACTAATGGATCTATTCAGTGGCCATCATGCCCTGTAACCACACCAGTTAGGAGTTTTACAACCTTTATAGCCTACCCTAATTTCTCTCCTTTTCCTCCCCCTATCCATTTTTTTAATATAGATGTTGCTTTATATCAAAACATAAAAAATAGAAATATGAAAACAATAGTTAGCCATTGCTTCTTAGCACTGGAAGTATTTTCTTGCACAGCATAACAATGCTGGCCGATAATGCAACTTTGCTTATATCAATACACATTTATAGAATGTTTCCTCCTGATTGACATTTCCATCTGAATAGGTTAAGAGAATGTCCTTCATCTTGCTTCTCTTTTTGTATCATTTGTTAAAATGAAGTCATTAAAGATCAGATAATTCTTGGGTTATTTTCCCCTTTATGATGAAATGTTGTAAGTATTCAGTAACAAACTCTCAAAGAAAGGAAAACAAAGAGAACTTTGTTATTACCATTTAATACCTCATTCTAAAAAATACTAAAAAGAGATGAAGATAAAAATGGATTTCTTGGGACTTCCCTGGTGGCGCAGTGGTTAAGAATCTGCCTGCCAACGCAGGGGACACGGGTTCAAGCCCTGGGCCAGGAAGATCCCACATGCTGCTGAGCAACTAAGCCCGTGCGCCACAACTATTGAGCCTGTGCTCTAGAGCCCGTGAGCCAAACTACTGAGCCTGCGTGCCACAACAACTGAAATCCACGTGCCTAGAGCCCATGCTCCGCAACAAGAGAAGCCACCACGGTGAGAAGCCCACACACCGCAATGAAGAGTCGCCCCCACTCGCCACAACTAGAGAAAGCCCACACACAGCAACAAAGACCCAACACAGCCATAAATAAATTTATTTTTAAAAAATGGATTTCTTCACTACCATATTAAATAAGAAAATGCATTTATTTACAGGAAGCTATGCAATTAAATATTTCCCTTAGAAATTATTAGAGAGACTTGGCTCTCCCAGGAAGAGTAACAGGTGAAAAAGGTGCACGCCCTCTTCCCTGTCTAAACGCACTGAAACCTTTTCTAGTGGCATCTATAAACAACTGAAAAAAAATGAACAATTTGGCTCCACTGCTGTTAGCTACATCAGAATGATCTCGTTGATAAATACAGTGAAGGAAGTATCCCTTCTCTATTAGGAAGATGCGTAGTCTGGTGTTTATTTTGGTTTGATGTTTTGTTTCTGTTTTGGAGGGGTTTTTGATTTCTTTATTCTTTGGAAGTCCAAGGTTTTCCACACACAATCTTGCCACAGATGAACCCTGAAGCATCCCTATCACAAGAGTGACCATGTGCAAAAGGTATTCAGCTATCAGTTGTAAAGCACCTAAAAGATAATTGGAATTTCTATAGTGGTTTCCTTGGTGATTCCTCCTTTTTGTCTTCTCAGGGATGTTCCTAGACCCCAGGCTAACATCACAGAATTAGAATGAAAGACTCCATTGTCAGAGATGTGGCCAAAAGCGTGGGATTAATTTTGGATAGGGTTAAAACACAAGAGATGAGACATTTATTGGATAGTTTTTCTTTTACAGTTTAAATTCTCAATTATAAAATTATATAGCATACATTTCGTCCATTCCTTCTGGGTTAATAAATCTGTAGACTTTCCTTTAACTTTAAGAGCCTGTCAATGAAAATTATATCAGATAATTTCAATCTCGAATGAGTGAATGATTTTTAGCTTTTCCTAAAGTGTATAGACTAAGATTACTTACCAGAATATTTTGAGTGGTATGGAAGATTTAATTTTTAATTAATTAAGATGACAGTATGAGACATAACACAACACACATATTTCACACAATCATGTTTTCAGTGACTATATAGGATGGACAAAGAAAGAAAAACTAGTTAGTGGTAGATTCTTAAGTTGATTCACATGTAATTACTAGTAGCTTCAGAGAACAATGCAGGAAGCAACTACCAAATTTTCCTAAATATAAAGGGACCTCGAAATTAAATCAATCCCTTATTTTCCTAATGAGAAGATATAAAAATAGTGAGGTATTAGTTTTTTTTGCCCTACTAGAATATATAATATTTTAGAAACTTTGAAAACATAGTAAAAATCATTTAATAATTTATTTACACATACATGTATACATATTTATAATAACATGTTATCTAATATTATTTTAGGGTGTTTTCCTACTCATATATATTCATTAAACAATTTGATTCAAATTCTTCACAGGCATCTTCATCATAAGTATTTTTGTCACCAAGAGAGCCACACTTAAAATCATCATAATTTTCTAGCACACCATTTTCACTTCCATCTAAGTTGCTTAAGACTAAGTATTGAATCTGTATGTGAGCTATAATTGGACATTTTTTTCTAAGTCATAAATATCTATGTAAGGAAGGTTAAGGCAGTTACTTTTATTCATACCATATGTAATATTCATGATATTCACCAAATAACTACTTAATAGAATGCTTAATAGTACGGGTAACTAATTTAAACAATCAGAGAGTATTACAGCATTTTTAACAACAAGAACAAAACCCAGCAGTTTTCTGATCTATACTCTTCATCCCTGATTCCAAATTTCTAGTGGCCACTGCTTTCAAGTCTGTTAGGGTTTTTTTTTTTGTTTTTCTTTTTTCTCTTAGTATTTACCTTAATATTTCTAAGTGGGTTATTCTAGAATTTCTTGATTTTTCCAAAAAAGTTTTAGATAATATCTACTGACTTCCTACTTTGAAAGATGAGGGTTTAATCTCTCTTATATAGGTCTCCCTCTGCCAGCTTCTCTCTCTCTCTGTCCCTCTCTTTCTCCATCTTTATAATGTAGTATCACAATTTGGAGTTAAATCAATATTCAGTGTTTACTTTATTATGCTTATATTACGATTCACAAATGAGCCACCTTGTTTGCTATAGTAACATTTTCATTATTGTACGGTATTTTTGTTTTTCTTTCCTGGCATTAATCATTGCCTCATTTGTTTTCATTTGCTTTGTCTTCTATGTACCTGTTACTAATTCACCCTCAAACTTTCAAGGAAAACTGTAAATCTTTGTTCAATATGTCTAAACACTTTAGTTAATCTGTTGCAATATATGTTTCATTTCCTATGGGGAAAAATCCCTCCTGAATCTCTTTGTCTTTTTGTGTCATCTTGGGACCTCCTGTCATCGTCATCATCATCATCATCATCATCGTCATCCTCACCATCGTCAAAACACTCTTCACTTCTTTCCTCTGGTAGATCTCCTTTTCTCCTGCCCCCCACATCTTCTTTCTCAGTGTACATTCTCACTAGCTTTCTAAGAAAGGAAAGGAGATAAAGGTTTTGAAATCTTGCATTTTGAAATGTCACATTTTCCCTGATGTTAATTGATAATTTAGCTAGGTATAGAATTCTAGGGGGAAATAATTTTACCTACAGTTTTAAATGCATTGCTCCATTATCTTCCAGGGTGCTATCGCAAAATCTGAAGTTATTGTGATACCCAGTTATTTTCACGTAACTTGTGTTTTGTCTTTGAAAGTTTTAGGATTTTTCTCTTTATCCCTGATATTCTAATATTTTATTTGGATGTATCTTAGTGTTAGTCTTTTCTCACACTTCATTGGGCATAGCATGAAAAAGGCACAGTTTGTCCTTTCAGTCAGGAAATGCAAATCCATCAGCTCTGGAAATTTGTCTTGAATTATTTCTTTGATAATTCTTTCCCACCATTTTCTCTGTTTTCTTTTTCTGTTAGTCAGATGTCGGACCTTCTAGCTAGTTTCGTTCATTTAAAATGTATTTTACAGTGTGTTCTTCTGGGGTGATGAAAAATTTTGGAAACTAGAGGGAAAGGATTGTACAACATCATGAGTTCACTAAAACCACTGAATCGTACACTTGAAAATTGTAAGTGTATGTTATGTGAATTTCCCTTTAATTAAATATTTTTTTCTCTCCTATTTTCCATCCCTTTGTTCAACCTCTTTATTTGTTCAGCCTTCCTGGCAACATACAGACATTGAAATTTCTGCTTTTGTATTTTCACTTTTTAAGAGTCTATTTATTCTCTAAATATTTTTATAATACCCTGTTAGTGCTTTATGAATGCAATACTTTATCTCTCTGAAAGGTTTCTTTTTCCATAATTGTTTTTGTTTTATCATTCTCCCTGAATTGTCTCTGCTTTCTCAGAGTTATTTTTGTTTGTTTTTATTTGTTTCTTCCAATGTACCACTGCCTCCTAGATAATGTTGGAGTTTTCTATCTTTGGAATGGTTTACTTCCTTTTTTCTTTTTGGCTTTCCCACTTAAGTGTCAGCTTTCTCAGTTCTGTTAAGTCAAATACTATTCACCAATTTTCCAGTTTTCAAAATGTTATTGATATTTACAATCTGTTGTCATCACCTCTCCTGTCTTTGTCCTTGTGTGGTCTTATACCATTTAACCACTGACTGCCATTTTCATTAATGTTTTCTGGAAGCAGCAGAGAGAAATTCATGTCTTTGCTCCAGCAAATTTAATTGGAAACCTGTATTTCTTTTTAAGGGGATCTCACCAAAAAGTCTGTTTTAAATGACAAAAAATGCTTTCAGGTTGAAGTCATTCTCTCCCAAACCAGGAAAAATGACTATGGTAAATCTGGTTATGTTTTTGGTCTGCTTTCTTTCTTTCTTTCTTTCTTTTTTAAGCTTATTCCATTACTTGACTTATTTAGGCATCCAAAACTGACATTTTTTGAGGTCACTTCAAGCCAATGGTTCTTCAAAGAACATAACTTTGTAATTCAAATAACATGATTGAGAAATTATTTATGTAATATGAGAACCTTTATAAAAATTTAAATATAGGGAAATTCTTTATAACCAAGTGAGAATTTGGGTGAAAGTATTTCATCTTATTGGGAAATATATTCTATTTTTAAATATTATTTTTCAATTATATTCTAGATAATGAGAGATTAAAACCTGGGAAAAGCAAACATACAAAGAGATTTCTTTCCTTCAAGAACAACTTTGTATTCCTTTCTCCTGGTTAGGCTTCTGTTTTCACAATTTTTGCCAACATACTTACTCATTTTCTTCCTTTCACTTGCATATTTATAGAATAAATTAATTGTATATACGTAGCATAAACACATACACGCTTAATCTTCTCCTGACATAACACAGACCACAATTACGAGGAAGTGACTGGACTGTACAACCACCCTTAATTCTCTAATTAGATAAAGAGATGACTTAGACTTGATTCTGTATAGAAAAAGATACAGAATTGGGCTTTACTGACTTGAGCCAATGTAAGTCAATCCAATATTAATCATAACCTCACAGATAAAAATGTGGAAGTTAGGAGGTGCTTATATTTTTCACTATAATACTCTATCATCATTATCATAGTCTTCTATAAGACTGGGAGGTAAACTATGCAATTATCCCAGGCCCTTGGACCTCTTGGGAATCATTCTTAGTCTTAATAAAACTTCAAGCAAAGTTTTTCTTTAACAATACTTTAAGCCAGTAACTTTAGGTCTATTAAACATTTCACAATCAAAATACTTACCTAATCTAGCAGAATACTTATACCAAGGTACTTTTAGGGCTTTATCACTTTTCTTTTTTAATTCGGTCAACTAACTGTCACCAGTTTATTCTTCATAAAGCAGAATATCAATTTTATCATTTCTCTGCTTTAAAAACTAGTTTTTATTATGCATAATATTTAAAATCTTCTTACCTTGGTATTTTTAAAAATAGCTTTATTGGGGACTTCCCTGGTGGTGCAGTGGTTAAGAATCCACCTGCCAATGCAGGGGACATGGGTTCGATCCCTGGTCCGGGAAGATCCCACATGCCGCGGAGCAAGTAAGCCTGTGCGCCACAACTACTGAGCCTGCGCTCTAGAGCCTGTGAGCCACAGCTACTGAGCCCGCATGCTGCAACCACTGAAGCCGGTGCACCTAGAGCCTGTGCTCTACAACAAGAGAAGCCACTGCAATGAGAAGCCCATGCACTGCAACAAAGAGTAGCCCCGCTCTTCACAACTAGAGAAAGCCCATGCACAGCAACGAAGACCCAACACAGCCAAAAATAAATTAAAAAAAAAAAAAAGCTTTACTGAGGTAGACTTGACATACAACAAACTGTGTATATTTAAAGTATACAATTTAATAAGCTATGGCATATGTATATACTCTTGAATCCATCACCAGAATTAAGGTGTCACCCTGGCATTTGAAGTTTTGTACAAGACAATCTCTTATTTATGGGATTTGTCTCTTACTGCTTGCTTATTGCTCTTATTATTCTTGAATATATTATAAACTCTTCAGAAAGACAGAGGAAGTCTTACCTGTCTTTGGAACACTCAAATGTTTAATACATAACATGCACTCAAAAAGAATAGCTGTTTTTATTAATTGAGGCCTGATCTTCTGTATCTTGAAAGAGAATTAGTTCTAATTGAAATATATTACCCTTAACCTCCTTTAATAAATGATATATCTCTATGGTCATACTAGATGCCAAATCACTCTGTCAATATCATACAACAAATAGATATGAATTTAATATTATAAATTCTTTTTATTTAAAGCCTAAAAAACTTTTACAAAAAAATATACTTATGCAGTATTTAAATTACAATTTCTGCAGAATCTTGAAGGGAAAAACAAAGTTTAATATCTTATTTCATTATTAATTAATAATAATAGAAACAGCAATAATAATATTTTTACTTCACTGTTTCAAAAGTACTTTGAAATTTACTGTCTCACCTGATCTCATTAATACAAAATAACAACACAAAATAGGTAACTAGGAAATTTTTAATTTTGTTTATTATTTATTTATTTTTTTAAGTATTTATTTATTTATTAGTTTTGGCTGCACTGGGTCTTAGTTGCAGCATGCGGGATCTTTCATTACAGTGCACAGGCTTCTCTCTAGTTGTGGTGCACATGGGCTCCAGAGCGCACGGGCTCCAGAACGCACAGGCTCAGTAGTTGCGGTGCGTGGACTCTCTAGTTGTGGCACGTGGGCTCCAGAGCACATGGGCTCTATAGTTGTGGTGCATGGGTTTAGTTGCCCCTCGGCATGTGGGATCTTATTTCCCCAATCACGGATTGAACCTGCATCCCCTGCATTGGAAGGCAGACTCTTAACCAGTGGACCACCAGGGAAGTCCCCAGACTAGAAAATTTTTTTTAAAAAAACATCATCCATTACTGATTTACTTTATGACATTAATGAAAATTAGAAAGATATATAATCCCTATATGTTTATTTTCTAGTATGAAAGTTAGGGGAAAATTCCATACAAAGTATATTTTGCAAGGATATTTGAGATAATTTTTAGCTTAAAATGTGTTTTAGGAAAATGGAAAATACAGAAAATTGAAAGGGAAAGTTTTTCAGAAAATGCTGAAACCTAAAGCAGCCTCCAGTTTGAGATTACATATTGGTCTTCTCAAACCAAAATTTTAAAAGCGTTCTGATAACATTATTCAAGCACCAACTAAATTGTGAGTCCTTCGGAAACAGAAACTTTCTTAGAATAGTTTCTGATACATGGCATTTAATAAATGTTTATTAAATGATTAAGGGCAGATGATGGATGAGATATTTCAAACCTAGGGGTCAATTTAGTGTGTGTGTGATGTGTCTGTGTGTCTCTGTATGTGTATGTGCACATGCCCACATGTGCATGTGATAGGTAAGGTAGACTGTTGGTAGAATATTTCATTAAGTAAAAGAATTCCTTTTAATTTACTTTCATGTGTAATCTGCCATTGTTCCTTCCTTGATTTTGTCAGAATTTAAAAAGAAAAAGCACATACAAAACCAAACAAGAAACACTCCATTTCTGTTACATAGTTATTCTGTTTGCTAAGAACAGATACATGATAAGTGCTGCTATTAGCATTGTTACTTTTAAAAGGTTATTGGGAGAAATAAGAGGGAGGGGATATGAGGATATATGTAAACATACAGCCAATTCACTTTGTTATACAGCAGAAACTAACACAACACTGTAAAGCAATTATATTCCAATAAAGATGTTAAAAAAAATGACTGACAAAAAAATAAAGAGACAAGAAAAGCGGGTAATACAAAAATATATAGGGTTGTTCTATCTACTTACAATCTACTTACAATGGGTGGTTATTATAGACTGACTGTTTGTGTCCCTCCAAGGTCCATGTGTTGAGGTCCTGGCCTTCAGTATGATGGTATTAGGACGTGTGGCCTTTGGGGGTGATTAGGTCATGGGGATGGAGCCCTCATCAGTGGGATTAGTGTCCTTACAAGAAGACACACTAGAAAGCTTTCTTCCTCTGTATCTTCTGACCTGTGAGGACACAGCAAAAACATGGCCATCTGTAAACCAGGCAGAGGATTCTCGGTGGAACCCAGCTGTGCTGGTGCCCTGGTTTTGGACTTCTAGCCTCCAGAACTGTGAGAGGTCAATGTGTGTTGTTTAAGCCACCTAGTCCACGTTTTTGTGTTGTAGCAGCCTGAGCAGACTAACAACCAAGATACTAGTTATCTGATGCTATTCACATAGTTTCATAGGGAAAACTTATTTTCTTTGAAGTCACTGAATTGATTTAAATAAAGGTTTATCCTTTAGTTTTCTACATTAAAAAAACATTTATGTTGACAGCATGGTGACTAGAGGTACTAATACTGTATTGCATATTTGAAAGTTGTTAAGAAAGTAGACCTTAAAAGTCCTCATTACAAGAAAAAAATTTGTAACTGTATGAAGACATAGGTTAACTGGCTTACGGTGGTGATCCTTATACTATCCAAAACTAACGTACAGTTGACTCTTGAACAATGCAGAGGTTAGGAGCACCAACCCTCTGCTCAGTTGAAAAATCCGTGTATAACTTTACAGTCAACCCTCTGTATCCACAGTTTCACATCCTTCAATTCAACCAACCATGGACTGTGTAGTACTCTAGTACAAATTTGTTGGAAAAAATCCTCACATAAGTAGATCCATGCAGTCCAAACCTGTGTTGTTCAAGGGTCAACTGTAAAGTAAAACTAGAAAAAAAAATGCTATCAAGTATAATGTCCATTGAAAATCAAATCTTTAGAGTGTTTCCAAGTACATGTGCTTCTGTCATTAAGATCTCCAGGAGCTGACTCTGAGAAGTTCAGGTGGCAAGATATTTATAAGGGATAAACATCTGCCAAAGGTCCGGGGAGGAAGCCAAATTGAGCAGAAGGAAAAGTTGAACACTAATGCTGGCCTGACAAAGCCCCCAGTCCACCTGGCCAGGAGCTCAGGAGCTAAAACTACCCTTCAGAGTGTTCTTTATAGGGCTTTGGTTGCCTCTCACCCCCTTCTCCTCTGCATTCCAGTTATTGGATAGCTTTGCTTCCCTACTTCTCAGAGAAGACCAAGAACATCAAGCCTAACTCTGTCAACTTCCAGTTGCCATCATCTGGCTCCCCAGTTGCACTCTTATTACCACTTGTCTAAGACATGCCAACACTCCCAAACTCATTCCATGAGGTCACCATCACCCTGATACCAAAACCAGACAAAGATGTTGCAAAAAAAGAAAACTATAGGCCAATATCACTGATGAACATAGATGCAAAAATCCTCAACAAAATACTAGCAAACAGAATCCAACAGCACATTAAAAGGATCATACACCATGATCAAGTGGGGTTTATCCCAGGAATGCAAGGATTCTTCAATATATGCAAATCAATCAATGTGATACACCCTATTAAGAAACTGAAGGATAAAAACCATATAATAATCTCAACAGACGCAGAAGAACCTTTTGACAAAATTCAACACCCATTTATGATAAAAACTCTCCAGAGAGTAGGCATAGAGGGAAACTTCCTCAACATAATAAAGGCCATATATGATAAACCCACAGCCAACATCGTTCTCAATGGTGAAAAACCGAAATCATTTCCTCTAAGATCAGAAACAAGACAACGTTGTCCACTCCTGCCACTATTATTCAACATAGTTTTGGAAGTTTTAGCCACAGCAATCAGAGAAGAAAAAGAAATAAAAGGGATCCAAATAGGAAAAGAAGAAGTAAAACTGTCATTGTTTGCAGATGACATGATACTATACATAGAGAATCGTAAAGGTGCTACCAGAAAACTACTAGAGCTAATCAATGAATTTGGTAAAGTTGCAGGATACAAAATTAATGCACAGAAATCTCTGGCATTCCTATACACTAATGATGAAAAATCTGAAAGAGAAATTAAGGAAACACTCTCATTAACCATTGCAACAAAAAGAACAAAATACCTAGGAATAAACCTACCTAAGGAGACAAAAGACCCATAGGCAGAAAAATATTAGAAACTGATGAAAGAAATTAAAGATGATACAAACAGATGGAGAGATAGACCATATTCTTGGATTGAAGAATCAACATTGTGAAAATGACTATACTACCCAAAGCAATCTACAGATTCCATGCAATCCCTATCAAACCACCAATGGCATTTTTCACAGAACTAGAACCAAAAAATTCACAATTTGTATGTAAATACAAAAGACCCTGAATAGTCAAAGCAATCTTGAGAAAGAAAAACGGAGCTTGAGAAATCAGACTCCCTGATTTCAGACTATACTCCAAAGCTACAGTAATCAAGGCAGTATGGTACTGGCACAAAAACAGAAATACAGAACAATGGAACAGGATAGAAACCCCAGAGATAAACCAACACACATATGGTCAACTTATCTTTGATAAAGGAGGAAAAAATATACAATGGAGAAAAGACAGCCTCTTCAATAAGTGGTGCTGGAAAAAATGGACAGCTGAATGTAAAAGAATGAAGTTAGAACACTCCCTAACACCATATACAAAAATAAACTCAAAATGGATTAAAGACCTAAAGGTAAAGCCAGACACTATAAAACTCTTAGAGAAAAACATAGGCAGAACACTCTATGACATAAATCACAGCAAGATCCTTTTTGACCCACCTCCTAGAGAAATGGAAATAAAAAGAAAAATAAATAAATGGGACCTAATGAAACTTAAAAGCTTTTGCACAGCAAAGGAAACCATAAACAAGATGAAAAGACAACCCTCAGAATGGGAGAAAATATTTGCAAATGAAGCAACTGACAAAGGATTAATCTCCAAAATATACAAGCAGCTCACGGAGCTCAATATCAGAAAAACAAACAACCCAATTGAAAAGTGAGCAGAAGACTGAAATAGACATTTCTCCAAAAGAGATATACGGATTGCCAAGAAACACATGAAAGGATGCTCAACATCACTAATCATTAGAGAAATGCAAATCAAAACTACAATGAGGGGCTTCCCTGGTGGCGCAGTGGTTGAGAGTCCGCCTGCTGATGCAGGGGACATGGGTTCGTGCCCAGGTCCGGGAGGATCCCACATGCCGCGGAGCGGCTAGGCCCGTGAGACATGGCCGCTGAGCCTGCGCGTCCAGAGCCTGTGCTCCGCAACGGGAGAGGCCACAACAGTGAAAAAAAAAAAAAAAAAAAAAACTACAATGAGGTAACACCCCACACCAGTCAGAACGGCCATCATCAAAAAATCTACAAACAATAAATGCTGGAAAGGGTGTGGTTAAAAAGGGAACCCTCCTGCACTGTTGGTGGGAATGTAAATTGATACAGCCACTATGGAGAGCAATATGGAGGTTCCTTAAAAAACTAAAAATAGAACTGCCATATGTCCCAGTAATCCCACTATTGGGCATATACCCTGAGAAAACCATAATTCAAAAAGAGACATAAGGTCATGAAGAACCTAGGGGCAAGACAGGAATAAAGACACAGACCTACTAGAGAATGGACTTGAGGATATGGGGAGAGGGAAGGGTAAGCTGGGACGAAGTGAGAGAGTGGCATGGAGTTATATATACTACCAAAATAGATAGCTAGTGGGAAGCAGCCGCATAGCACAGGGAGATCAGCTCGGTGCTTTGTGACCACCTAGAGGGGTGGGATAGGGAGGGTGGGAGCGAGACGTAAGAGGGAGGAGATATGGGGATATATGTATATGTATAGCTAATTCACTTTGTTATACAGTAGAAACTAACACACCATTGTAAAGCAATTATACTCCAATAAAAATGTTAAAAAAGTAAAATAACAAAACAAAAAAAACCCTAATTTTCTTCCTATATTCCTTAACTTTATTTGATGGCATATTATTCAACACACCATTCAAACAAAAGACTTGTCAACATCTTAGTTCCATCTCCATTTATTTTTACCTCTGAAATAGCTCTCAAATCTTATTTCACCATTCCCATTGTCACTTCCTTGGTCAAATCCTTACCAACCCTTGCCTAGACAGATGCAGTAGCCTAAGTGACCTCCCCAACTCCATCTCACTGCTTTCCAATTCTTTTTCCACACTGCCATCAAAATGACTGCTTCCTTGCATAAAATCCTTCAATGGCTCTTCATCACTGTATTAGTTTGCTAAGGCTGCTGTAACAAAATACTGTAGATTGGGTGTCTTAAACAACACAAATTTATTTTCTCATGGTTCTCGAGGCTAGAAGTCTAGGATCCAGGTGTTGGCAGGTCTGGTTTCTTCTGAGGCCTCTCTCTTGACTTGAAGACAGCTGCCTTCTCCCTGTGTCCTAACATAGTCTTTCCCCTATGCACGCACATCCCTGCTATCTTTTTGTGTGTCTAAAGTTCCTCTCCCTATAACTTAATCACCTCTTTAAAGGCCCTAACTTCAAATACAGTCACATTCTGAGGTACTGGGGGTAAGGCCTTCAATATATTAATTTTGAGGGACACAGTGTAGCCCCTACAACAATCAAATACAATTAACAGTGTATTTAGTCGTTATAACATGCTAATGCACTTATAATCTGGCCCTTTCAGCTCTCCAATTTCATCCCTTGCTATTTCTCTGTCACTTTATAGTCCAGGAATTCCAAGTTGTGCATAGTTCCCCAAGCATCCAATCTGTTTGCTGCCTCTGTGTCACTTATTCCTTTTGACTAGACCGTCATCCTACTCCCATCTTTGTCACTGGTAAACTTCTGTTTATCCTTCAAACCTTATGCTGAGAATTTTCTGAAATTTCCAAATCCATATATTAGCAAGTGATTTATTATGTTATTGTGTTGGTCTGATGGAATTTCATTACATTTTTAGTGTAAAGATAGATCTAGGAGCATATCCTTTTTGCTCCATATAAGTGGGCCTATAGACAAAGGAAGTGGTCACAAAACATAAACTCTTGCCCAGGACCTGGGAAAAGAGAAGAAGACATTCAGCACAGGAAGAGTGAAGGACTTCACTTTTCAGCACTCCAGGCAGGGTGAAGGTGAGGGAGTAAGTAGGCCTGGTCTTAGCACACCTTGCCTCCTGGGAGAAACTGGGTCTTGCCTTGTCTATTCAATAGAAGACATTTCTCAGGTACAGGAGAATTTCTTTATTTTTCTAAATTGACATAAATCAGAGATGATCACAGTCATCTTTGGAGGCACCTCCCTTCCTTCATCTCTCAGGCTAGTGTCACTGAGCAATGACTTCCTCCTCTGCCATGTGATGCTGTCCAAAGTCCTGGTCCCTCCCTCTAGGAGAAGGCGGTCAGGTGGTGCTTGCTCCAGGGATGTGTGCCAGGGACTGCAGACCCAGTAGGAGACCTTCATGGAGCAGCCCCCCAGTAACTCGATTCCCACATGCATACAGGCACCCCACGCTCCTCTACCTCTGTACTCCAGCTATGCTGTTTCCTTTTGTAGAGGCATGTAATACAGAGAGCTTTTGTGTATCTTTCTGGAGATAATTCATACATGTAAAGCTAATTTACATTTATTTTTTCTCCCATTTTTACACATAAGAGAGCATACTATATACTCTATAACTTGCTTTTTTTGAACAATATTAGATTGTGGAGCTCATTCATATCACGTAAAGAGCATCTTCACAGCTGCTATATTCCAATATAGGGATGTATCATCATGTAACCCTCTCCTGATGAAATCTTTTGGTATTACAAATAATGCTGTAATGAGTAATCTATTTCATATATCACTTCATACATGAGAGAATAAAGTCTGGGATAAATTCCAGAAGAAGACCTGTTGCATTGCATTGTTAATTCTGTGAGATAGTGCCAAATTGCCAATTTATATTCAACCAGCAACGTATGAGAGCAAAAAATCCAATCTAGGGCTTCCCTGGTGGCGCAGTGGTTGAGAGCCCACCTGCCGATGCAGGGGACACGGGTTCGTGCCCCGGTCCGGGAAGATCCCACATGCCACGGAGCAGCTGGGCCCATGAGCCATGGCCGTTGAGCCTGCGCGTCCGGAGCCTGTGCTCCGCAACGAGAGAGGCCACAACAGTGAGAGGCCCGCGTGCCACAAAAAAAAAAATCCAATCTAACCATTAGATCTTTGCTAATATGATAATTTAGAAGTGATATTCCAGTTTGTTTTAATTTGCATTTCTGTTTCTGTAAATAAGATTAAGCATCTTTTTATATGTTAATGGGTCACATGTATTTTCTTTTATAAGAACAGTCTATTGGTCTTTTTATTGATTCATAAAAGCTCTCTCTATATTAGAAAAATTAACACCTACCTGTGGTATGAGTAGCAAATACTTTTCCCAGTTTGTCATTTAATTTTTTTGTTTATTGTCTTGCAGAACTTCATTTTTATTTTTATGTAGTTGTTTATTAATCTTCTCTTTTATGGCTTCTGAGTTTTGTGATGTATATAGAAATAGCTTTCCCACCCCCCAAATTTTTAAAAAAAATAAATTTTCAATGATTTCTTCTAGTTCCCTTACAGTTTCAATTTTTACATGTAAATATTTGATCCAACTGGGATTTGTTTTAATGTAAGTTATAAGGTACAGATCCAAATTTATTTTTCCTTATTTTTTTCTAGATGTCTATTAGTAGACTGCACACCGTTTATTACATAAATCATCTTTCCCATTGATTGGAAATGCTGCTTTTATAATTTACTAAATTCTATTTCTGAATGTTCTCATTTGATCCATTATTTCTTTTAAATATATAAAAGAGTGAGGTTATCCCACATTCTATACTTCTCCTACATTTTCTTAGATATTGTTGCTTGTTTCTTTTAAAAATAAACTTTTGAATCAGATTGGCTAACATAAAATCCTCTTTGTCTTTTTATTGAATTGACCTCTGCCTGACAGAGTCTTCCTATTAAAGAACATGGTAAGTCTTTGCATATGTACAAGGTTTTAGGGGGGCTTCAGTTGCAGTTTAAAGTTTTTTTTCAAATAGATTTTGCACATTTCTTGTTAAGTTTTTTCTAAGATTTTTTATATTTTTTGTGGTTTTTGTAAATAGAGTCTTTTTGTCCATTATATCTTTTAAATAGCTAGCTGATATGTTCATAAACTTGCTGTTCATTTCTGCATGTTAATTTCATGCTCAGCCAACTTAGTGAATTGCCTTATCATCTAGAGTAGTTTTTCAATTGCCTCAAGTATTTCAGGAATGCAACAGCAACACTGATGAGTAATTATCATTTTGCCTCCTCCCTTTCCATTTTTTATACTTCTCAATTCTATCTCCTTTCTAGCTGTGATGGCTACCATCTCCAGAAATGTTGAATATCAGTGACAGTAGATATTTTCATCTAGCTCCCGATTTTAATGGGACATCTTCAGATGCTTCCCATTAATGATTCCAGCTTTTGGGTTGAAATAGGTAAATTTCATCAAGTTAAGGGATTGTCCATCTATTACCATCTTAATGGGAGTTTTTTTAAAGAAAGAATTTATGTTACATTTTATAAATACCTCTGTATAGAGATAGAGATGCTATGATTTTTATGTTTTCATCTATTAATATAATCAGTATAGTAACAATTTTCCAATTGTTAATTGCATTCTTGCATTCCTGGAATTAACTCCTCTTCATAATGATGTAGTATTCTTCTAATGAGCTGCTGGAATATATATATATATATATATTTATACATATATACATATATATGTATATACATATATTTAAAGAGAGGGAGGGAGAGATTAAATATGGTCGGTATGTAATTTTTTTCTACCTTTGTTATACTGTGGTATTGATATAATCCTCTCTTAATAAAAATTTTGTTTTTCTATGTTCTGCAACGTTTTGTATAACAATAGAGATGTCTTTTCCTCAAGAATTTGGTAGAATTCCCTTGTAAAACCATCTCAGCCTTGTGATTTGCAAGGGGCTCGAATAACTGATAATTTTCTCAAAATTTTTTTCATGGTAATTTGTCTGTATGGATTTTTTGAATCTTTTCTGGGCTTAGATTTGTAAATTATAGTTTCCTATGAAGTTATTCATTTCATTCAGATTATTAAATATATTTCCTTACTGTGGTAGATTGTTACACTAATGGCCCCAACTAATCTGCCTCATGGCATCCATGCCCTTGTTTACTCCCTCCCATACTGCCTGGGCTTGGTTAGCTAGCTGATCTGGTGAATGGGACAGGACACCAGCAAATGTGACGCAAACAGAGGTTTGTCAGACACGTCACATTGGGGCTTGCCTGGAACACTGCCTCTAGCAGGTGAGGAAGCATGGTTGAGTCTCCTTGAGGAGCAAAGACCTCGTGGAAAGAGAGGTCCAATTATCCCAGCTGACTCTCTGAATGCTGCTGCATGAACGAGCCCAGTCGTGACCAGAAAACAAAAAGCCTCTAGCAAACCCACAGTCATTATTTTAAACCACTAAATTTTTAAAAATTATTTATTTAATTAATTTATTTTTGGCTGCATTGGGTCTTCGTTGCTGCGCACGGGCTTTCTCTAGTTGCAGCAAGTGGGGACTACTCTTTGTTGTGGTGTGTGGGTTTCTCACTGCGGTGGCTTCTCTGTGGAGCATGGGTTCTAGGCGTGCGGGCTTCCGTAGTTGTGGCACATAGGCTCAGTAGTTGTGGCACACGGGCTTAGTTGCTCCGCGGCATGTGGGATCTTCCCAGACCAGGACTTGAACCCGTGTCCCCTGCATTGTCAGGCATTCTTAACCACTGCGCCACCAGGGAAGCCCTAAACCACTAAATTTTAAAGAGTGTGTTGCACTTCCCTTAATGACATCATTAAGGACCTCTTAGAGAGAGATGATACCCTGTTTTGTCCAAATTGATAATGAACAAAATTCATTTTCATATTAAGGCTATGACATAGCTAGGGCAAGGCAAGACAGTAATAACACGTTTCAGGTATATAGTTGTTTGTGGATTATAAAATGTTTTCATATGCATTATTTATCTCACCAGTTCTCTGCCATAATCCTGAATTACGACTCTTAGGAACATAGAGACTCAGTTGCAAAGCAAGATTTAGAACACAAGTCTACAGACATCCATTCCAGCACTTTTTCTAATTATTATGCCAGGTTCTGTCCTCTATTTTATTCTTATAAATGAAGTATAAAGAGCAGGAAAATGTTTTACTTTGGAAACACAATAAATAGGTCAAGGATGAAAGAGATTAAAAATTAAATTCTCTTATGGAACACAGTTGATATTTTCTAGAGTATTCACACTTTATGTTCACTGTCTCGTGTAGCCAACAGTTTAACCTACCATTCTTCCTTATAATTACCGCATTGAGTTTCTTATCTCTAGAGCCGAGTCTGGAGATGTAAAGTGAGTTCTGGCCTGGAGGAACAGATTTGGAAATCAACAGGTGATAATAAAAAACGTAGGATTAGATGAGATAATCCAGAAAAAACGTGCTCTAGAAAGAGAATAGAAATAAACCAAGGATGAAAGCCTGGGTGAAAGCAATTAGAAGGGTAGTTGGAAGAAGAAAAGTCTAAAAAAGAGAATGAAAAGGAAGAGCAAGAGTGAAAAGGAAAACCATAAGAAAAATGTGTTCTTGAAACGCAGGGAGTCAAGAACCCTCAAGAGGCTGTCAACATCAAAGTCCTCAGAGAGAAAAGTAATTATAAAGATTGGAAAGTATCCATTGGAATTAGCAACAAGACCATCACAGGCAAATTTGGCAGGACCGATGTCACTGGATGTAGTGTCTGTTGTGTGCCCAGCAAGCCTTTTCTGCCCTCATCTGGCAACAGATCTGCTTGCCTATCCCCAGGGACAGGCACATGACCTGGACTGTGCCGATCACAGCATCTCCCCTCCCTGGCTGTAAGAGGTAGGCATAGGTTCAATAGTAAGCATCTGACCTACTGGGCCAATCTGAACCTTTGCCTGGGATCTTACTATCTGGAACTAGTGAGGAAAACACCCTTTTTTCTTTTGGATAATAAAAATATTAGAATGAAGTCAAAATACAGAGATATGTAGAGCTGAGAGATGAGCAACGTGAAAGACTCTGTGAAAGACTCATCTGTGTTTCAGCCAATGGATCCAGTCATCCCTGATGTCAGCCCTGTCTCCTTCTCCTGAAACTTAATTCTCTTGTCTTAATTCTATGAGCTTCCTCAATGTCCTTCCAATAATTTCCACTGCTTCCCTCTTTTATTTTTTTAGTAACAAAAGAATTAAGATTAATAGGTAGAAGTCAGATTGTAATTGGTTTAAAAATGAAAGATATAAAATACCTCAGAATAACCATAATAAGAAATGGACAGGAACGATATAAATAAAACTGCAAAATTTTACTGAAGAACATAAAAGAAGGCTTGAATAAATGGGAAGTCCTACCACATTCCTGGATAACAATGACTATTATAAAGATGTCAGTTCTTCTCAAATTAATTTATAGGTTTAATGCAACTCCAATCAAAATCCAAATAGGATATCTTTTGGAGCTTGAAATGGTGATTTTAAAGTTGATTAGCTAGAAAAAATAGAGAAGAGCCAAGAAATTTTGAAAAAAGACAATTGATGAAGGGAACAGTGAACACCTACTGGGTGCCCTCCCTGACTTAAAGAATTCAATAGGGATGCCTCTGTAATTGTCTCTCCTGTTCAAAGTGATCTTTGCCTCTGGGCACAGTTGATTGGTCCGTGGATATTCTCTCTTTTGCTTAAAGCAACTTTAATAAATTTTTGTTAGTTGTAGCTAAAAAAAAGTATTATATGGATTTTCCCCACAATGTATTAAAGTATATTAAAACAGTACATAAAACAGGGTACTACTAGCATAAATGTGCATAGCATACCTTTTGAACAGAATAAATAGCCGTAAATAGATACCATTACTTATAAAAATGATGTGAATAACAAAGTTGTTATCACATTGTAATGTGCAAAAGAAAAATTATTCAATAAATTGACAAGCTGTGGTAAGTTAAATATGTCAATTTATTTACAACATGTTAAAATAAATTCCAGGTGTTAAATGTGAAAAGTGTTCAATGTAAGGTAAACAGAGAAATATTAAAACACGTACCTGAAACATAATCAATATTTGCCAAAGTCTTATTTAAAAGCTAAAAGAATATTTAGGGAACTATTTGAACTATTTACTTGTTCTTGAGCTGAACAAAGAATTGTCTAAGCATAAAATCAATGGGCTAAATCACATAGGAATCAAAATCAAAGATTTGACTACATGAAAAATTTAAAAGAAACCATCAAAAACTGAGAAGTAGATAACAAAGTAAAAAATATCTGACAAACAGTGATTAGCAGTTTAAATCAGGAAAACACTAAAACTTCAATGGAAAAAGGTGCAACAACAATGTATAGACAAATCTCAGATGCAGAAGTATAAATGATTGATATATATGTGAAATGATTCACTGTTAGTAGTTACAAAATAAAACTCAATGACATATCACTTTATTCTACCAAAAAAACAAAGACTCTAAAATATATTAAATTTAAGGCTGATGAGGTTGTTTCAAAATAAGCACAGTCATACCCTCCTATTGAGAGTTGAAATTGGTTTGGGGTTTGTTTTTTTTGGGGGGGCGGGAATAATTGGCAACATATATCAAGAATTTTATAAAAGGTCCACAGTCCTTTTCCCAAATTCTCCTTCTAGGAACCTAACCTACTATAATTATTAAAAGCACAAATCATAGCTCCTGCCGTCAAAAGCATAAAAATGTGTGAAAACATAAAGCTGACAGCCAGAGGGAAAGGGGAGGGAGGAAGGTGTGGGTGGCATTAAGCCCCTGGTTCTAGTCCTTAAGGTTCCTATAACACTCCTGGTTTATCAGGACCAGCCTGTATCCTGATCGAGTGTATTGCAGTAAACTCACTGATCGTTTTTTGGTTTCTCTCTTTGTCTCTCTGTCTCTGTCTGTCTCTGTTTCTCTCTCTCTCTCTCTCTCTCTCTCTCTATATATATATATATATATATATATATATATATATTTCCTCCTCCTCCCTTTTGCCTGCTTTTTGCCTAATCCTGCTGCGATTCAGATCTCTGTTTAGACATCACTTTTTAATCAAGAAGCCCTGATAGTTGCTGGTATGGGGCTTTGGCTAAAAAATTTTGTTATGGTTATCTTAGCTTGGGAAAAAAGAGAAAGAAAATCCATGTTGAACATGTTTTGATTTGGAATATACTGTTTTGGGTAAGTGAATTAGAGATAATATTTTACTGGTCAGGAAGACCTGGTCACAAACTGTTTTCATTCCTAACATTAAATATTGTTACCGTTAAGTTAGCTATAACAGCAAATCAGTAATATTTAAGCTCTAGCTCCTCTAAGTGGTTCTCAGGATTAAATATAAATAAGCTCATATTTATTTTTAGTTAACTAATTTTTAAATAAATTACATGCAGTAAACTACACACATCTTAGTGTAGTGTACAGTTTATGAGTTTGACATTTGTATATACCTGGGAAACTAACACCCCAATTGGGATGTAGAATTTTTCCATTACCCCAGATAGTTCCTTTGTGCCTTTTTAGTTAATCCCTCCATGAGGCAGCTGCTGTTCTGATTTCTATCACAATCCATTAGTTTTACATGTTCTTGAATGTCAAGGAAGTAGAATCATACAGCACACACTCTTATATGTTTGACTTCTTTTTTTGAGAGTCATCCATGTTGTTGTATATGTGAGTAGTTCATCCTTTTTTCTTACCAGTTTTCCAGTGTAGCATATATACAACTTGTTTATCCATTTTATCAACTCTTATGTTGGTAGATTTATAGATTTCCTGTTTATGGCCATTATAAACATTCCCTGAGATTTCTTTTTGTAAACATATGTTTCCATGTTTCAAATTTAATTAAAAACCTAGAAGTTGAATAGCTGGATCATAGAATAGGTGTATTTTTGTCTCTGTTGGAAACTGCTAAACAGTTTTCCAAAGTGTTGGTAAGATTTTACACTCTAACTAGAAATGTATGCAAGTTCTAGTTACTCCACATCCACACCAAAATCTGATGTTGTCGGTCCTTTTAATGTTTGCCATTTTGGAAGTATGAAATGGTATCTCATTGTAGTTTTAATCTGTGTTGTCCTGAAGACTAAGGATGTTGAGCACCTTTTCTAGGTTTCTATTCTGGAGTCCTTAGGGTGTGGTCTTCATTCTTATTCTTACAAAATGGCTGCAGGGGCTCTAACTGTCACTCTGAATTGTAGGCTGAAGAAAGAACAAAGGATCCAGGTCCTGAAGTCATGCCTCTGTTGAGTCTTTCCCAGAAGCCCTGTTTACTGGCTTCTGCTTACATCTCATTGGTCAGAATTATGTCACATGGTCACTCCAATCTGCAAGGAAGGCTGGGAAAGCCTTCCCTTTTAAAAGTGAGTGTTCTGGGTATCTACTGCTGTGCAACAAACCAACTCAAAACTTAGTGGCTTAAAACAAAAACGTGTTTTTCTCACAAATATGACAATTGGGCAAAGCTCAGCAGAAATGGCCTGTTTCTACTCTCCCTGACATCCATACAACAGCAGTTGTTGCTGGCTTTTGGCCAAGAAGACTCACACAGTTGGAACTGTGGTTAGAACACCTACACATGACCTTTTCATGTGGCTGCTTGGCTTCCCACACCATAATGGCTGAGCCCCAAGGGTGAGGGTCCCAAGAGAGACTTAGGTGGAAACCATATTGCCTTTTATGACTTAGGCCTGGAAGTCACACAGCATCACTTGTGCTGTTCTCTATTCATTGTGGCAAACACAAAAGACTGCTCAGGTTAAAGGGGAGGGGAAATAGAGTCTACATCGTAATGTAAGGGTGGCAGGTTCTGGAAGAGAATGTAGGATCAAAATATTGGTGTGGCCATTTGGGGGAAATATCTGTTACAGCTGGGCATGTTACTTGCCCCCATCCAAAGTGGGGTTCTCTTAACAGAAAAGATGTGGTAAATAGATATTGGGTAAGCAAAGTGAGTTTCTGTCATGTTCTTTACATGTATCACATTATAATTGTTTGCTTTGCCACTAGACTATAATCTTCATGAGGGAGCAGCCAGGTTTGTCTGTCTTGCCAATTATTGATTCCTTGTGGCCTAAAGGAAAAAAGAGGTATTTGGGAAATATTTTTCAATGAATGATTATTAAATAAAAATATGGAGAGATTATCTGTTTTAGAAAATAAACTGTGATGCAAGCATTGGGAAAGAATGAAAAGATGGACATCTTAAAAGTCAGTAACCTACAAAAAGTCTAATAAACATATATGCTAAGGATTAAAATAAATTTTCTCATTCCACCTTTTAAAATAGATCACAAAACAAAATATTGCCTTCTCAATTAGAAATCTGTGCATGAATAAATGGCTGTCTGATTACTATGTGGAAAGAAGTATCTCTTAAAAAAGGATAAAGCATGCTTTGGGGAGATGATCAAGGACTTCTAGCCAGTCCGCGTGATTTTTGTTTATATTTTTTCAAATTGATTTAGAATACCCAACCACTGGCCATGATTTGCTACCGCTGGGGACAGCTTGGAGACTGCAACCTCCCTAACACTTCCTGGATCGGTACTGAGGTCAAGAACTTGCTCGTTGGGTAAGCTTTCTCTTCTTCATCCTTAAATACATTGTTGGTTCAAGTGGCTTAAAATTTTTTCTGACTTATATTCTTTGATATGTTTAAATCTTTTTATTGTTTTTATAGTTTTATAATCCCTTTCCAGGAGATCTTCAAAGTTCTTTTTTTATTTTGCTAGTCCATTTAAAAACTAGTTTACCATTAACCATGATCTTGCATGGTACATTCCTTAGGACTCTGTGTGACAAACATTCTCCTGCTGCGATCTTTTTTTTTTTTTTTTTTTTTTTTTTTGCGGTACGCGGGCCTCTCACTGTTGTGGCCTCTCCCGTTGTGGAGCACAGGCTCCGGACGCGCAGGCTCAGCGGCCATGGCTCACGAGCCCAGCTGCTCCGCAGCATGTGGGATCTTCCCGGACCTGGGCACGAACCCGTGTCCCCTGCATCAGCAGGTGGACTCTCAACCACTGCGCCACCAGGGAAGCCCGCTGCAATCTTTTTTAACATGCAAATCTAATCATGTTAGTCCTCTGCTTGGATTATTTCAGTGGCTTCCCATCAGCACAGAAAAATTTATACTTCTTAGCATGACATACAAGGCCCTTCAGGAGCTGACTCCTCATCTCCCACGCCTGTGCTCCCCTCAGACTGCTGGCCACACCGTGCCCCTCCTGTCTGTGCCTCCCCACCGCCTCCCCGCCTAGTGTCTTTCCAGGCTGAGGGAAGAATATCTGTTCAGTGTTTCCTCCAGTTTCCCTGCCCCTTGTCCACAGGGAAAAACTCTTACCTTTCAGTCTCATCTGAAGCGTTAACTCCTTGTGGACCCCGTTCCTGAGCTCCCCTCACAGATTGGGTGCATTTTCTTTGTCTTGGTCTCCATATATAATCTGAATTAAACTGAAAACAAAAAAAAATAAAAAATCTTTTCTTCATAGCAAGCAGTTTTACACATAATCTCGGTGGAATAAACCAAGCACCATAGTTTCTTTCAATGGCATTTATTATTCTTTCCTCTTCGCATATCTTTTTTGTAGGAGTAGGGAGGTACCAGGGGGAGAAAGGCATCCTCCTCCTTTGTCGGCTCCTTTTGTACTTAGTATTGGCCAAAGAAGGAGCAGACAGGTGCAGAATGGGGATGCTCCTCATGGAAAGCCAAAGTGGAAGAGGTCACTCCTCTTGGAGTGGCTTCTGAAAGATTTATCCACCCAGCTGGGTGCAGGTGTGATTTAGGAGGTAATAGAAGAAGCTTGGACGCAGGCCCTGCTGATACACTTCCTATCTTCTTCCTGGCTTCCCATCTTCTATCTGCCTCCTTCACCAGCTTTTAGGGTATCCTTCCCCACCTGCCCAGGGGACAACCCACCCATCTTCTCTGTCCTCTGGGAACCCTGCCTTGATAGGGGTTCCTTTTTAGTGTGGTGCTGCCACAACAAAGCTGTTATGATGATTGAAGGGAAAAGGCCAACAGACAGACAACAGAAGGTTTGTTTAACATCCACGGATACAGAAACTTACAGAAACAGTCAGACAAAGCAGGAAACAACATAGGGCGCTTATAGTTGGATTTACAGACTTTTCAGGTTCCCTATTGTGCCCATTGTGAAGAGTGAGACATCTCTTCCATTCTCACAGGGAATTTCCAATCTTCCCTCTGCCTGATTTTCTGGAGACGGCAATTGTCGTGTCTGCTCTCCAGCTGCAAGCAATTGATGCAAATTAACCTCAGCACATTCTGGAGTGTTTATTGGGAGACCAAGTGAGCTGATTTTCCCAGCAGACAATCTTATAACAGCCCAGATTTCAGGTTTGCTTTTGTTCAGTCCATTTCTATGCATGGTGTTTCCAGACTTATTAGGGTTATCCCTGCATTATTGTGAGGGACATAGCATGTTAGTAGCAAGGAGTCTGGAGGTCAGATCGCCAGGACTTGAATTTTAGGGTGACCATTCATCCTGGTTTTCCCAGGACTGAAGAGTTGCATGGAGATGCAGGACTTGTCAGTGGACACTTCTAGGCAAACCAGACAGTGGGTCACCCTAGGCCTTTGCTACTTACTAGCTGTTTGAACTAACTTCCACAAAGTATTTAACCTCTCAGGGCCTCAGATTGCTCAGGCCTAGAATGGAGGTAATAATAATATCCTAACATCATGGAAGTATTATTTGGGTTAAAAAGTTAATATTTGTAAAGTGCTTATAACAGTTTCTGGCATACATAAGTGTTCGTTAAATTAAAAAATTAAGAAAGACATAATTTTCCCCTGGGCAAAATCTCAGTGTCCATGTATTGCTTGTATTTTCTGCCATTATTTTAGGGACTCACAACAGTGAGTTTCTCATTTCTCTATGCATTTGCATATACACGTAGAAACATTCTGACTAATCAATTTTTTACTGTCAGATTTTCACATGTAACAATACATACTCAAAAACAACATTTTCATAGTAATGTTGAATGACAAATGGTATTATGTAAAGTGATGTGAATAATAAAGAAGGACCGCTGATTGTGAAGAATGTCCTCCAAACCCCTGACCCTCTTTCCCTTCTACTCTCTTGCTATTTTGAACAAAGCCGCATTATAGTAATTACTGTATTGTATTAGAATTGTATGTCTATTACCACAGGAGAGAGGATGTGCAAGGGGTAGCATGAGCACAAAGGGAGTGCCTGCACTGCAGCTGACAGAAGGGAAGGAAAAGACAGCGTGGTCAGGGGGCTGTTAACACCGGAAGTGAGAGACCCAGTGATCAGCAGACCCTCACCCGTCAGTATTGCCACACCTCCTCCAATGGAGGGGAGTGGCTAATCTAATCTAGATTCTAGAGAAGGCAATAGGAAGTGTTCACTCTCAGAGTCCACCAAAATGAAAAAGACGGATGGATTCGGTATTTTTTCTCGCTGCTCACAGCCTTTTGACTAAGAAACTCCGCCTTTAAAATACTTGTTAATGGACTTCCCTGGTGGCGCAGTGGTTAAAAATCCGCCTGCTAGTGCAGGGGACACGGGTTCGAGTCCTGGTCCGAGAAAATCCCACATGCTGCGGAGCAACTAAGCCCGTGTGCCACAACTACCGAGCCTGCGCTCTAGAGCCCAGGAGCCACAACTACTGAGCCCGCGTGCCACAGCTACTAAGCCCGTGTGTTGGAGCCTGTGCTCCGCAACAAGAGAAGCCACCGCAATGAGAAGCCCACGCACCACAAAGAGTAGCCCCTCCTCGCCGCAACTAGAGAAAGCCCGCACGCAGCAACAAAGACCTGACACAGACATAAATAAATAAATAAATTTATAATAAATAAATAAATAAAAGAAGAGTTTTCATATTTAAAAAAATTTTTTTAAATAAAATAACAAGATCTTTAGGTTTTACTTGAACCCCTTGAAAAGGATCCATAGATACCCAGTACTTCTTAAAATCCTTTCTTCTCTGACTGTTATACTCAGCGAGGCAGCCCAGCCCTGATCTCCCTAAACCCTGTACCCAGTTCTTCATTCCACTACTTTCACTCACAAATCTAGGGGCATTTGTTCCTACTCCACTTTTCCTTATTATACAAACCGACTTAGTTGCTTGGCTAAAGTGTTGCCACCTCCTAAAAATATTCTTATGTTCTATATCCGTTCTGTCCTTCCAATTTGCTACCACCATTGTGGTTTCTGAGCACTTGAGACATGGCTAATCCGATTCGAAATATATTGCAAGTATATATACACCGAACTTCAAAGACATAGTATGAAAAAAGGATGTAAAATATCTCATTAATTTTTCGATTGACTGCATATTAAAGTGATAATATTTTGAATATTTTGGGTTAAATAAAATACATTATTAAAATTAATTTCATGTTTCTTTTTCCTTTTGAAAATGTATCCACTAAAACATTAAAAATTACATATGTGGCTCACATTACATTTCTATTGGACAGTATAGTTTCAGATCAGGGGTCAGCAAACTTTTTCTGTAAAGGGTTTGGTGGAAAATATTTAAGGCTTTGTGGGCCATATGGTCTCTGTCACAACTACTCCATTCTGCCCTTGTAGCATAAAAGCAGCCATAGATAATACATAAACTAAAGAGCTCCACTGTGTTTCAATAAAACTTTATTTATAGACACTGAAATTTGAATTTCAAACAATTTTCACGTGTCATGAAATATTCTTTAACATTTTTATTTATTTAACAATATAAAAGCTTTTTTTTTTTTTAAGCTCAGCAGGTTTGAAACCTGATTGGTCTCCTGTTGGCCATAGCTTGCCCACCATAGATTAACTACATCTGTTCTATGTCAACAATGTGATCCTAGGGATAAGATTATCTTCGCTACCCCAGAAAAGGCCTCAAGGACTAGGCTGGTTGAATAAATGGGTGAAATTCAGACGGCAGAACTCTAGGTAACCAGAGGAGAATAACCTACTCTAATGGGGCAGCCTGGACTCAGTGTCAACTGAGTTGACGGTCAGATATGTGAACCTTGGGTGGCCAGATCTTCTGATTTTTTTTTCCCAGGAGAAACAGGCAAATCAGATTTTATGGAAAATTTTCCAATTATTAGTTTTTCTCCCCCACTTCTTTTTTTCTTTCTTTTTTTTTTTTTTTACATATTGGAGTATAGTTGCTTTACAATGGTGTGTTAGTTTCTGCTTTATAATAAAGTAAATCAGTTATACATATACATATGTTCCCATATCTCTTCCCTCTTGCGTCTCCCTCCCTCCCACCCTCCCTATCCCATCCCTCCAGGCAGTCACAAAGCACCAAGCTGATCTCCCTGTGCTATGCGGCTACTTCCCACTAGCTACCTACCTTATATTTGGTAGTGTATATATGTCCATGCCTCTCTCTCGCTTGTCACAGCTTACCCTTCCCCCTCCCCATATCCTCAAGTCCGTTCTCCAGTAGGTCTGTGTCTTTATTCCTGTCTTACTTCTAGGTTATTCATGACATTATTTTTTTCTTAAATTCCATATATATGTGTTAACATACGGTATTTGTCTTTCTCTTTCTGACTTACTTCACTCTGTATGACAGACTCTACATCTATCCACCTCATTAAAAATAGCTCAATTTCGTTTCCTTTTATGGCTGAGTAATATTCCATTGTATATATGTGCCACATCTTCTTTATCCATTCATCCGATGATGGACACTTAGGTTGCTTCCACCTCCGGGCTATTGTAAATAGAGCTGCAATGAACATTTTGGTACATGACTCTTTTTGAATTATGGTTTTATCAGGGTATATGCCCAGTAGTGGGATTGCTGGGTCATATGGTAGTTCTATTTGTAGTTTTTTAAGGAAACGCCATACTGTTCTCCACAGTGGTTGTATCAATTTACATTCCCACCAACAGTGCAAGAGGGTTCCCTTTTCTCCACACCCTCTCCAGCATTTATTGTTTGTAGATATTTTGATGATGGCCATTCTGACTGGTGTGAAATGATATCTCATTGTAGTTTTGATTTGCATTTCTCTAATGATTAATGATGTTGAGCATTCTTGCATGCGTTTCTTGGCAGTCTGTATATCTTCTTTGGAGAAATGTCTATTTAGGTCTTCTGCCCATTTTTGGATTGGGTTGTTTGTTTTTTGGTTATTGAGCTGCATGAGCTGCTTATAAATTTTGGAGATTAATCCTTTGTCAGTTGCTTCATTTGCAAATATTTTCTCCCATTCTGAGGGTTGTCTTTTGGTTTTGTTTATGGTTTCCTTTGCTGTGCAAAAGCTTTGAAGTTTCATTAGGTCCCATTTGTTTATTTTTGTTTTTATTTCCATTTCTCTAGGAGGTGGGTCAAAAAGGATCTTGCTGTGACTTATGTCATAGAGTGTTCTGCCTATGTTTTCCTCTAAAAGTCTGATAGTTTCTGGCCTTACATTTAGGTTTTTAATCCATTTTGAGCTTATTTTTGTGTATGGTGTTAGGGAGTGATCTAATCTCATACTTTTACATGTACCTGTCCAGTTTTCCCAGCACCACTTATTAAAGAGGCTGTCCTTTCTCCACTGTACATCCCTGCCTCCTTTATCAAAGAGAAGGTGACCATATGTGCGTGGGTTTAACTCTGGGCTTTCTATCCTGTTCCATTGATCTATCTTTCTGTTTTGGTGCCAGTACCATACTGTCTTGATTACTGTAGCATTGTAGTATTGTCTGAAGTCAGGGAGCCTGATTCCTCCAGCTCCATTTTTCGTTCTCAAGATTGCTTTGGCTATTCGGGGTCTTTTGTGTTTCCATACAAATTGTGAAATTTTTTGTTCTAGTTCTGTGAAAAATGCCAGTGGTAGTTTTATAGGGATTGCATTGAATCTGTAGATTGCTTTGGGTAGTAGAGTCATTTTCACAATGTTCATTCTTCCAATCCAAGAACATGGTATATCTCTCCATCTACTTGTATCATCTTTAATTTCTTTCATCAGTCTCTTATAATTTTCTGCATATAGGTCTTTTGTCTTCTTAGGTAGGTTCATTCCTAGATATTTTATTCTTTTTGTTGCAATGGTAAATGGGAGTGTTTTCTTGATTTCACTTTCAGATTTTTCATCATTAGTGTATAGGAATGCCAGAGATTTCTGTGCATTAATTTTGTATCCTGCTACTTTACCAAATTCATTGATTAGCTCTAGTAGTTCTCTGGTAGCATCTTTAGGATTCTCTATGTATAGTATCATGTCATCTGCAAACAGTGACAGCTCTACTTCTTCTTTTCTGATTTGGATTCCTTTTATTTCCTTTTCTTCTTTGATTGCTGTGGCTAAAACTTCCAAAACTATGTTGAATAAGAGTGGTGAGAGTGGGCAACCTTGTCTTCTTCCTGACCTTAGTGGAAATGCTTTCAGTTTTTCACCATTGAGGACAATGTTGGCTGTGGGTTTGTCATATATGGCCTTTATTATGTTGAGGAAAGTTCCCTCTATGCCTACTTTTTGCAGGGTTTTTATCATAAATGGGTGTTGGATTTTGTCGAAAGCTTTCTCTGCATCTATTGAGATGATCATATGGTTTTTCTCCTTCAGTTTGTTAATATGGTATATCACGTTGATTGATTTGCATATATTGAAGAATCCTTGCATTCCTGGAATAAACCCCACTTGATCATGGTGTATGATCCTTTTAATGTGCTGTTGGATTCTGTTTGCTAGTATTTTGTTGAGGATTTTTGCATCTATGTTCATCAGTGATATTGGCCTGTAGTTTTCTTTCTTTGTGACATCCTTGTCTGGTTTTGGTATCAGGGTGATGGTGGCCTTGTAGAATGAGTTAGGGAGTGTTCCTCCCTCTCCTATATTTTGGAAGAGTTTGAGAAGAGTAGGTGTTAGCTCTTCTCTAAATGTTTGATAGAATTCGCCTGTGAAGCCATCTGGTCCTGGGCTTTTGTTTGTTGGAAGATTTTTAATCACAGTTTCCATTTCAGTGCTTGTGATTGGTCTCTTCATATTTTCTATTTCTTCCTGATTCAGTCTTGGCAGGTTGTGCATTTATAAGAATTTGTCCATTTCTTTCAGGTTGTCCATTTTATTGTCATAGAGTTGCTTGTAGTAATCTCTCATGATCTTTTGTATTTCTGCAGTGTCAGTTGTTACTTCTCCTTTTTCATTTCTAATTCTATTGATTTGAGTCTTCTCCCTTTTTTTCTTGATGAGTCTGGCTAATGGTTTATCAGTTTTGTTTATCTTTTCAAAGAACCAGCTTTTAGTTTTATTGATCCTTGCTATTGTTTCCTTCATTTCTTTTTCATTTATTCCTGATCTGATTTTTATGATTTCTCTCCTTCTGCTAACTTTGGGGTTTTTTTGTTCTTCTTTCTCTAATTGCTTTAGGTGCAAGGTTAGGTTGTTTATTCGAGATGTTTCCTGTTTCTTAAGGTAGGATTGTATCGTTATAAACTTCCCTCTTAGAACTGCTTTTGCTGCATCCCATAGATTTTGGGTCGTCGTGTCTCCATTGTCATTTGTTTCTAGGTATTTTTTGATTTCCTCTTTGATTTCTTCAGTGATCACTTCGTTATTAAGTAGTGTATTGTTTAGCCTCTATGTGTTTGTATTTTTTCAGATTTTTTCCTGTAATTGATATCTAGTCTCATAGCATTTTGGTCAGAAAAGATACTTGATACACTTTCAATTTTCTTAAATTTACCAAGGCTTGATTTGTGACCCATGATACGATCTATCCTGGAGAATGTTCCATGAGCACTTGAGAAAAATGTGTATTCTGTTGTTTTTGGATGGAATGTCATATAAATATCCATGAAGTCCATCTTGTTTAATGTATCATTTAAAGCTTGTGTTTCCTTATTTATTTTCATTTTGGATGATCTGTCCATGGGTGAAAGTGGGGTGTTAAAGTCCCCTACTATAAATGTGTTACTGTCGACTTCCCCTTTTATGGCTGTTAGTATTTGCCTTATGTATTGAGGTGCTCCTGTGTTGGGTGCATAAATATTTACAATTGTTATATCTTCTTGGATTGATCCCTTGATCATTATGTAGTGTCCTTCTTTGTCTCTTCTAATATTCTTTATTTTAAAGTCTATTTTGTCTGATATGAGAATTGCTACTCCAGCTTTCTTTTGGTTTCCATTTGCATGAAATATCTTTTTCCATCCCCTTTCAGTCTGTATGTGTCTCTAGGTCTGAAGTGGGTCTCTTGTAGACAGGAAATATATGGGTCTTGTTTTTGTATCCATTCAGCCAATCTGTGTCTTTTGGTGGGAGCATTTAGTCCATTTACATTTAAGGTAATTATCGATATGTATGTTCCTATTCCCACTTTCTTAATTGTTTTGGGTTCGTTATTGTAGGTCTTTTCCTTCTCTTGTGTTTCTTGCCTAGAGAAGTTACTTTAGCAGTTGTTGTAAAGCTGGTTTGGTGGTGCTGAACTCTCTTAGCTTTTGCTTGTCTGTAGAGGTTTTAATTTCTCCAACAAATCTGAATGAGATCCTTGCTGGGTAGAGTAATCTTGGTTGCAGGTTTTTCTCCATCACTTTAACTATGTCCTGCCACTCCCTTCTGGCTTGCAGAGTTTCTGCTGAAAGATCAGCTGTTAACCTTATGGGGATTCCCTTGTGTGTTATTTGTTGTTTTTCCCTTGCTGCTTTCAATATGTTTTCTTTGTATTTAATTTTTGACAGTTTGATTAATATGTGTCTTGGCATGTTTCTCCTTGGATTTATCCTGTATGGTACTCTCTGTGCTTCCTGGACTTAATTATTTCCTTTCCCATATTAGGGAAGTTTTCAACTATAATCTCTTCAAATATTTTCTCAGTCCCTTTCTTTTTCTCTTCTTCTTCTGGAACCCCAGCATTCGAATGTTGGTGTGTTTAATGTTGTCCCAGAGGTTTCTGAGACTGTCCTCAGTTCTTTTCATTCTTTTTTCTTTATTCTGCTCTGCGGTAGTTATTTCCACTATTTTATCTTCCAGGTCACTTATCCGTTCTTCTGCCTCAGTTATTCTGCTATTGACCCCATCTAGAGTATTTTTAATTTCATTTATTGTGTTGTTCATCGTTGTTTGTTTCATCTTTAGTTCTTCTAGGTCCTTGTTAAATGTTTCTTGCATTTTGTCTATTCTATTTCCAAGATTTTGGATAATCTTTACTATCATTATTCTGAATTCTTTTTTAGGTAGACTGCCTATTTCCTCTTTATTTGTTATGTCTGGTGGGTTTTTATCTTGCTCCTTCATCTGCTGTGTGTTTTTCTGTCATCTCATTTTGCTTATCTTACTGTGTTTGGGGTCTCCTTTTTGCAGGCTGCAGGTTCGTAGTTCCCATTGTTTTTGGGGTCTGTCCCCAGTGGCTAAGGTTGGTTCAGTGGGTTGTGTAGGCTTCCTGGTGGAGGGGACTAGTGCCTGTGTTCTGGTGGATGAGGCTGGATCTTGTCTTTCTGGTGGGCAGGTCCACATCTGGTGGTGTGTTTTGGGATGTCTGTGAACTTATTATGATTTTAGGCAGCCTCTCTGCTAATGGGTGGGGTTGTGTTCCTGTCTTGCTAGTTGTTTGGCATAGGATGTCCAGCACTGTAGCTTGCTGGTGGTTGAGTGAAGCTGGGTGCTGGTGTTGAGATGGAGGTCTCTGGGAGATTTTCGCCATTTGATATTATGTGGAGCTGGGAGGTCTCTTGTGGACCAGTGTCCTGAAGTTGGCTCTCCCACCTCAGAGGCACAGCACTGACTCCTGGCTGCAGTACCAAGAGCCTTTCATCCACACGGCTCCTCAATTTGGGATGATTTGTTGTCTATTCATGTATTCCACAGATGCAGGGTACATCAAGTTGATTGTTGAGCTTTAGTCCTGTGCTTCTGAGTCTGCTGGGAGAGATTTCCCTTTCTCTTTGTTCTCACAGCTCCCAGGGGCTCAGCTTTGGATTTGGCCCCGCCTCTGCGTGTAGGTCGCCAGAGCGCATCTGTACTTCGCTCAGACAGGACGGGGTTAAAGGAGCCGCTGCTTCGGTGACTCTGGCTCACTCAGGCCGGAGGGGAGGGAGGGGCATGGAATGTGGGGCGGGCCTGTGGCGGCAGAGGCCGGCATGACGTTGCGCCAGCTTGAGGCGCGTCGTGCGTTCTCCCAGGTAAGTTGTCCCTGGATCCCAGGACCCTGGCAGTGGCGGGCTGCACAGGCTCCCCGGAAGGGGGGTGTGGATAGTGACCTGTGCTCGCACACAGGCTTCTTGGTGGCGGCAGCAGCAGCCTTAGCGTCTCATGCCCGTCTCTGGGGTCCACGCTTTTAGCCGTGGCTCGCGCCTGTCTCTGGAGCTCCTTTAAGCAGCGCTCTTAATCACCTCTGCTCGCGCATCAGGAAACAGAGGGAAGAAAAAGTCTCTTGCCTCTTCGGCAGGTCCAGACTTTTCCCCGGACTCCCTCCCGGCTAGCTGTGGCGCACTAACCCCCTGCAGGCTGTGTTCACACAGCCAACACCAGTCCTCTCCCGGCGCTCCGACCAAAGCCCGAGCCTCAGCTCCCAGCCCCGCCCACCCCGGCGGGTGAGCAGACAAGCCTCGGGCTGGTGAGTGCCGGTCGGCCCTCATCCTCTGTGCGGGAATTTCACCGCTTTGCCCTCCGCACCCCTGTGGCTGCGCTCTCCTCCGTGGCTCCGAAGCTTCCCCCCACCGCCACCCGCCGTCTCCGCCCGCGAAGGGGCTTCCTAGTGTGTGGAAACCTGTCCTCCTTCACAGCTCCCTCCCACCGGTGCAGGTACCGTCCCTATTCTTTTGTCTCTGTTTTTTCTTTTGCCCTACCCAGGTATGTGGGGGGGTTTCTTGCCTTTTGGGAGTTCTGAGGTCTTCTGCCAGCGTTCAGTAGGTGTTCTGTAGGAGTTGTTCCACGTGTAGATGTATTTCTGGTGTATCTGTGGGGAGGAAGGTGATCTCCGCGTCTTACTCTTCCGCCATCTTCCCGGAAGCCTCCCCCCAACTTCGTATATAATTCCCCCATCACGGTTTTATTGTTTGTGAAAACATATTCTTTCCTGAAAAGTGGATTTTAAATGACTAGTAGATGAGAAGTGACATGGCTCAAACAAGGCCCAATTTTTATTTTAGTTTTACCGTGACTGTTTCACAGAGAATGAGTACTTAGAAAACTGTGTGTGTTCACTGAAGGAAAAAAAAATCCCAACATGAAAACTGACTTGGGGGCTTAAAAAATACTGCTTTCACCTTTGGTTTAACAGTTATTTGGGGGCCATCTTTATTTCTAGTTTAAATAAATTTTATACTATTAGGTTAATGAAAAGTTATTCTGAAAAAAATTTTTTTCTATTCCCACAGTAGAATTAGATGTCCCAAATTTGTTATTTGGGGAAAGTCTGCCACTTGGAGACAACTTCTTGATGTCAGAGAACTTCCTTTTTGAGAAATGTGCTTGGCTCAGAATTACTTATTCTCCCCAGTTTTGCCTACTGGGCTTGCTTATACCCAAGAGTTAAATCATTTTATCTTTTTTTTTTTTTTAAATAAACTTATTTATTTTTGGCTGTGTTGGGTCTTCGTTGCTGCGCACGGGCTTTCTCTGGTTGCGGCGAGGGGCTACTCTTCGTTGCGGTGCACAGGCTTCTCACTGCAGTGGCTTCTCTTGTTGCAGAACATGGGCTCTAGGCACGCGGGCTTCAGTAGTTGTGGCTCGCAGGCTGTAGAGCGCAGGCTCAGTAGATGTGGTGCAGGGGCTTAGTTGCTCCACAGCATGTGGGATCTTCCTGGCCCAGGGCTCGAACCTGTGTCCCCTGCATTGGCAGGCAGATTCTCAACCACTGTGCCCTCAGGGAAGCCCAAAAAATCATTTTATCTTTGATATTAAGGAGTAGTTTAGCCAACTTATATTTAGGTTAAAACTTTTAAAAGGAAAAAAATCTGCTAAGATTGATTTAATTCTGTTTTGTAGCATTTTTCATGCATATTCATATGAGTTCAGTGAACTCTTGACTCCAGACATGTAAAATTAAATAATGAAGCCTCTGCAATTACCTTCAGACCTAATTTTTCAAGGTTTCTACCCATGAAACACAAAGTAGCTTTTGAAAATGACCAATTTTATTAAATTTGTGGGTGGAGTGGGGAGAGTGAAGTTAAAAACTGCTGCTATAATAAAACCAGACCAAGGTTGTTTTAATTTATCCCAACTGGAAAAATGAAGTTGGGTGCACCTCAACCTTGATGGCATTTGTTCATAAAGACAGAATCCTGTGTAGGGATAAATAGCTTGCTTCTCCATTCCCAAGTTGTTTTAAATTCCAACTGTGCCCATGATATCTTATTCATACTGTTTCTTGTTTTTTAACAAGTAGATTTAGTCCAGGAAATATATCATCTTGAGGAACTCAAAAACTAAATACTTATACATTTTTCAGCATTGCCTTTTAGCAGATTTTCTTATTTCTCTACATAGTTCCAAGTGTTTCTTTCCTGTGCCTTCTCTTTTTTCTTCTCTGTTTCTCTCTCTCTCCTTTAACCAACATTACTCCACCCAAATTGCCTTCCCAACATTACTCCACCCAAATTGCCTTCATTACTCCACCCAAATTGCCTTCCCAATTGAATTCTATGTAAAACTGCAAAGTTTAATTCCATGTGTGCAGTACATATAATAGGTGTACAATAAATATCTGTTAAAAAATAAAGCTGTTAGGGAAACTGGTTATTCTTTTCTGTGCCACACTTTTCTAATATATTCCATCAACAGTTTTACAGATTGGTGGATCTAGGAGTAGAAGCAATGTCATCCACTTATATGGTAACTGTAAAAAGTAACCAGTTTTACGTTTTTGTTTTTTTTTTTGGTACGCGGGCCTCTCACTGTTGTGGCCTCTCCCGTTGCGGAGCACAGGCTCCGGATGCGCAGGCTCAGCAGCCATGGCTCACGGGCCCAGCCACTCCATGGCATGTGGGATCTTCCCGGACAGGGGCACGAACCCGTGTCCCCTGCATTGGCAGGCGGACTCTCAACCACTGCGCCAACAGGGAAGCCCCAGTTTTACTTTTAATAAGGATTAGAGGGATCATAATTTCTTTCCATTCTTCCCAAAATAAAACAACAAAAATCAAAGCCTTGAGTGTCTGACAGTGAAAACATTTGTACCAAGTTGGTGAGTCAAGGAAAACAAAGTGATTTGAGATATTTTGTGTTGTGGCCTGGAAACTCTCTTTACATCATTTACCTGCCAAGTGCAAATGACCTCTGCCTTCATGCTCAACTGAAGTTTTGGCTTGTAGATCAGTGTGTTAGCTCTCTAATCCAAATATCAGGGGTATGGCAGGATCAGTACACAGTTTTAAGTATGGGTTTGTATAAGAGAATTAAAAGTCTTAACTGAAGGAAAAGTTAAGAGGTATGACATCTCTGAAGGACACCCTGGTACCTTTTGTTTACAGAGTAAACAGTTTGGGTAAGAACCACAGTATAACAACTAATTAACTGAGAAACTATATGGACTGTGTTATATGCAGTTATAACTACCACGTTGGGGTTACTGAATAAAAATCAAAATCTGTCTTTAAAATCTTTACCCTTAGAGTAAAAAGAATTTTTCTACAATAAAGTTATTATATTTATAATTCCCATACATTTTGTTTTGTGGTCTAGTTTGGATTATTTTTTTCTTAAAGTGATTTGGATTTATCTTGTTTATGTGTTCTTTATTTTGGAGGGTTTTTTTTTTTTTTCTCCACTTATTTCTCTCAGTGACCTTCTCTGCCCCTGACTGACATTTTAGGGAATGAGTGGTGACTTTGTGCACTCTCTCGCAAGTTTCGAACGGAAACACACAGCTCTCCACCTTGTTCCTATTTTATCTACTCTTACCCCATTCCTCTCTCTGGTACATGGTTGGCAAAAAAAAATCCCCATAAGGATCCTGGCCCTAAAAATGAGAGCCTGAGGAGTAATTTTTAATCTGTTATTCGTTCAGAACTGCTGGCGGATCTTTAGGCATTGCATTGCCTGTTCTGGATCAAGAAAAGGTCCTATTCCTGATTCTGAGAAGTGCTAACCTGACAGGTGTCAGAGGTAGGTGACCTTTAAAGAAAATATTAACTGGGAACAAAAGCATTAGATGGTTTCTAAATGAGCCAAGGCTACTCATCCAGCTGCCCTTGAGCAATAAAAAAGGAAAGTCAGTGCATTAAACACCGGGTCAGTGATAAAAGCCATGAAAAAAAAATCTTTCTAAGTTAGGCAATGCTGATATTGGCAGTCCTTGAATGCTATTAAACGCACACACACACACTTCTTTTTGAGAAATGCTTAATGGAGCACAATTAAGCGGTCTGTAGAATTGAATGACCTTTAAATTGCTGTAATCTCATGAGGGAAACCTTTCACATACAGCATCTACTTTTGAAAGAACATTCACATGAAAATATTGTCACTAATTCAGCAGGGCATGCCAGACCCATGTCCTGTGTCTTGCTCCCTTTTGGAGCCCTTCATTGCCAGAAAAGCTGAGACCACTAAAGATGCTGACCTCAAACATATCAGTCAACCAAAAGCCATCACACTTTTATAATTCAAAAACAAATTTGGTGATGAGCAGAAAGGGGAGATTATAAAGCCTCAAAGGGCCAAAAAAAAATTCTGACCTTCTATCTTTTCTTTCAAACAAAATCCTTTAGATTATAATATTTTATCTCCTCATTTTCCCTACTTTTGTTCTTGTTAAGCTTTTTTTTTTTTTTAGGAAACAAAAAGACATGCTATTGAAAAACCATATACTGAACTGTGAATTCAGAAATTAGTTTTGAATCTTGAGGATCATTTTCCCCCTAAAACTTATATTTTGAAAAAAAAAATCTACAGGAAAGGTAGTACAATGATCACCTCAATTCATTTGCATTCTCTCTTGCTCTCAATTTATAACTATGTATAAGTTTATGGACTTATTTATTATTTTGATCGATCTACTTGAGAGTAAGTTATAAGTTACAGACATCACACACTTTCCTAAACACTTCAGCATGTATTTCCTAAGAACTAGGAGAGTCTTGTATATAACCACAAAGCCGTTAGCACATCCACTTAATTTAACCTTTATACCATATATATAGTACATATTCAAATTTCCCCAATTGTTCCAGGAATCCTGTCTGTTTTATTGTTTGTGTTAGTTTTGGGATCTAGAATCTAGTTAACTATTAAGTATTGTATTTAGTTGTCACGTTTCTTTAGTTGCCTTTAGTCTGGAATATTTCCTCACTTTTTTTTTTTAAGGCGAGAAGTCAGTTATGATACTGATTTTTGAAGAATCCAGGCTAGTTACCTTGTAAAGTGTCTCACATGACCTGGATTTGTCTGATTTCTTCCTCACAGTTAGATGCAAACACTTTTGGCAGGAATACGACACGGGTGATGATACATGCTTTTCATTGCATCATATCAAGAGGCATATGATGTCAGCTCATCTCATTATTGGTGATGTTAAGTCTGATCACTTGGTTAAGTGATGTCCGGCCGATTTCTCCACTGTAAAGACTCTTTTCTCCCTTTGTAATTAATATGTAATATGTGAATGATGCAGTGAGCCATTGTATCATTGTGAATAATATTGTCTCCAAAAATCTTTCATTCTATACGTTCAATACATATTGGTGAGCCTTGACTAAATCTATTACTGCGTTGGTTGCTGCAAAATAATGATTTTTCAAACTCTATCATTCCTTTTACGTATATTAATTAGCTAGTATTTTTCTATAAGGAGACACTTTTTTTTTTACCTGCTCGTTAATTTTTTTAAAGTACCATTACAGACGCATAGATTCTTTTTGAGACTCAAATTGTCCCAAATTGACTAATTGGAGCCTTTAGAAATGAAATTTTGATTTGGAAGTGCTCTCAGTACTTGTTTGCGACCTTAGTAAATAATTCCAACCTCCCTTTCTTTCTTTCTTTCTTTCCTTCCTTTCTTTCTTTCTTAAGGATTACTGCCAATGTCATGGCTAAATCTTTTTTCTTTCTTAAATAGAGATGTAAGTGAATAACAAGGGTTTATTGTTAAGTGCTTAATAACATCTTTTATTTTTTGTAACAACCTGTCAGCTCTAAGGCAATAATTATGAAATGACTTGAAATAAATAATGGTGTTACAGGCATCCTATGCTTGTATCCTGAGTTTTCAAAGGACCAAGAACAATGGCTGACCTTCAATGGACAGCCAATAAAAGTTAATTGAATGCACTGAATTAATAATAAAACCAAAATGTCAAAGTCATGAAGCAGAAGCCAAAAGATTGAAATAATATATATTAAGGGTCTAATTGTATAGAAATAAGTAAACTTCTTTTCTATTCATAAGTGACTTTTAACTCCTTGTTAAAACTTGAAATTTTCTCCAGATTGCTACCAGTACAGTTCAGAAGATAGTCCTTCCCAGAGAAAGACAAATACTGTATGTTATCACTTACATGTGGAATCTAAAGAATAGAACAAATGAAAACAGAAACAGACTCACATACAGAAAACAAACTAGAGGTTACCAGTAAGGGAAGGAATGGAGAGGGCCAAGATAGGGGTAGGGGATTAAAAAGTACAGACTACTATATAAAAACAAGAATATATTGCATAGTACAGGAAATATAGCCAATATTTTATAATAACTTTAATTGTAGTATAACCTATGAAAACATTGAATCACTATGTTGTACACCTGAAGCCAATATAATATTGTAAATTAAATATACTTTAATTAAAAAAAATCATCCTTCCCTAACTTTCCCTTATTTGATTTCGTGAAGAATACATAATAAAACTATGTAATTAGTAATAGCCTCTAGGAGTTCTTTTAATTCAGCACACTGGTAAATGAATATTCCTTCTTTCTTATCAATTTGTGTTGCTTCCTAGATCAATAGTTTTTTGCCAGATCACTCCATCTCTGGGATAACAAATTGCTTATAAAAATTAGAAAGTGGGGTCCAAAAGAGGCATGTGGACTAATACACAAGCTTTTCTGTGAGAAAAGCTATGAATGGAAATTGACAAATTAGATGCAGTCATGCACATTTTGTATAGTTAAAAAAAAAACCTAACTCTAACATAAGTTTACATTAAAAAAAACCCCACACATAAATTGTGTCATTGTAGATTATCTACAAAGTGGATAATATGCTCGTGGATCATTCAGAGCTGACTGTAAATAGTTTAACTCAACCAGGATACCTGATCCTACCAGAAAATACTAAATCACTCACTTCTTAGAGGCTTAGTATTATTTTCAAACCACTCTCAAACCATTTAATACATGGAAGGGAGTAATTTCTTCTTCCTAAATTTCTCTGGCAGTTTTAATTGAAGTTTGACCTGTCAACCTTAGTTCATAGGCCTAATATGTTATTTTTTCATTTTTACCAAATAAGGCAAAATATAATTTATGATTTTAGGATAAAGTGATTATTTTAACTCTCCATTCTTAATATGTGAATGAGAGAGGTAAAATCATATATAAAAACAGAATTTACACTGAAAATCAAGGAGGTCCAATCATTATCTAAAGAGAGATAGGAAATTGTACAGTAGCCTTTGAAGAGATGCCAGAGATACATAAAGATAGAGCAAAATGGTCTACTTTTTAGATAGATTGTTTTATAGCAAGCAGTTTCAATTTACCATGTATTTTACCTATAAATATTTCATTGGGATTCTCGTATATATTAGGAAGATATTTTCAATCATACTATTTCAGCTGACCTCCAATATTTATCTTGTTTCATATTGTTGGTCTTATATAATATCCCTGATTAATTTTCAGGCCTTGAGGTGCTATTTATTAAATTAGGGATGCAACCCACTAAATTAATAAATTATCATTGTGGAGGCATTCTTGTCTTCTGAATGTATAAGTGCACTGCTTAAATTACTCTCAGGGAATAATTTACACATGAAGAGGCTCTGGTGGTTAAAAAAGCTTTGTGTATTTCTTATCTCTGGAAATAGTCTTGGACTAGGTGCTTAATTGGGTATCAAAGCAATTGTTTTTTCAAAGTGGTAATGATTTGTACTATTCAGTGGTGCCCAATACACTATCCTAGAACTGTGAATTAAATATAATGTTAAAAAATAACATTTTTAACCAAAAATTTCCATAAGAAACAGAGATTCTATCTCAAATGAGAAAATATGCTCATGATCTTGAAAAGGCTTAGTAAGCTTTCTTTCATTGTGAGATTTTTTTTTTTCTTAAAAGAGCTGCAATAAAGTGAACATGGAAAACACTTCAGATCTAGGAAAAAGAAATTAGACCTTGGCTGCTGTTGCAAAAAAGATATTACTCCCCTCCCACCTTATTTTAAGTATTAAAAGGTAGAATTGAGGGCAATGCCCCTGGGCTTCTAATCTTGTGCCACTCTTTTTCTTGTCCTTGGGCTGTTCGTGTCAAATTTGTATGCTGCTTGCTTATGTGTGACACACATCTCTATCCCAAATGTAGGCATTATAAAAATTTTAAAAGGATATGGTTTTGGTAAAACATTTCCCTTGGGTCATAAACTCTGTGACAGCAGGAACCCTGTCATTCTTATATTCTTAGAGATTAACTCTGTGCATGGCACATGGAATAGGAGAAATATCATTTTGGTGAATGAATGTATGGGTGAAATACACAGAAAAAGTGCACTATTATAGAAAAAGATCCTTAATTATTCTGAGTCTAATATTTGCAAGATGTTTGGTTATGTCTGTCCCATTATCTGTTTTTTATCCATGCATATTCTTCCTTTTCCCCCAAAATCCAGACAGCAAAGAATGAGCAATGGTTAATTTTAATTGATTTGATTATTTGAGTTTGTACATCAGTAATCTATCACAAGTAAGTAAAATTCTATTGAGAAGCAACCACTGCTCCTTGACACCCTAATTACTCTTTAAAGGAGTTATATTGTGCTAGAAACATCCAAACTGGCCTCAACTTCTAACTAAACAAACCAATTGCAAATAAAAGGACTGGAGCCAAAATGATGGTGTAGGGCAATGGCAATGGTGGTGGCAATGCTTAGGAGTTAATATCCATCCCAGACACCGTCTTCTTTTATTCTTCATCAAGCATTTTATTTGATATGATGGTGTCAATTGCTTTTCTTTTCTGCTCCTCAAAACTAACCCTATGGTGCTTCACACTGTGCTAAGTACTACAGTGTGAATTTTGGTAAGATAATTGCTTTTTGTATAAATAAATGGTTTTTTCCTCATCACTTCCATTTAATTTTTTTTTGTATTTAGAACTGAAAAAATTTGTTTCAAAATTTATTCGCAAACTCCTTTTTATAATTAAAAAAAATACTTTCTATAATTACATTGCCAAGTACCCAAAAAGTTGTTTCACATTTGTACCTCACTTAAAGTGCAAGGATCTTCAGATGTGCTGGGTACAAAATTAATCTGCTGTTATTTCTGTTTTGAATCCTTTTAATTAATAGCTTGTTAGAATAGGCTATAAATAATATATCGAAAGACTGGCATAAATTCCTTTGCCCAAAAGTTGAATCTACATTATTCATGGTTGTGTTATCTTTCCTTTTTTCCCCCTCCTTGTCCTTTTGTTGCAAAGAGGTCACGTAAGGACGTCCGTGGAAGGGCTCTGTGCGCCATCTACTGACGAAATCTATATTTCCAGTGTCTGGAGAAAGAAAAGAATTAACACCTCCGGTTTTTAAAGCAGTCTCTGAGAAAGGAGGAATAATGGGAAAAGACCTTCTCTGACTCTCTGGCTTATTGGTGACTCCCATAATAAATCCGAATCCAGCAAATACATAATTCAGAAAGGAGTCATCAGTCCCTCAGCGCGAGCACGAGTTACAGAGAGAATCCCAAGACATCCCGGTTGGAATTGGAAGAAGTTAGCCAAACCCTGAAGTCAACTCAAACGAAGAATAATTGGTTTTTTTTCATCTGTGTGCTAAGCTAGACTCGCTGCCTAATGGTTGCCACTTTATAAGAAATGGCTTTATTTTTTTTAAATTTTTATTGGAGTAGAGTTGTTAGTGTTAGTTTCCTGTACAGCAAAGTGAATCAGTTATACATATACATATATCTGCTCTTTTTTATATTCTTTTCCCATATAGGTCATTACAGAGTACTGAGTAGAGTTCCCTGTGCTATACAGTAGGTCCTTATTAGTTATCTACTTTATATATAGTAGTGTGTATATGTCAATCCCAATCTCCCAATTTATCCCTCCCCCCTGCTTTCCCCCCTGGTAGTAAGTCAGAGAAAGACAAATATCATATGGTATCACTTATATGTGGAACCTCATTTGCTTTTCAGCAGTCACTTTCAGCGTCTTGCCTGAAAGGAGGGTGTCCCATAGGAATGGTAAGCCATGTGGCAGGTCTTTTCAGGGAGGGGGCTTTATCTGGCACCCCTAAATCATGGCATATAGGAAGTTCCTACTTTATTCTTCCCCGCACAAGGCCATGTAAGATGGTAAGAATGCAGTGGAAAAGGGAATTTTCCAGGTTTAATTCAGAAGGAACAAAGCACAAGTGGCCCCAGAGCAGGGACCTTTCCAGCCCCACCCCATCATGATACACTTCACCAGCTTGGGCAGAAACAGGAAGTAGGTGAGGGCAACACAGAGCCCTGTGAATGTGACCAGGGCACCAAAGAAATGGCTTTATTAATGGCACATCCAGATAACCATCAGTTTCCTATCTTACTATTCCAAAGGACTTCTCTGCAGTTTGATTATTTTATTTAAAAATTAAATAATGCATAGCAAGTAGGTCCATCCTTCACATAGATCCTAACACATAGCTCGTCAATGTGTATGTGAACTTAGTCCTTATACACACAGACACAACTACACATACATCTACAAGATGACACGCATCAATGTACATGTGGGTCAGTTGCAAAATCTAAGCTCTTGGACTTGGGTTAAAATGTTTCTATCTTCAACTGTTCTCTCCGTTATATACTAAATTCAGTAAAAGGGTGGGAGGAATTGGAGTCCACAGGTAAAAGAAGCTTTCTTGGTTGTAGGTGGGAGGGAGAGAGCATAGTATCAGTTTTAGGGCTTCAAACCGCTTGAATCGGAGGCTTGCACTGGAAATTAAAATTGGCCCGAAGCGGTCCGATGTGATGTGGGTTATCTTCGCGTGAGCAGCTGGGAGAACTGACAAATTAACGTCGAGGATCCCGGATGCCCCAGCTAACCTCCTTCCCGCTATATCGCTCTCTTTAATCCAAGGGCCCATACAACTTGCTTTCGTGGTTTGAAGAAAGAAAACGAAAAGAAGAAAGCAAGAAAGTTGAGCCAAAAAATAAAAGAGAGGCAAGTAAAGAGGGAAGGCAGGGAGAAGAGAATGAAGCCAAGAGAAAGAGTCAGAAAGAAGTTGGGAGGTAGGAAAAAGGGGAGAAAAGGAAGAAGATAAAGAGAGCAAAAAAGGAATGAGGGCAAAGAAGATGCAAGGATCCTTCTTTAACGAACCGAAGTTACACACATATTTCACTTTCAAATCAGTTGTCTAGATCTTATCCGTTTCCTTTCTAAAGGTTGTCTGTGTTGCTAAAGGAAGCTAGTCAGTACTCCTACCCCGCCCCACGCGTGGCTGCGCTGTTCTGTCCCCGGTCACCGAGACCAGGTACAACCCGAGTGGAAACCTTTGCAGGAGCGCGACTCTGGGAACACTCCTGCGACTGGTTATCACCCGGGAGCCTAACAGGATTAATACCCAGAGATGGATTACGTTGGCTGTCACCAATACGCCTAAAGATTATAATCCAATTTATGCACATTACAGCCAGTGTTAACTTTATCTGCTATTTTAAGACTCCCAGTTGCCCCGCGCGTCCTTAGAGGACAATTTGCCACGTTCTTATGCAACCCAGCAGGCTGTCAGGAGTGGGAGCCTCCCCAAGAAAACTCCCAGCCTGGTCCCCGAGGGTCTGCACCCAGTACTCCCAGGTATCTCGCTTTCACCTGGGCACCAATTTGTGGTGCATCCCAGCCGGGGATTACCAACGCGGGAGGCGTTCCCTGGGAAGGAACTAGCCTTCTAGTTTCTCTCTCTTGTTCATTTCATTTTAAAATTTTCGGTGGCGGTGGCAGTGGCAGAAGGGCGGGGGTGAGTGGATGGGGAAGGGGGCCAGGGAATTGTTGCCGGTTATAACCGTCTCAGCGACTGCTTTTAGATGCTTGTTTGTAAGGGTGGCATTTCTCTCGCTCTGTCTTTAAATAAGTTTGTTTGGGTGTGAGTTCTTGCCTTTTCAGCACAAAACCATAAAAAGACGTGGTGGAAAGTGAAAAAAAGCCCCCTCCCTCCCCCGAGCGTGCTAACTAACGCCAAAGACTTGATTTAACACCCCTTCTCCGGCGGCTGGGGGCTCTAGGCAGTGGCTACATTCCAGCAGTTTTAATCCGTTTTTTATTGTAGGGCGAGAGGAGTTTACACAGGGTCTGGGATGGCTCCCCAGCTGGCCGCTCTCCCTACTCCAGCGCCCCTTCCCCGCCCTTCTCCCTACTTCCCCCCACCCCCCAGCAGGAACCTGTTACTTTAAGCGAGGCGTTCCAGTGTGGCGGTGCGGGCTGCCGGGGTTTCGGGTGGGTGGCCGGTGATTGGCTCTTTCGAGCTCCCCCTGGCTCGCTCGCTCTGCCTCCCCGCCCGCTCCGCCCCGCCCGCGCGCCCTCCCTCCGCCCCGTGAGGCTCGGAGCCCCGGTGTCAGGCGCCACGGCGCATGCTCCGGAATCTCATCCTCTGGCCCTGGAGCTGCTGCTGCTGCTGCTGCTTTTGCTTTTGGGGCTGAGTTTAATAAGCGAGCGAGCGAGCGAGCAAGCGAACGCGGGGGGAAAAAGGCAGAGAATGTCCGCCATCTACCCTCCGCTCCTGGGCGCGCTCTCATTCATAGCAGCCTCTTCATGAATTACAGCTGAGGGGGGCGGGGGAGGGGGGGTACCACACAACACCCCAGCAAACCTCCGGGCCCCCAGGCATGGCTAGCTCGGTAAGTACATACAAAAATAATAATAAGAGACCCCCACCCCCCGCCTTTCCTCCCTCGCCCTGCGCCGCCGCCGCCGCCGCCGCAGCCCAGACAGCGCCAGCGCTCCGCGGTTCCAATTAGAGAAAGGTTGGTACGGCTTGCAGGGAGCTGCTGCCTCTCCCTCAGCCTCCGCTCCCCTCCCTCCCTCCCCCCCCCCCGGCGCGCGCACACACACACACACATACACACTCACACACTAACACACACTCGCCCCTCCACCCCCCGCGCCTCCCTCCTCGCCTCTCTTTGCAATCGCAAGAAGCGCACTCTCGCTCACACGCGCGCACTCACACACACACTCACACACGGTGGAAGGAGGCGAATAATAACTCAGCCATATTTCAGCTGCCGCCGCCGCCGGGAGCAGCGGGCACAGTCCGGGGACGCGGCGAGCAGCCTCGCCGGCCGCTACGATGGTGCGTTCTCCGCGGCGCGCGAGTGTGAGCCGGAGTGTGCGGGCTGACAGCGGCGGGGCCGCACGCAACTTTGCCCCCGCGCCGGGCTGTGCGCAGTCGGGGCTCGGCGGCTGTCCGTCCGCCGCCCTGCCTTTCCGAATTTCATTTTTTGGGGGAGGTGGGAGGTACTTTGGGGCCACTTTGGCTCTTGGAAGTGTGTTGCGGGGGCTCTCTTAGGCTGGCCTCGCCGATCGCGTGGGGCTTTTCGCTGGGGGGGGTGCGGGGTGCCTTAAGTTATGGACGCCTCGGCGTGTTTTCCTGCGGGCGTGTGTGTGTGCGTGCGTGTGTGACGACGTCTCACTTTTGTTGTGCACGAACCCCGTGGTAAGAGCACGGGAGTTTGTGCCCATCGGCGGAGGCTGCCTGTAGTTTCCATTCCGCCTGGCACAGCGATCCACACGCACGCACACACACACGTACACAAAGACTTCCTCGGCGTGTGCCTGTCGCCGCGGCACTTTCGGGGTGGGGGCTCGCCAGAACCCCCCTCGGGGGTCCCAGTTACTTCCCCTCCCACGCCGGGCAACCGCCCGGGCATCGCCTCCTAATTGTCTCTAATTTGTTTCCGATGCATTCGTTGTCGTGCTTGTAGTGGATGAGCGTGCTCGCCCCTCTTTACCCCCCAACAACCAGACCCCTCTTCCCGATCGGGGGTAACATTCCGTTACAATCCCGGCGGGTGTGGATGCGGGCCCGGAGGCGTGTATTTGGGGGTGTGGGGTGTGCGCGCCCACGCGCGTGAAACGTGGATGCAGAGGGCACCGCCGTTTCCTTTTATGTGCGTTTCAAGAAGGAGGAAAAAAAATGTCAGGCGCAATGTTCAGTGTCGAACGGTCGCCTTCCTGTTGTTCACGGCTGTCTCTCCTCCCCCCTGCCCGCAGTGTGCCGTGCAGGTGAAGCTGGAGCTGGGGCACCGCGCCCAGGTGAGGAAAAAACCCACCGTGGAAGGCTTCACCCACGACTGGATGGTGTTCGTGCGCGGGCCGGAGCACAGTAACATACAGCACTTTGTGGAGAAAGTCGTCTTCCACTTGCACGAAAGCTTTCCTAGGCCAAAAAGAGGTAGGGCTCGAATACAAAAGGAGCTTGATAAAAAATGTCTTTGCTGGAGGAGGAAACAATCGCTTGGCCCGGGCGGTCCCCCTGCCCCTCTCCCCGCCCCCCGCGTCGCGCTCGCTGGCGTAGCTCGGGACCAGGGTGCGCGGCGCCGCGCTGGCCAGGTCCCCGCTCCCGCCCGCGCGCGCGCCACTTCGGCTCCGTGAAAGTCACCGCAGAGAAAAGACTGTCAGGTGTCGAGTGTTTATTCATCCCAAGCCAGCCCTCACCGGTCCTCTGGGGTTAGCCGCGGGTTCTGCGGGGAAGGTGCAATTAGTTGTTGGGTTTGGAGGCGTGGGGAGCGGGGCTGGAGGGAATAAACAGCTTGCGCCTTTTTTTTTTTTAACTGGAGAAATTGAGATTTACCTGTGTTGTTAGCAGAGGATGCATGGGATGTACTTATTGTTCCGTCTTGAGAAGTCGCCTGTCTTTAGGGTCTTCTCTGCCTTCTTCCCTGTGTATGAGGCTTTAGGTACCAGTTGTCATAGACTTTTCTTTTTGTGGGTTAGCCACCCCGACCTCCCACCGTCAGGATTTTATGTTCGGTTTGGGGGGGGGCACTTACTGGTCCCTAGCTCCCCGATGGCACTTGGTTGCTCATTCGATTTTGAGCAGCGTTCAGAAGTGTCTGCCCCATGTGATCTGCAGGGAAGAGTCCCTGCAAAGGTCGAAGCTAAGTTTCAGAGCAACGGTGTTGTCTTGCCTTCTGCTTCATTCCTTCCTTACCTTGGTTTTTAGCCTTGGTGTCTGGTTTGCATAATTCTGCGCAGCCTCTGCGGTCCCAAACATTTTCCATAAAGGACAGTTTTGAAAAAAGAGGAACAGAGTGTTATTTTACAAGAAATTTAAAGAGGGTTTGAGAAATCTCCATTTCTGTTCCCTTCAGCCTCTGGAAAGCTACTGTCTGGTTGTTTTAGTTGGATTAGTGGAGGTAACAGTACAAATACAATAAGGTGCTTTGTTTGTGAGCAGGTTTATTTATCTAAGTCGACACAATGGTTAGTAGTTATCTTCCATTTGATCCGTAATCTTTATTGGCATCTAGAACTCCTGCAGTTTCTTAGCATAACATCATAATAAATCCATCTGTTTAGAGCTACGTGGAAATTATTGAACATTCAGGGGCTTGAATAAAGAAAGGAGAAATGCTCTGTGCCTTAGAGGTGGCAGAGGTTTATGTTAATGCTTATTTTTGTTTCCAGAGCTCTTGTAATGGGACTTAGGATTGTATGTTTTGCCTATAGTGGTTTGTTTTATAGCTGCTCTTGAAAACTCAAACAGTTGAATTTGATGTGCTTTGCTGGATGGTTAATAAATGAATCCAGCATCTAATAGAGGGGTAGGGATATGCATGGTCTATCGGAAATAACATTTAGATTTTGTTAGCATTTTATATCAGAATATAGCCAGAGATATTATACTTAAATTTTCCTCCGAACTGTAATGAAGATGAGTATTGTCAAGTTTCTGTCATTATGTGAGGTTGGGTCTGATGCTTTTTGGAATCTCGCTTTCCCTTTTCCATGTGTCCATAGAGCCACAGCAGAGGAGTTTAAACAAAAGAAACCACCTTCTAAGATCCTTTGTACACACTGTTACAACTACTTGCTGTTGTACATTTCAAGGTGAAATACCCTTAACAACAACAACAGCAATATTTATTATGTTAGGAAAACTAAGCCAGCTGGCCGAAGATGTAGCTTTTAAGATAACTTTGTTTAGGCACCTTAACAATCAACAAATTGGCATTATGAAATTAAAGATGATCAACCTCTCCATATTTCACCACTGTTTCTGTGCTTCAGTGGGTGTGTGTGGTGACGTTTCCTTTTATTTCCCATACTTAATGATTTTCTGTCCAGCCTGAGGGTACCTGAGAGTGCTGTCTGTACAGTCCACACCTGGGAGTTTTGTTGTTAGGTGTGGTAAGCGGCTTGATAACACTGATGTCTTCTCAGACGCCTCTAGTGAGAGATGTCTGCTTGTTGGTTGGGCTCTTCAATTTTTATTCTCAACTGTGGAGTTTCTTTATGTAGCCTATAAGCCATTGTTTCAAAATGTTTATTTTTGGATTTTTATTTGTATGTGTGCTTCCCATGATGTGACAAGTCCTGGGAAAAATGCCAGCTTACATAGCCCAGGAGAGACCTTGTCATACTGTAATTACACATGATTCAGATTGCAAGAGAAGGTTTCTCTGTTCATTGGGAATAGTTAGTTGTAAATTAAGGTAACACCAAACATTCCACTTAATCCTGGGACTTATTTTTTGGCTTATAAGGTCTTTCGAAATGATAAGAATAAATACAAAATAAGAATGCCAGACATTTCTAAGTCTACTTCCATACTTTTTTAAGGTGTTATATTTTTGATATTATGGACGATAAACAGGAGGATTGCAAATGGGAGAAACTGCAAAAATGGTTTTGTGAAAAATCTGAGTTACAAGAAATGCACATACTGTAAACTGTAAATGGCTATTAATAATGACAATTTAAATCACTTTCAATATATACGGTAGTTGATAAACAGAAGTGGGCTTAGATCTGAGGATGAACTGCTCAAGCCACAAAAATGGATGAGTTCTTAGTTTCATAAATCTTTGGTTTGGAAAAGCGAATTGATTTTCAGGTTGATTTCCTTTATTTCACAGTAATATTATGAGAACTTGTAGAGGAGGAAATTACAGTAAGTTCAACTTGTTGCCCAGTGAGAATTATGTATACAATTTCAGAATTGAGCTAATTGGATTTGAATTAATAAGGTTTTATTCTGTCCTAAAGACAGTTTCAATTTAAAACTACTAGCACAAAGTTCTAAAAGAAGATTTTGATGAAATTGTGAAGGCTGGAATAGCCATTAGCCATTACAGAATCGGCAGGTCAAACTATAATGCATTTTAAAACTATCTACTTGCAAAAAAAGACTATATTTTATTTATTAGTATCAAAGATTTATAATAGTCTGATATGATTGAAATACAGTCATATTCAAAACATTTCATTTAAAATATTAATGTTTTCATTTTCAGCATGATGTGAATTTGAGTGAACTTTCTTTCCAATTATTGCCATCCTTACTATTGCAGTCTGTTCCATTGACATTTATGATATGAAATCTGTTGCTTATTATTTTCTGTAAGCTAATTTGGCCACTGGTATGATTTGATAGCTTTTTATTTGTAGCCTTAGTCCTTTGAGTGGGCAGATAAAGCATGATAAATTTACACTTATAACTTTCCTTTGATTTAAGTGTTTGAGCCCAGCTTTACTGTGTAGTTCTGATTTGTGTTAAATAGTTTTCCAAAATAATTTGAATAACTTTTTATCAGGGTATCTAAAATTTGAGGGGTTACTAGTTGAAAATACGATGTGCACCTGAAGTATTTTCTCTCCTGAGGTATTTAAAAGGTTTATGGAAAAAACAAAGATGGGTGACTGTACTGACATATTCAGTGAGTCTTCTGAGATTTCTGTAGAGTTCTGTATGGAATTAAGATGACCAGTGAGAACAGTTTTACAACTTGACATTTTGAAGCAACAAAGTATAATTCACCAATTAAAAAGCTGAATTGCTGGAGGAAATCTCATGTGCGGTTAGTGAGAATGTAAATTGGGCACGGACATTTTGGAGGGCATTTGGCAAAATCTATTAAGATTTTAAATGTTTATACACATCAACCCAGCAATTTTACTTATAGGTATTTTCCAACAGATATGGGGTCACAAATCCACAAAGTTACAGCATATTTTTTGTGACTCTATTTTGATAGCAAACATTTGGAAGCAAGCCATAGAAGGGACCTCAACTGGGTACAGTTAGATTATGGTAATCTATTAAAAAAGAGGGTAAATCTATTTGTAGATAAAGAAAGATCTTCAAGAGATGGTAGGTGAAATAAGGCAAGTAGCTAAATCACTGTGATCCCATTTAAAAAATGTGTTTATACAGATAAAAAGTATGTGTGTGTATGTGTGTAAATAAATAAATTCTGCATGAATGGACACCAAACTTTTACTAATAGTTTTCTTTAGTGGATGCTATGGTATTGGTGGTGATGAGTTTTTTTTTTTTGTAGTGTTTGATTTTTTAAAATAAATGTTAATTCTTTACATTTAAAGCATTCCAATGAGCACTTATTACTTCTTAAGATGAAAAAACAAGAATAAAGTCCCAATATACACTACTGCCTTTCAGAGAGGGATTACCACATAGCTCTCTAAAAGTGACCTTGAACTGTCTTGGGTAGATATCGTTGCCCAGTGATAATTAGGGTTAGGAATTTCTATGCAAATTGTATCTATTAATATTGACTGTATTCAAACTTAACCAGAAATAGTTTGAACAAATTACTTATTAATTTGTTTAAAGATAACAACCATCAACCTATTAGGTTAGCACATAAATACTATTTTAATGAAAAATTATTTTCTAAAACATAAAGAAGAGTGGCATCGTTTATTTTTGTGTGTGTGTGCAAATCTCTTTAACATTTTGCTTAATAGAAGACAACTGGGTCTGCTTATATTCTTTTATATTCAGTCTGTTGTGTTATCACACATCATGTAGCCTCTGGAAAACTCCACTGTACCCTCAGGAGAGAATGAGAGTAAAAATGGCAAATAGTGTCTTAGAGTTATTATGAAAATAGCTTTAATTTTGCCAGTTTCTGGAAAAGATTTTGGGCATCCTGGGGTCCCCAGACTTGTTCACGGAGAACCTCTAATATAAAATATTCAACTTACAACTTGGCACAGATAAACTGCCCTGTTATGTGGAAGCTAATTTTCTTTGTAACCATTATTATTGTTGCTAATAAAAATACTTGGGCTTCCTTGGTGGCGCAGTGGTTGAGAGTCCTCCTGCCGATGCAGGGGACACGGGTTCGTGCCCCGGTCCGGGAAGATCCCACATGCTGTGGGGCGGCTGGGCCCGTGAGCCATGGCCGCTGAGCCTGCGCGTCCGGAGCCTGTGCTCCGCAACGGGAGAGGCCACACAGTGAGAGGCCCGTGTACCGCAAAAAAAAAAAAAAAAAAACCCATTTCCTGGAAAGAGAAAAGATAAATCTTCCAAGGTATTTGCATGGTTAAATTCCAGTGTAACAATTATCTAGTGATTTTTTTTTCCTAAAAGGAAAATCCAAACTTGGTTTTACTGGCTATATTTTACAGTTAACATTACTGTCCATTTTATGGTGCAGAAGCCTTTTACATCTATTATTTTAGGTAACCCTCTGTAGAAGTACCTCTGGGAGGTAGATAGGGCAGGGGGATCCATTGGTTTCATAATTTTTCTTTAAAGATTTTTTGTTCCTTTGTTCTTTGACGTTTCCTTCTAATGGTCTTCTATGGATCAACCTTAGCCCTTTAGCTCTTTTCCCGGTCATCTATTACAGATGATCCCCACTACTTAACACAGATTTTACAGTTCTAAGATGTGGAGCTTTTTTTGTTTTTTATCTCTTAGTGACTTAAGTCTTCAAAAGAGAACTTGGAAAGTTTAGATACTTGGCAATGGGGGGGGATTTTTAAACACAATTATAGCAATTATGTAATTAAGCAAGGACTCCATATGTTACTGAACTTACTGGACTTTAATCTTTATTGTCCAGACTTTAGGATATTTGATCTCTAAAACAATGTTTCACACTGTCCTAATGGAAATAATATAGAATTCTGTGGGTTTTTTCCCCTTGGTTTTTATACTTTCTTTTTGTTTTTATGTTTTTACTACTCAGTGAAGCAGCTAACATGTAGAAGGAGAGGTTCTCTTGTCTCAGTGATACAAATTAATATTCTTTTAAAACATTTTATTTTGTGTGTGTGTGGCCAGAGTGTCTTTACTTCTTTCTTTTCCTCATAATGTATATTTTAATGCTTTAATCTTCTATTCTCTTGTATTTTGTGGTTCTCCTTATTTTGTTTGTAGTGCTGTATTCACTTTTGGGAATATGACTTGTCTGAAAAGAGTTTTTGCATAAATAATTTCCCACTGATGATATTACAGGTAATTGACAAGTTTTTGTTATGTTATAGATCATAGAAATTGAGAAATTACATTGCACAGTTGTACAATTCAGCTTTTATGAAGAATGCAAACATTAATTTTTTTTACATGCAAATGAAAATTGTATTTTCTAATTTATACATATGTGTTCACTGTAGAAAAACCAAACCATAGAAATATAAAGAAGGAGTTACCTGAAAATTCTTCATAGATAACCATAATTAATATTTTGGTAGGCATCTTTTTATATTTATGTATACACACAAATATAAATTAACTTTAAATTAACATTAATTCATTCAGCAAGTGTTTTTTGGAGCTCCTATTATGTGTCTAGAATACTTCTAGGAGTTGGGGATGAAACACAGATGAGCATTCCTACCCTCATGTTATGTGGTAGCATATCTTTTTAAAGCTGAATTTGATGGTATCACATTAAATATAGATTTATTTATTTGAACATTTATATTGTTCTTAGTTTTAATTTGTTATGAATAATGCTATGATGAACATCCTAGATATTCATTTTAATGGTTTTTCCAATAATTTCCTTATGTATATAGATTTTACATTTTGATATTCATTACCAAACTTCCCTTCAAAAAGATTGTACCAGTTTATACTTCCCTAGGAGTTGGGAGACTGCCCATTTCCCCACGTGGTTGCCAATACTGGGGATTAAAAGATTTTTTTTTTATCTTTGCCAATCTGCTGCATGAAATGATACCTCATTTTTATTTGCATTTATTTCATTAGTAATGCCACATATCTTTATGTGTTTATATATTTACCATTGCTGTTTGTAATATGCTTGTTTTGTGCCCTTTTCGTATTTCTGGAAAAAAAAGGTGGGGGGCGTATAGGAAAATACAAAGGGAAGAATGATAGAACAAACATTCAGATCCCCACTGCCGAGAATGAACAGATGTTTGCATTTTATCATGTTTGATTCCTTGTTGATTTTTAGGGAATCAAGTATTATAGATGTGGCTCAAGTGTTTAAATATTTCCCAACCTTTTCTTCCAACTCTTCAGCCTTTTTCCCATCTATTTATGTACATGTGCACATTTATATTGCTACAGGTAGTAGTATATTGTGTCTTAAAATCTTCATGAAAAGTATCATACTGGGTGAATCATTTTTTTCAACTGAGATATAACTCATATACCATAAAATTCACCCCTTTAAAGTGTAAAATTCAGTGTTTTTTCAATATATTCATAAGATTGTGCAACAATTACTATTTAATTCCAGAACATTTCCTTGAGTAAATAATTTTGCATCTTGTTTTTCCCCCATACTCAATATGATTTTGAACCTTTTGCCATTTCATCTTTAGAGAGCCAACTCATTCCCTTTAATTTTTTCTGCTTAGTATTTTGTTGTAGGAGTATGTTTTATGCTTACTTTTCTGTTCTTCTGTTAAGGACTATATAGGTCATTTTCTGTTCTGTGCAATGAATATCTTTGTACTTGTTACCTTGTACGAATGAAAAAGATTTTGGATATAGGCCTAGAAGACCAGTTGTGTGTGTGTTTCCATTTGCATTAGACATTGTCAGATTGCTCCACAAAGTAGTTGTGACAGTTCATACTCTGTCAGGGAATGAGTATCATTTTCTCTACATCTTTGCCAATGTAGGATATTTTAAGATTTGTTATTTTTGATATTAGTTGAAATACGGTGTCTTTTTGTTTTCATTGGCATTTCTCTGCTTCCTAACGGGGTTAAACTTTTTCTGTATGTTTACTGACCATTTAGATTTCCTCTGTATTGACTTCTTTTTATATCCTTTGTCTTAAAAAAAAAAAAGAAGATTGGGATGTTTGTCTTTTTCTTATCTGTGGGATGTTAATCCTTTGTTATTTGTGTGGAAGACATCTTGTCCCATTTTTGTTTCTGTTTCTTGTAGCCTAATTATGGTATCTTTTTGTCATACATAAGTTTTTAATTTTGTCAAATTGATCTGTTTTATTTTGTTTTCCTGTCTGGTTTTAGGGTTTTGTTGAAGAATATAATTTGTGGGCATGGTAATGTGCTTAACCAATAGGCTTCATATGTGTAGGATACAGTGAAAGGACTGGGGGAGATGTAAATAACAGAAAGAGGAGGTCCCTGCCTTCAGTGTGCTTGTGTCTTTCAGAGCTGGAAAGGACACTTGAGATTCTTCATCTTTGTTTACCCTCTCATTTTACTTTTAATCGGAAGCCTAGAAATGTGAAGTGATCTTGCATGTAGACACAATGGTCACAAGTATGCTGGTGCAAAGATAACTAGTAATAAATGGTGGTAAATGTTTACTTTTGAAACACTGAGTAATTATTCACTTATATTAGCAGACACATGTTCAGCCATAACCGCTTTTGTAGACATGATCTAGGACTTAATTAAGTGGTGGTAACCATGGTAGGTACCGTTTAAAAGGAAGAGGTTCTCTAGCTGCTTTCAGGCAAAATCAAATTCATTTTATGGATTAATTGAAGGTTTTCCTTTGAGATTAAATCATTAGGAAAAGTTGTGATGGAATGGTAGGTATTCCCTGATATGTTGTACCCCCTCCATCATAAGATTGCAGTTCCTTGAAGGATGCAGAACATTGTGTTAAGAAATAATGTTGCATGACCTAATCCTTTTAACTTAAGCGTGTTACGTTTGTAGTGACTGAGGCCTGAAGAAGGCCTCAATTCCGTTTATCATGGAATTTCTAAAAAGATAAGGCTAGCATCTGGGTGTGATTTAGTTGGTATGTAGTAGTTAACGATTAACTTTTTGGATAAAATCAAGGCACCATCATTTTTTTATGAAAGAAAATTATGACTTGTCTTGAACTTAATTCTGAGGGCCATTTATTTAAAATAATGTTCGTAAGTGATTATAAAGATGATCAGTTGAATTTAATTAGTTACTACCCATGTTAGAAGATTGATATTCTCAGAGCCAAATAAATTTTAATATATTTAATTTTGCCAAACATGAATTTTTTTCTTTGTTCCTTTCCAGCAGAAATCATTAGTTGGTTATTTTCCCATCAATACCAGGCCAAATGTTATGTGCATGTATTGATTTTTAAAAGCAAAATATACATTAACAATTTCCTAAAATATTAATATAATAACAGTGGCCTAGACAGTAGAGAGATTTACTTTCTTCTTAATGTTTCTGGATATAAATTTAGTCAGCATGATGCCTTTAATTTTTACAGATAGGTTTTATGCTCTCCTTCCCCTTTCCTCTCAGGGTGGTGTTGGGGAAGATTAACGTCAGATTATTCCAGGTGTCTATTTATTTTGGTAAGCATTTATAACATTTTGAGTGTTTAAAAACAAGGTTCATTGTAGACTTCATGTCATCCATACCTTTTACCTGAAATACTCCATTCATACGAGTTGCTGCATAATGAAAGCTTTCTTTGTGTTGAAGAAATATTCTTCTATTTTACAAAATGTTTTTTTTCGTTTGAGTTCTCTCCTTGTTCCTATAATATAAGCAGCTGTTTTGTACTGACTGTTATTGAAAAACAGAGAGTCAGGCTATTGGGATTTGGTTGCTTTTAGTGGGATAGGTTATGCAAAATGTTGACATAGCTCCAGATTGTCTTATCGTGCTTGTTTTATGACTTTTCCTACCTGTGCCCACAAGTAGCACAGAGCAGTGGGCAGCTACTTTCCTCATCATATGGAGCACCAGGCACGCATTACACGTTTCAGCCAGTCCAGCACTCACCTCTCCTTGTGTATGTATCTATTGTTCCTGCTGTGTTGCATTAGAGTTACACATCCAAGGAGATGGGACATATAGTATCACTGTGGATAGTACTCATACCTTTCATCAATGTAGTCCATAGACAGTAGACCTTTTGGGCAAAAGTATAACATCAAAGAGGATATCACAAGTCAGAAAGAGTTTGAGAATCCTGATTTAAGCATCCCCTTTTCTAAGTGATAAATTATTACTCTGTCTTCTGAAACTTATTTCTTCTGTACCTCTAATAACTGGCTTTGTATAAACAGAGCCACCACTTGAATTCAGCAGGAAACATTGTGTCCGCTGAGAATCACATTTTCTAGAATGGGTTTTAGCTTATTAGTTATAGGCAAAAACGAATTTTTCTCCTCTTCTTTCTTTCCTCCCTTATTCTTTCTTACCTACTCCAAGTGCTTGTTTAAAAGCTGGACACAAATTTGAGCAACTTGGACAGGTCAATCATTTTTTTACTACTTAATCCGTGAAATACAACTAGCCTTTTACCTTTAAAAATAGGAGTCAGATTTATTCCAGTAACTGGTACGAGCAGTATTTAGCAGTGCAGCAGGAAAGGCCCTGGCCTGGGAGGCAAAAGGGATGTGTTTGGACTGAGTAAGCTCTGTGTTTGGGCTTTTCCAGCTCTGAAATATTATTTTTCTTTAGTTTTAAAAAAAGGATAAATTCTGAGTGTGTCATTGATCTAGTGTTTTTATAATGATGAAATAACTACCACTTATTACATATCAACTGTATATTGGTTATCACGTTAGGCAATAGGCATGTGCTCATGTGTTTGCTCACTTTTCATAAACGTAGTAATTTGGAGAAGGATTTTTTGAAAAAAAACAAAATGTTGATATGAACTTCAGTATATTGGAATTTTACCATTTAAATGGTGTGTGAACAGTGGAATGGGTAAAAGACTTGTTGAATATCAGAGAAATAGAAGATTACATGAGTAATTCACCAAGTAGGTTAAGTTTTGGTTATGAAAAGTTACTTTCTGACTATATTGGTGCCATTTATATCAACTATCAACTACTTCTTGTAGGTTGGAGCAGTCCAAGAACTCATGAGACTCTGTGTTTATTTGAAACTTCTTCAAATGTGGCTCTTGACCAGGTCATTAGATCACTGTGTTTTTTTCTTGAAAGTTGACTGACTTTTTTTTTTTTTTATTTCATATAACATAGGCCAGACCTTGAAATTTTGTCACTTGTTTTGCTTTTTTGAAGTATCATGTTTCAGATAACTATTAGTGTTTCTATTATCAATAGAATAATAACTGGGGACTTGGGCTCAAATTATCGTGTGAACAGGTTAGAAGAAAGTATGTCAAATCTTTGATCACTCAACATACTTGCAGGGTTTTCTGTTTAATAATTCATATGCTTAATTGAAGTTGCCTTGAAAAGCAAGTACACTTTCAGTCTTTACTTGCAGCATGCTGCATAACTTTTAGGTTAAAGAAAAATAATTCTTTTTATCATTACAACTTGTTAAAGGGAATTGTCAAGTGACTGACTAGAGCCAAGGATTTAACTTATACAAAAATACTCAAACGCAAACATTTTAAAGAGAGCAGCAAATAAATGAGAATATACTTATGTTGTAAAGGCTGCACAGTAGTTTGTAGTTAATGCTACTTAATATCTTTCTGTGGGGTCTCTTTTTTTGATTTATCATGATCATTGATTTTAGTAGGATTTAGTCCATTTTCTATATAGCAGAATGTTCAGAGTTGTTCATCTTTAAGCACATTTGGAGAATTGTATGACAGATAAAAATACATCAGTGAAAAGATGGGAAGAAAATACTTCACACAGTGTTACAGAAGTTATCTCTGGGAGGTGGGATGTCAGGAAATTCTTGTCATCAGTAAAATTTGTTGGATTTTTCAAGCTTCCTTGAATGCTGCATATTACTTATGTGAAAGTTAAACTAGATACTTAAATGTACATAAGGATGTGTTTATAATAAACTTTTTAGTTTTTTAAAAACGTAATCTCATTTGGAACATAAACAGGAATGTCTTCCCCAAGGAACATTTTCACATTTTGTTATTTGAAATTTAACCACCATGTCATTCTTAGTGTTTTCTTTTAATATTACTATGAATATATGCATAAATATTTCATAAGTTTATTGTAAACTTTAAAGAGAAGGATGTAAATCATGTTACCTTTCTTGACAGTTAATGTTGTGTTAAGGTGTAAAATTAATCAGATTAACCTGACTTGTATGTACATGACACACAAAAATTTTTCTTTGTAACAGAAGGACAACTGTGTTTAATATTTCAGTACAGCATACATTTTTGGAGTACTTAGGAATGTTTTGAGAAGTTTTGACCTTTCTTACCTGTGGAGTTTTGATAAGTATAACTTTGTTGATTAATATGTTTATCTTGATGTGTAGTGGTAGAAAAATTTCCAGAGCCTACATCTGACTTTAAAAATTGTCTACAAATGAAAGGACTCTCATTATGTTTAGATATATGGTGATAGTGTTAGGAATAAATGGGGTCTATAGTTGGAAATAAAGATCCACTTCTAGCTTGTGAGTCTTTGTATATAATTTGGAAGTTAAACATTAAATTTTGAGAAATAAAAAGTTAAAAAATAACTACCAAAACCAAGGCAAAAATGTTTGGGGCAGGGAAATAAGTAGTCCTTTTTGGATGGAGAATTGATGCATAATTGCATAAACACAAATAATATTTAGCATTAAAGTGGTTTCAATACTGTTTTATATATAGGCTACAAAAATAACTGGAAGTTAAAACATGAAATTACATTTTAATTTTCATTTTTTAATATACAATGCAGATAGATTGATATGAATATTTCTTAAACACAATTAAAAGAAATAATTTCTGCAAAGTGAGGAAGTTAATTTTAGTTGTCTTAAAAGGTCTCTTTGCAATCTAAAGTTTATCTGATTAAGTACATTATATTATGATTAATGGGAAAACATCTGTCTTTATTTTAACATTAAGAAATAAGCATTACAAGTGTACTATGCTCAGATGCATAGCAAAACTATATGTCAAATAAAAACAAATCTGTTTTCCCCTTAGCATTAGATGCTTTTACAAAATTCATAAGTTATAGTTAGCCAGATTAATTCTGCCTTAGAATATAAAATATAAAAATTGATGTTTGTAATCTGAGCATTTCTTTATTTGCTACTTGAATAAGGTTGCCACTTTAGTTCTGTTGGGTAGCATTTGGAATAACATATTTCATGGGCTTTAATTTAGTTCTGCTGATAAATTTTTACTTAACTATTTCTATTCCTTTTGAGAATGCTAAATGGGATTCATAGTCGCCTGGATTCCTTTCTTCAGGATTAAGGTGTGTATGAGAATGAGGAAAATATACTCTTTGGCACCTTGATTACAACTCACCATATTTGCTTGCTATTGTTCTTATTAAATTAACTTATGTAGATGTCTTAACTGCAGATATAGAAAATAAAGTAATTGTTTTAAAACCTGTTTTAAACGAATACTCAGGGGACCAAGCTGAAGACGTGAGAGTTTGAAAAATACGAAGACTTGGTTAGAATATTGCAGATTGTTAGAGCTTCCCAATTTGGCACTAAATTAAATAAATATGCTCATAGAATTTTATTATAGGACAGACAAAGCTGTGGTCGACTAAGATAATGTGTAACTGGCTCTTATTTGGAGCATATAGAGTGGGAGCATATTTTGCAGTGAAAGGGGAACTAAAGGACAAGGTGTTCTCTACTTGTAAAGACCTCAGAGTTTTCTTTATGTTATTGTAGAAAGACATTATTTTTGCTTTGGCGTGCTTAAAACTAAAGGGCAAATGATCCAAAAGAATAATCTTGAAATTCAATAGCAAGAAAACTACTTGACATTGTGGGCTGGAGGCCAGCAAACGTGTTGCTTTCATTGAATGCGTGGGAAATGGGGCAGGCCTGGAATTTAAAGAGACAGGGTGCAGTACCCTAGAAAAGAAAGCCCTCCTGTATGATTTGCTTACATGGAGGAAAAAAATAGACTTAAAGTTTTCTCTGAGGGATCTTTATTGCATCAACTATTGAAGGCATTGAAAGACACTGAGTGAATTTTTCCTGACTCCACCTCCCATCTCCCTAGCCATCTTCTCTTGTCTGAAATTGGTGCCGAGTAAAACTGTTTACAGCAGAGGAGAAGCAGCTTTTCAAATAAAAGTACTTTCTAGCCTGTTCAAATGGAGGATAATGTAATTCTCTCTGAAACTGAGCACTTATTACTTTGTTTATGTAGCTGTTTAAAAAGGGGGTGCCTGGCATAAGGAAGGGGGGTTACTGTAGGAACCTCTGCTTTAGAAATTACTGTTTTTTCTGTGTCTGAGTTTTCCTTCCCCATCCACTCATGAATCCCCCTTCTCCCCCTCCCCCCACCTCCCACAATCCCTCAATAAAATAGTATTTAAAAGACTTGAATCACCAGTCCTATGTAGCAGCTTCTTGCTGGAGGCAGTAATGTTGTACTGTTTTCAATGGGTGGTCTGGAATCTCCATGGGAGATTTTTACAGGCAGTGGGCTCCAAGACCCACTAAGTGTGTTATATGGAACGTAACCCGTTAAGTTCCCGAGCCATCGAGAATATACAGAGATAGTTTTACATTATTGAAGTCCCATCGTTAATTACTTGCAAACCAACTTATTTGATTTTATTTGCAGAATTCATGGCTTAAATCCCTGAAAGTGACTCATATTAACCCAGTATTTGAGGTTTACTTTTTAAAACAAGTAAGACATTCATATATATGTCAATTCAGGAGTACTCATTTGTGTGTATATTTTATTTTTTTATTATTTTTTTAAAAGGTGGTATCAATTTAAAAAAAACTTATTTTATTTATTTTTGGCTGCATTGGATCTTCGTTGCTGCGTGCGGGCTTTCTCTAGTTGCGGCGAGTGAGGGCTGCTCTTTGCTGCGGTGCACGGGCTTCTCATTGCAGTGGCTTCTCTTGTCGTGGAGCACAGGTTCTAGGTGTGCGGGCTTCAGTAGTTGTGGCACGCGGGCTCAGTAGTTGTGGCTCGCGGGCTGTGGAGCGCAGGTTCAGTAGTTGTGGCACACGGGCTTAGTTGCTCTGCGGCATGTGGGATCTTCCCGGACCAGGGCTCGAACCCGTGTTCCTTGCATTGGCAGGTGGATTCTTAACCACTGTGCCACCAGGGAAGCCCTGTGTGTATATTTTAGTTCATGGGTGTTTTTTGTTTGTTTTAATTCTCCTCTTTTAGGGAACCTACACCTAGTAGTCATTTCCAAATGTTAAGTAATTGAAGCCATATTTCTCCTAATTGAGATAGTGTAAAATGATAGGATGTGTTATAATCAGAAAGTATATCAGGTATTTTTATAATCATTATCTCTTAGCTGTGGCATGTGGCATAAATGTATATTAGCCTAAAATTTAACTAAAATTGTTTTGGGTCAAACCTTTGTAGAAGCACACAGGATTGGAATTATATATTAAATACTGGCTTAAGATTGCTTTTTAGAAAAAAATTGTTTTTTATGCAAACTTAAATAAAACAATACATTTACTTATACACTGTAAATATTGAAATGGGGAATGCTGCAGTCATGCCTGTTCCTACATAATTTAGTTTAAAATTATTTTGGAGTTTCTCGTGTGACCCTGTGGTTATTAACCAGAGTGATAACATAACTTTGTTGGGTCACTGATTTGATTACTTTGTTTCCCTTATTCACATTCTTCACAAAATTAGTTTATGGAGAATGTTGAATTTCTATTTAAAATAAATATCTGTAAGTCCTGATTAGTTAGAAGTCTGAAATACCTGTTTTCCATAGGCTAAATAGAGAAGAATTTAGGAGTAGGCATCTCGGATATATTGATAAATAAATGAATGATGATATATGATGAGAGAGCATTTTTGTTTGTTTTAAACAATGTCAGTGGTTTTAGGTGGAAACTTGTAATCCTTAAGGAATTGAGTTTGTTTCTTTTATAAAAATTAATTTAAACTTGTTTTAGGTCATATAAAAATGGTATGAATTCTGCAGTCTTCACTGATAGAATCAAAGCTCTGTGGCTCAACAGTTTATAGCAATGACTAAATGGTTTGCCTTTTCTTTTTTAGTTCAGTACTGGTCCTTGAATAGCTAAAAAGTTTTCCAGTAGTTTTTACAAGTAGCTTTAAAGAAGTGATAGCCATCTGAAGTTTATCTTGTGTAGCCAGTATTTAAAAGTTATTAAGGTTGTCTACACACAAAAAAGGAACAGCTCTTATGGCTATACATGTGAATAAAAGTTAAAGGTTGGTAAAATTAGCTTGTCAAGTAAACTTGACTGAGGAATAATTTTGTTTTCATTATCCATTCCTCTGGCTGAAAATGAAATAGAAACGATCTGGTTACTAAAGACCAGCGCTGTATTGGATCACTTCCTTGAGCTTTTGCTATGATCGTTAAAGGCAGAGTTAGACAGCTGCTGTAGATTTTGCCTGTGGCCTCACAAAAGAAATTGTTTAACCCTGTTAGCTTCAGACACTATCATTTCTACTTTGCAGATACACTTACTATGTTAGATATAAGTGATATACTTGCTGTGTTAGATATGGATCTCTCTGATTATGATTTGAACTTCTGAATTATAGGAAGGCGGTGTAGCAGAAAATGAGTAATTTTAGCACTCTACTACAAAAACAGTTTCATGTCTTGGAATGTGACATATCTCAACATTTTTGCTTATATTCAGACAGATTTAAAAACTTCAACTTCTACTTTTCAAAGTTAGACTTTGCATTTGTATCTGAAGACCTCTAGGGAATTCTGAAAATTGTGAAAGTTGACTTTGACTTATACTCCATTATAATTGGATATTTAGATGTCCTTTTTGGGGCTTGAAGTTCAGAGGAAATACTAAGTCATTGACTTTAAAATCTCATTTTGGGTAAGTGTAAAATTAGAACAAGGCCATGTACTCCCGAAATTGATGTCATAATGTTAAAAATCCCAACGATGTTGGGTTCCTTTTGTATAATGCGTTTGCATTACTACTATAGGTTTAAAGGGCAGGGAAATACTTTATTGTTCAAGCTGAAGAGGGCAAGATTTTGAAACCTACTGCTATGTGATTAAATCAGTGTGTTTGCCCTGAGGCTTCAGCCATTCAATCTGAATTCATAGTCTAAAATTTTGGATTCCTTCTCTGTTTGAAAAATAATACTTCTTGAAAATTTTAGGACTGCCTTTTCCCACTCACATGAAAACTATTGAGGCAAATTATCAGGGTTAAGATTTTCATGCAATCAAGACTGCAGGTACACTTCAGAATTTTAAAGAGAAAGTTCACAGCCATTTTACATAAAATTTTACTGGGCTTTTCATTAATCTAAAATAACTGGTCTATAAGTACTTTATCAGTGAAAACTGCTCAGCATGTAAAACGAGGAGCAGAAGAGCACAAAGGCTTCCTGCAAATTAAGGGCACAATGAGTACTAACGGACTTTCCAGCCATCTCCAGCTGTGAGATTATTATAGTTTTTGCAAACCCTTTTCTCTCAAAACTAAATCAAGAATGGTAGAGTCCTGATAAAAAGAAGTGTAGAAAAGCCTAACTAATCCTTAGATGAGTTACTTCAAACGTGCCAAAATAGAATGAAATCAGTTAATAGCATGGATTAAAGGTTACTTTTAATGCATTTTTATCACTCACATTGAGAATTTTGTTGTATGTTGATGCATTTGGCCTGGGTTAAAAAAAAAATTCAGAGGGAAAAATATAATTAAATGTGAGAGTTTACACAATCACGTTGTTATGAGGAAATTTAGTACCAATGTTAGGTGCCAGATTTGACCTACGAGATAAAAGCTGTGTACTTGAGATCAGAGATGTAAACAGGTGGCTCTAATTTTGAGTGGTAAGTTTTCCGGTTATAGTGAGAAGGCTTGTCTATGTACTACTAAGAGTTGATTTATTATGTAGATGTAAAAAAACAACATGGCTCTCTGTCTTTGGAGAAATATGTACAAGTGGTTCCCTGGATAAGAACGTGGAAGGGTGCTGAAATCAGACCTGGATTAATATTTTAAAAGTGCTTGATTCTTACAAGTGGTGAAGGGAAAGAGAAATAAGAGGCAGGTTTTGGGTGCAGAGGTAGTCTTTACTATTTATGCAACATATGAAATGATCTCCTTTCATATACCCAGGGAGACTCTCATCTATACTTTTAATTCAGAATCACATGTTTGCCAACTGCTTATTCTGTGAAATACTTTTCCCACTTAACTGGCATATTATGATAGAGCTGCTAAAAATATTGGGTTAAGGAAAAACTGATTTGGCATGCTGCCATTGGTAGAAAGAATTTAAAAAAAGTAATGTCTTCTCTTTCTGGTGCAGATATATAGGTATAGGTATGAGTGTGTGTGTATGTATGTGTGTTTGTATCAACCTTAATAAAATTTTATTATATGAACCTGAGTAGTGGGAGATTTTATAATCATGTCACATTTGCCACTCCTCTAAGATGCCCAATTGTAAGTTTCTCTAATGGAACTTAGCATTTATTCCCTTGTAATAGACGTGTGTACTGTTTTTGCTGTGGCTTAATAGGAAATAGGCTGACTGGTACTCCGAGCACATGTGTGTGCTATGTATATTGGATGTTTGTATCTGCCATCCCACTTATAATTGTAGTGATTTTTCATAAGCCATGTGATAATAAAGTCCTTTTAACTTATAGTCAAAACATACAATCTCCCATAAAGTTCCTCTACTTGATATTCTGACCAGATTTAACCTTATACAAAGAGCTTCCAGCTTGAATGCTTTTTGCAACATTGAATAAATACTGCGCTGTATAGTTATTTATGTGCTCAAGAAGTTGAACTTTCGTTCCATCCCAGTGTGTTCCCATGGGATATGTTATTCTAGTAAATCAGAAAATTTCTCTGAAAGCAAAGTAATTCTTAATTTTTGGAGGCTTGAAAGTGGGGAAATGCCCTATGCGTGAGGGGGAAGAAATTCTAGTTGCTGCCAAATTGTTTTTCTCCTGTAGTTATGTCTTTGTGTGTTTATAGGAGTGGGAGCATTTTATCTTCTGTGTTTCTGTTGAGGTTGTTTTTCTGCAGTGCCCCAAGAAAAGTCCTGGAAGCTGGCTTTGAAGCCCTGTGGACAAGCTGGATATCAAAGAGCCAGAGGAATTCGGCAGTAATTGTTTTATGGCTGGCCAGAAATCAGACCTATTTGTATAGGTAGCACACAAAATAGCTGTGATTTGACAATTTGGTGCTATTTATACCTACCATAAAAAGAGAAAAGAAAAAGTTAAAGGGGTATTTTGGAAACAGGAACTAAGCTGTAAATGCAAATTGCTTCACCATTTTCTCAAAGGAACAAAAAAGGAAAGGGTTTAGGAAGTTTTTATTGAAGCTGCGTTATTGAGGAACTGTCTGCTTTTAGGATATTTAATATTGTACTCACACTGAAACTACACTTCTTTCTGTTGGCAGTTTTTTTTCCTATTTCCATCTGATTAAAATTATTTTTGTGGAGCAAGAGAAACTCTCTGGAGGAGGGACAGTGAAAATCTCAAAGTTTTCAACTCTCTCTTAACAGACCTTTAATATTTCATCTTACTGTTGTTATTTAGTTTGGGATAAGAACCATTCGTTGTTGCTAGAGTGAATTTTTTTCTTTCCAAATAAAAGTTATGTTTTTGTCAAGCAGTCACAGGTTGTTTACTGTGGCAGTGGGTGGGGATTTGCCAGGTACATTTTCCTGGCTTTTAGGAAACATGCAGGAGAACTTTTTAATGACTATTCTTGATCTGTCAGCTTAGAGAAGTCTTTTTGAATACAAAGTGCCTAAATTGTGACTCTCACCTAGAGTATATTCCAAGCTCAAGGTGGGCGGTGTATCATGATTTGTCTGTACTTCAGTGAGCAGCCCAAAGTGAAGTTTGTTTCCAGAATGTCATTCAGACCTTCTGAGGTTGTCAAATGCTTCATTGTTTTGCCTTGAAACCCCCAGTCCTGAGAGCAGTCTGAGTCTGGGGGCAATGGTGCAGAGAAAAAGCAAGCACTTCTGTGATTGACTACACTTTTTTTTTTTTTTTTAAAGAAACCCTAGAAATGCCTTAGGGACTCCTGGGGCTTTGTCACATTTTAAAACCATTTTACCACTGAAGGCATTTCAGTGCTGTCGAATTGGGACTGTATTTATTTGCTTTGGTTTAATTTTTTTTTTATTGGATTCTGATCCTCCAATAATAAGGAGAGTGGTCTGTCAAGTGTACCTTAATTTCTCGGGGGAGGCCCTGTAGTTTTGATTGGATGAAAAGAGTTCACTGAGGGTAGGGAAAAAGAAGAGGAAACGGGTGGAGATAAATCTGGTATTGGGACAGTTTTGTCTTTACTTGAATGAAGAGTTAGAGTTTAGTAATCTGTGTGAAGGATCAGAAGCATCTGAATGAAGATTTAAAATGGGAATTTTCTAAAAGCCTAAAACCTTAATTGGATTTCAAGATGGATTCCCTCTAGGGAAGTAGGTGTTTCTTCTCTATAGAGAAGAAACACTGTGGACTGCTGGTACTCCTCAGGAGTATGAAAACTCAGATAGGAAAAGGTAAGGACATAGGTAGTTATAGACCGCCTTTGTGGGTTGAGGATGTACTGTGGGTTTAGGGCAGGCTAATGAATCTAAAGTACTGATCGTTTATTCTGCCAACATAGAGTACATACTATGTGACAGGAACTGCTCCCAACATTGATGATAACAACGGGAGCTAAAGCAGTTCTTGTCTTCTTGGGGCACTTAGTCTGGCATCAGGCATGACCAGAAAAAAAAAAAAATCACAATACAGTGAGATGAGTGCTTTTATGAAGCGATGAAAAGCAAAGCTGTGGAAACAAAGTGCTGAGAGATTAGTTCTGCTCAGGTATCAGAATTTGAATTAAGTTAAAAAAAGTTACAAGTGAAAAGTCTAATTTAAAACAAGAATTATGTGGATTAAAAAATTATCCTGCATCTCTCACATGGTTGGCATTTCATCTCTTTGATGTTTTCCTTCATAAGGCTGTGTGATGTTTTTAGACTTTCGGAACTCTTGGGGTTAGCATCATAGAATACAGGGTTATATAGCTGAAAGGAGGTAGGAAAGCAATTTATAGTTACTGAAGGTTTAATTCTGTACCCTGTTCTTCACATTTTACAGATGTAGATCCAAGACTCAATATTAAGTAACCTGTCCAAGGTCCATATCGCTTGAGTATAGTGACCGTATGTCCTGTTGGCTGGAGAGAGCCCCAATTTTTGTCTGTTGTTCTGTGTCACTCTCAAAACTGGTGCTTTTTGGGTGATAGGCTGTGTGATCACTTTGTCTTTGAGTGGCATAACTAAGATTTAAACTCAGGCCTGTTTGACTCCAGGTCTTAAGTTCACCACTGTTTTATCCTGTTTATTCTATGGTTCTAGGTCATGTCTCTAGTTCCAGTTTGGTCTCGTAAGAAGGATTGTGAGACATAGGTCTGGCTCAGTACAGTACTCAGTTCTTGGTTGGTGATGCTTCTCATGGGTGATGGAGAGAAACATCGAACTTTCATGCTACTTTTTTTTTTTTTTAACATCCTGTCACTAAAATGTTTTAGAATGTAATTTTCCTTCAGAAATTTCAAAGGCATTTGAGGAACTTTATGTCTTAGGAACATATGTGTAAATATCAGTCATCATTGCATGGTACTAATCAAGGAAATTGTGGTGATTTGAGTCCTTCTGGATAAATGCAAATTTGGTGCAACTCTTGATCACTGAACAAGTTGCTTTTCCCTTTATTTTTGTTCCCTTTCCCCACCTAATCAGAAGCCTAGAGCAGCAGAACAAGGTTAGAGGAAAGTAACTCTAATTTGGAAAAGAAAATTGGAAACTTTATGTTCTGATTTGCTCATATGGGTTACCTTTTCCACCAGGTTTGCTGGGCAAATACTGAGAACATCACTTTTATTTGGTCCCGTTTAAAAAGGCTCAACACTTCAGAAGGGTGAAGTTTTAGAGGTATACTGTCTATCGGGTAGGTTAGCTAAAGCTTAAATAAAATAGATTTAATTTACTAATAATCATTTCTGGTAATTAAAGAATTTTATTTTGTTTTGTGTCATTTCTCTTACATGCTGTGTCACTTCTCATCAGAAGATGGGGTGATCTGAGCAGTGCTTCACTGAGGCTGTAGTCTTCTTCACTTAAAGAAGGACTAATGTCAGCTCTGTGTTAGCCTTTGAATTACACAGAGGGGTAGAAGCAAAATAAAGCCATTTTCAAGAACTTCTGGGATAGGTTGTGTTGGGGTGGGGTGGAAATGCCCCATGTTGTGCACATCCTACTTCTGGCCCAAATTTACAATTCTGTTCAGTTATATGACTTCTCTGCCCTTGAATAGCTCAGAGACTTATATGGTAGGAGGAAGGGGAGATGGACTTGTAAGCAGATACATTTCAGTATCAGTTAATTACGAATTATAGTTGATGTAAGAATGGAGTTTTGTGGGAGCATAAATGGGCAAATTGCGACTGAAGATGAACACAGTTGTGTTTCCATTTATGTAGCACATGTTTAAACCTGACTCTCTTTTCATCTTTTGTCCCATTTTTGGTTTATAAAGCATTTTATGTTGTTTTGCCTTTTTTTCCCCAGTGACTGTTTATGACCCAACTTGAACAATACAATGAAATTCTTCTTTACCTCTAGCTGTTGTGAAGCCAAAAATAGATCTGGGCTGAGATTGGACTTTGTGGCGCAAATTGTGGTTTGCAGGTTATGGCTGTTATTGTTCCAACAAATAACTGTATCTTAAAAAGTTATTTAGAAGTAAAGCAAATGTTGCTGAGACAAAAGGGGACCTGGCTGATTTTTAAATGGTGCTTTAAAACAATAAGCAGATGTCTCAGTTTAAAGGGCCATTTGGAATGAAATTGTTTTAGTTAAAAAATACTAATAAACTTCTGTGGGATAGTAGGATCGGAGACTGAAGTCCTGCAGGAATCTTACCTGTTATAATCCCCACCGTCCCACCCCTGCCCCCTTCCCTGCCTCCCCATTTCTGTTTCCCTTCTTTGGAAATTCAAAGGCATGAAGTAGACTTCAGAGAAAGAAAAAAAACAATGATAGTAATTACAAGACAATAAAACTCTCCCGTCACACTGGTCAAGGGCAGTGCAGGAGCATTGCTCTGCAACAGTACTGTGTTCAGAAGAAGTATGGAAGAGTCCAGTCATAAGCATTGAAAGGGTAAGACGGGCTAGACCTCATTTGCATGGTTCAAAAGTAAATGACTTCCTGAGGTTCTTAATTAAAGAGTCCGTGAAGGTCAGTTTGTTGCAAAAGATAGCTCATTTGAACTTTTAATTTGATATCTATACAAGTCACTTGAGGGATGTGTAGGATCTATTTCTGTTCTAAGGCTGCTACTTTGTTAATGGATAGGATTTTTTTCTTTTTTTCCCTCACTGTATCACTCACACTTTTGCCCATCGGAAGTGTTGAATAAACATTTTATAGTAAGGTACTTTTGTAAAGCACTTGATATATAAAATTACTTTAGTAGTAATAGCTGGTATTTAACACCTACTGTGTGCCAGCCTGAGTACTTGAGTACTCTGCAAGAATTACCTAGTTAGTCTAATGGTCACCCTATGAATTAGAGTACTACCAGTACTACCCCCATAATAAATGAGTTCATAAGGTTATAGGATACAAGATTAGTATACAAAAATCAATAGTATTTCTGTATACTTGCAATGAACATTCCAAGAATGAAATGAAGAAAACAATTCCATTTATAACAGCATCAAAAGAATAAAATACTTAGGAATACATTTAACAAAAGAAGTATAAAACTTATACTTTGAAACTACAAAATATTGTTGAAAGAAATTAAAGAATATATAAATGAAAAATACCCCATGTTCATCAATTGAGCTTGATATTGTTAAGATGGCAATACTTCCCAAATTGATCTACAGGTTCAGCGCAATCCCTATCGGAATCCTAACTGGTGTCTTTGTAGAAACTGACAAGTTGATTTAAAATTTATGTGGAATTTCCAGGGACCTAGAATAGCCAAAACAGTCTTGAAAAAGAACAAAAAAGTTGCAGAACTCACACTTCCTGATTTTGCAACTTACCATGAAGAAACATTAATCAAGACAGTGTGGGTAGACATATAGATGAATGGAATAGAACTGAGAGTCCAGAACTAAACCCGTGTGCCTCAGGTTAACAAGGGCGCCAAGATCATTCAGTAGGGAAAGAATAGTCTTTTCTGTAAATGGTGCTGGGCAAACGGGATATCCATATGCAAAATAATGAAGTTGGACCCTTACATCACACCATACACAAAACTTAGCTCAAAATGGATAAAAAAATGTAGGCTATAACTGTAAAACTCTTAGAAGAAAGTATAGGAATTAATCTTCATGGCCTTGAGTTTGGCAGGGAATGGATTCTTAAATATGACACCAAAAGTATAAGCAACAAACGAAAAATAGATAAATTGGATTTTATAAAAATTAAAAACTCCTGTACTTCAAATGACACTCTCAAGAAAGGGAAAAGACAGCCCACAGAATGCAAGAACATATTTTCAAATCGTATATCTGAAAATGGCTTGTATGTAGCATACACACACAATATGACAACCCAATTAAAAATGGGCAAAGAATCTGAATAAATATTTCTTCAAAGAAGAGAAACAAACGGCAATAAGCATATGAAAAGATGCTCAGTATGATTAGTTAACAGGGATATACAAGTCAAAAGCACAGTGAGATACCATATTATATTTACTGGGATGGGCATAATAAATCAGTAACAACCATTGGTGAGGGTGTGAAGAGATCAGAACCCTTCACACACTGCTGGAGGGAGAGTGAAATGGTGCATCCACTTTAGAAAACAGTCTGGCAATTCTTCAAACAGTTAAACATAGAGTTACTGTATGGCCCAGTAGTTCTACTCCTTGGTATCTACTTAAGAGAAATGAAAACATATGTTCACACAAAAACTTGCACATGAATTTTTATAGCAGCATTACTCATAGCCAAAAGCTAGAAACAACCCACATGTCCATCAGATCATGAATGGATAAACAAAATGTGGTGAATTCATACGATGGAATATTATTTGGCCATATAAAAGAATGAAATATTGATACATGCTACAACATGGATAAACCATGAAAACATTGTGCTAAGTGAAAAAAACCAGTCACAGATCACATATTATATGATTCTATTTATATTAAAAGTCTCAGAATTGGGAAACCTATAAAGACAGAAAATTGGTTAGTGGTTGCTTAGGGCTGGGGAGTTTGGGGTAAAAGAGAAGGTGATAGCTAAAGGGTACAGGTTTCTTTTTTTTTGAGATGAGGAAAATGTGAAATTGTGGTGATGGTTGAGCATATCTGAATATACTAAAACCATTGAATTGCGTGTTTTAATATGTGAATATACAGTATATTATAACCCAATAAAACTGTTATTTTAAAAAAGTATCCCTAACTTTCATTAATAACAATGTTGACACAGTGTCTTCATGTTTATACATTAGGGAAATAAATTAAACCTTGATGGTATGTCTTCTCTCTTATATAAGGCACATGTCAACCAACATTCCAGGGTTATTGGTTGCTGCAATACAATTTATTAAAAGCATTATTGGGGCTTCCCTGGTGGCACAGTGGTTAAGAATCTGCCTGCCAATGCAGGGGACATGGGTTCGAGCCCTGGCCCTGGAAGATCCCACATGCCGCGGAGCAACTAAGCCCATGCGCCACAACTACTGAGCCTGCACTCTAGAGCCCGCGAGCCACAACTACTGAGCCTGTGTGCCACAACTACTGAAGCCCGTGCGCCTAGAGCCCGTGCTTCACAACAAGAGAAGCCACCGCAGTGAGAAGCCTACGCACCGCAACGAAGAGTAGCCCCTGCTCCATGCAACTAGGGAAAGCCCGCGTGGAGCAGCGAGGATCCAACGCAGCCAAAAATAAATAAATAAAAATTTAAAAAAAGAGCATTGTTTCCTGGATTGAACTAGACCTAATTAAAAATGTATATCTAGCTGCTTTGGTAATTTTACTCTATGTTATTTTGTGTGTGTGTTTGCTTTGTTTCCATCCATCAAAAATATAACCTCTTAGTTGGTAGGAAATAGTTAACAACTGTTCATTGAATGCTTACCATGTGTAGATACTTTTCTATGATTTTAATGTGTTATGCAGTACATCTCACAATAACTCTATAAAGTAAATATAGTATAATCCTGAGTTTAATGATGGGGAAACTGAGGCACAGGGTTTAGGTAACTTACTCAAAGTCAAATAGTAGGTAAGTGACAGAACGTGGTACTAGGTGGCAGCAATGTTTTGTATTATTCTGGGCCAAGCGTATCTTACCTCATACAATAGATGTTTCTAGCTGTGTGTGTTTAAAATAACTTTTTGTAAGTGAAACCATATTTTTAGTGTGTTAAAGGAGCCTATTATTTTAAATGAAACCTGCAAATAAATCAGTTCCTTCTTATCAGTCTTGACAATTGTGACATCTTAAATCAGGGCACTCCTATACGTTTGATTGAATGTAGTAATTTCTCTGGTAATTCTGTTGATTTAGGCTAGGTTTAAAGCTTTATTAGTTTCATTCTGCAAACTTTTAGTGAGGTCCTATTTTTTTGTAGTAAAGAAAAAGTGCTGGGCTTCCCTGGTAGTGCAGTGGTTGAGAATCTGCCTGCTAATGCAGGGGACACGGGTTTGAGCCCTGGTCTGGGAAGATCCCACATGCCGCGGAGCGACTGGGCCCGTGAGCCACAACTACTGAGCCTGCGTGTCTGGAGCCTGTGCTCTGCAACAAGAGAGGCCGCGACAGTGAGAGGCCCGCGCACCACGATGAAGAGTGGCCCCCGCTTGCCACAATTAGAGAAAGCCCTTGCACAGAAACGAAGACCCAACACAGCCAAAAATAAATATAAATAAATAAATTTAAAGAAAAAGTGCTATAAGAAAGTCCAAAGGAGACAACCCCTGATCTAGAATTAGCTGGTGATAAAAGCTTATAAAATAGTTTTCCCTGAAACCTGTCCTTAATTTAAGGTTTTTGTATGTAATCTGCAGGTGCACTGTCTAAAACAGTAGCCACGTGTGGCTATTTACATTTAAATATAAATTAATTAGAATTAAATAAAATTTTAAAAATCTGTTCCTTAGTCAGTAGCCACATTTCAAGTGTTTAATAGTTGCCTGTAACTAGTGGTTGCCATAATGGACAGAACTGAACTAGAGAAATAGTAACATCCACGGGACTTCTTTTTACAGGAGTTAAGATGGTATATGTGCTTTTGTGGGGAATGTTAAGTGGAGGAAAAGGATCTGATGGGACTTTTTATTTAAACTTATATGTTACATTTTCTTTTCAATAGGATGAAAGCATACGTAAGTTTTATGTGACATGGGAGCCTTCATAAGAAATGAAGAACCAAAGGAACAGAGCTGTGTATTTTTTGCTACTCTTGATAAAGAGTAGGCGGTCATGAAGAAATAGGATAGATTGGGGCATATGAGGTAACTGCAGTAAAGTGGGAGAAATTTAGCGAGGCCTGTTTGTTAGAATTCTTCTTGGCTGTCCCTTTGTCTTCAGAGATAAGGATGCTCCTTTCCTCTGGGTATGGGGAGGGCACTTTTATGACCTTTCTAAGTTTTTAGCCTCTTATTAGTTACCTTTTTGCCCGTTCAATTTTTTATAATTTTTCCCCCTTTTTTATTGTCTGTTTTCACAGGGTTGTCAGTCAGTGTACCTAGTCTGCCACGTAGATTACCAGTTTATTGTAAAAGGATATAACTCAGGGACAGTCAGATGGAAGAGATGCATAGGACAAGGTATGGGGAAAAGGCATGGAGATTCCTTCCCCACTCCCTCCAAGCTCTCCACTCTCCCCAAATCTCCATGTGTTCACCAACCCAGAAGCAATATGTGTTACATTTTTTTAAAAACCTTGGAGGATCTTCACAGTGTCCCTTCCAAACTAAAAAAATAATGGGTAACTGAAGTGTTGGTAAAGACTACTTTAAAGTATTAATTATGTTGCTTGTTAAATGGAATTATGTGTTATTAGAAAGTCCCCCCGATATGCTCATAAGAATTTAGTAAGCTAATAAATTCATTAAATGTAAAGGGAAATGTGAAGGCTTTGGTAATATACACTTTCTTAACATTTAATTATGACAAAAAATATATGTTAAGAGAATAATGCAGCAGACATTCATATGCCACCATTCATTAACATGTAACCATATTTGGCTTGTGTGTATCATTTAAAAGTGAGTTGCAGTCACCATATTTGAGCCTTTAATACTTAGGGCATGTGTCCCCTAAGACTCAGGATGTTGTCCTGTGTAACAGTGTTATAATTATCACTCAAGAAAGAAAGAATCAATTTGTTTGTAATAATGCCAGGCCTATTTAAACATCCAGCTGTCTCCTAAATATCTCTTTTCTCAAATCAGGATCCCATCAAGTTTTATGCAAGTCTTTAGTTTTGAGCATCCCCATACCTTTTATTTTTTATTTTCATGAAATGACAGCCTCCTCAACTTTATTTTGAAGAATTTGAAACCTACAATAAAGTTGAAAAAGTAGTACAAGGAATGCCCACGTTCATCAATTGTTAATGCTTTTCTCCATGTACTTTATCTCTTTGTTTATATTTATACCTCTCAGTCGTTTGAAAGTAAGTCGCAGATATCATGGCCTCTTACCAAAGCCCTAAGTACTTAACAGTGTATCTCCTAAGAACAATAATTTTCTCCTGTAAACCATAAAACCATTGATCGCATCTGAGATTTAATGTTAGCCTTAAGATGTCACGTCTCCTTGGTATCCTTTAATCTAGGACATTTCCCGTGCCTCCACCTTTTTCCCCCTTCTGATCTTGACATTGATATCTTTTAGGAAGCTAAGCCAGTTGTGTTATAGAACTTCTTACAATCTGGATTTGTCTGATCATTTCCTCATAGTCATTTAACTTGAATTCTCTGGAGTTAGATATGTAAGCTTTGTTGCATTTAGGTTAAGTATATTTAGCAAGACACTTCCATAGGTATTTCTTGTTGCACTTCACATCAGGAGGCACTTACCGTTGATTATCCCAATATTAGTGATATGGAGCTTATCACTTGGTGGAAGTGGCAAAAGCTATTGAAAAGATACACTTTTCCCCTTGCAATTACAAAGTGACTGTGTGATGATACTTTGTATCTTTCACATGTCATGTTCCACAATGGTCTTTCTTATAATGATTTTAGCATCTACAGATGATCCATTGTGGATGAACCAGAATTAGCTATTACACTGGAATTGCACACTGGTTATTTTCCTAGTTTTGTAGTACTGTGTTTAGAAGGATAGGTATAGGATTTATTCCATTCCCCATTTTTATCGATTACTATATGGTTTTTGAATCAGTTTATATCATGGCAAATGCTTTCTGTGTTTGATTTTATGGTTAATTTAGTGAAATCTGTGATAATATAAAATTCTCTATGTAATCTAATTTCTCCAATAATTTTTAAATGTTGAGGTCTGTTGGAGGTGGGTCTAGGGGGAGGGAACTGATTCTAGTCAAACGTTTATGGTCATTTTAATTTACAGCATTGAAGCCCTTGTTTCTTGCTTTTGGATATGCTGTGGCTTCTGAAGAGCCATGCTGTTTCAGAAGAAATTTCTGCCTCTGTAGATTTAGCTACAGTTCAGGAAAATTTTGTGACCTTTTATTAAGTTCTGGGCATGGACATCAAGAATGCCATCATACACTTAACAGCTTTGGAAGCAAGTGTTGGAATGTAACTATATAAACTTTATTTTTTTTTTTTTGCTTTTTGCCTTCTCTTTCATTGCTTCTTTGGTTTTATCACCAGGGATGGGTGTGAAAGCAACTTGTCTGAAATTTTGTTGCCCTTAGGGAGTGACTTAAAATTCCCAGGATAGTTTTAGAGCTGATTCTTGATCTTGGAATGATGGAACAGCCCTCCTGGTAATCTTCTCCCTGAAGTGAATGTGGATTCTAGGAGGGGTCTGACGAGTCCTGAGTGTAATGGTGGGGTTTTCTTTTTGTTTGTTTGTTTGTTTTTGTTTTCATTTTCTTTTGCTGATGTACTTTATTAAGGAAATTCTCAAACTTTTGGAGGTAATGTTTACTTCAAATTTTAAAAATGTGTAGCCAGCTGTAGTGTTATCTGCTGAATTGTGTCCCCCCAGCTGTCATATTTTTATGTTGAAGGTACAACCCCCCAGCTAACAATGTAATTGTACTTGAAGATAGAGTCCGTAAGGGGGCAGTTACAATTAAATGAGGTTATTAGGATGGGCTCTAATCCAGTTTGACTGATGTCCTTATAGAAGAGGAGATTCAGAAACAGGCGTAAAGAGAAAAGACCCTGTGAAGGTACAGGGAAAAGATGACCATCCACAAGCCAAGGAGAAGGAGGCCTCAGGAGAAATCATTGCGGCTGATACCTTGATCTTGGACTTTTGGCCTCCCGAAATGTGGGAAAATAAGTCTCTGTTGTTTAAGCCACCTAGTCTATGGTATTTTGGTATGGTAGCCTGAGCAGACTAATACACCATATGATCCAGCCATAGTGCTACATATTTATCCATATATATATTACATTTTAATAAATTTAATATATAACTTAAATTACATTTTAATAAATTTAATATATAATTATTCTGGCTTGTATCTTAAGCTACATATAAGGCAGGAAAGGGGCAATATGGGTTAGAAATAACCAAATGCTAGGGTTAAGTAAGGATGGATTATGAGCTTAAAAATCCATTTTCTCATCTTCCATTTTATGTTATTGAGATATGTGATTGGAATAGGTAAACTGTCCACCCGTGAACTTGCCCTGTTTTCTCTCTGATACAGGTGTTTATCGGTTTCACTTGGGAGTGAAAATATGTTAATAGGATTGGTAGCTCACCAGTTCCTATTCATTCTGTTTCTTCAGCATCTCTTAAAAAACACTCTTCTTTTGTTTTCCATTGGAGAACTCATTTTCCTGCTTTTAGTTTAATCTTCCTTAGAAACTGTCCTTCACATTTAATACACATCCAGTCATTCACTTCCCTGCTTAAACACCTTCCCTGCTTAAACACCTTTGTCTTAAAAGCCTTTTTCTGTGAAAAATTTTATAAGCAAGATACTCCTCAAAGGCTGAGTCCACTGTTTGGACATAGTTTAATTTTCAGATGATCCTTCGTTCTCCAAACATTTCATTATTTCCTTGCTTTGTGTAAGTTGTCCCCCTGAGTCTGGAATGCCCTTGGTGCCACACCTGGAGTCAGTTCCCTTTTTATGGCCTTCAGCACTCGCAGGTTGTTTTAAAATGTCTGTTTATAAGTTTGTCCTGTGGGCCAGGGTGAGTCCTTTTGTGGCAGCATTTGCTGGACACACCTGTCAGATCACTACCTACAATGGAACTATCTTAAAAACATGCTGCTTCCTGCACCCTCTTCCAGTTGTATGGACTTAGAACCTTTTAGAGTGCAATCTGGGAAGCTGCATTTGAAGCAAGCTCCCTGGTGATTCTGAATTGGAGCGCCTCTGCCCTGGAGTAGGGGGAACAACTTCACTCATCCCTAGAGTCCCTGCCCTCAGTAAGTTAGAAAAAACATCCCGGATAAATTAGGAAGAACAATAAACTAGATTTGAAAAAACAGTCCAACAGGTTGAAAAATGCCACTAAATTTACTAAAGTGCCAACATTATTTGAAAGTAATATGGATTTAAAAACCCTCTGAAACTCAAGTCTTCAAAATGTTGATATTATTTTGTATTACTTTGGAATAGATATATTGGGGGGTGGGTAATGTGATTAAATGTCGCTTGTGTTCTTTTTTTTTTTTTAATGTCAGGATAGCAAAAAAGTGTAGAGACTCTCTCTACTTTAGCACTAACGTAAAGGGGATTTGGAATCCCTAGGAGGGCACAACTGCCATTTTCATCTATCCTGGCTTCTTGGATGTTTAGAAGCTTGAAGGGAGTTGTTTGTTGCCCATTGAAATGGATGTAACAGCTGAGGAGGTTAGAGTGCTTGGTGCAGAGAAAGGTAGACAAAGGTTTTCCAGCTTCTAACAACTGGCATAGATGACTTTGCAAACAGGCTGCTCATTACCTGCAGAATGTCTTGTCCTGGCAGATAACTTGCCATGTAGAGGGCTGCCTAGAAATCTCCGATTAACACCATGGTCTGGAATACTAGTGCTGTTATAGGGGGAACTCAGGAGATACAAAGCTATGAACAGAATCTCAAATTCTCTTTTTAAAAAAAATTTTTTTTTAAGATTTCCCAGTGTACTCTAAAACTACATTATGGATTTTTTTGTGTCTTATAATTTATGTGTTATTGTATTATTACCAAGTGGAAAGATTAGGGGACTCTTTTGTCTTGGAGATGGAGTCCTGGATTTGAATTCTGGCTTTGCTGTGTGCTAAAGGCCATGTAGTGAGAAAGTTTCCCTAATCTCCAAGAGACTCTGCTTTCTTTTACGTAAAATGAGGATAGACAGATTCGCTTCTTCCACTTCACTCAGAATAGTGATAATGGGATTGAGTAAAAAAGAGATTATGTATGAGAATGTGTTGTAAATGATAAAATGCTAATAAATCAGTGATGTTAAGAAATTTATTACTATCTGCCATTACCAAAAGAATGTTTTGAGTAAATAGTCTGATTTACAGTTGATTATAGCTTAAAGTTTTAGCCATGAAAGAAAATCATTTTTATCTATTTTGTGTCTTACTGGTTTTCAAAAAAGTTTTCTTTGTAGATGTGAACCTATTGGGAAATAATTTTCTCCACTTGCTTATCTCTTGGAAATATGCAGTAATTAAAATATCAACTTTTGTTTAAAATACTTAAGAGAAATTAGCATGTTAACATTATTTTAAACTGCAGAATCATGCCTTTGTTTTTTAATGCCTTTTATTTTGTACTTGACGCCTTAAAAAAGAATTGGCTGGCTACTACCTAGAAAGTTCGAAGAAAATTAATCAATCAGATACTACTCAGGAAAGAATCATGCTTTTGGTTTAAAAACAGATTGGAGGTTTCATTGCAAACTTTAAAAAAGTCTAAATAAAGGATGTAGAATATAGATAAGAAAAAAGAGTATTATACTAGGAATAGTTGTTTCCTAGTCTCTTATATTTTTTCTTTCTTTTCTTTTTTTTTCTGCTCCCACCCCCACCTGTTAGAGAATGGGCAGCTATTTCTTTTCCTGTCCTCACCAGCAAGGCCCACTGCTCCACTACTTTTTCTCCCTTCCTTCCTCTCCTTCTTGGAAGGAAAGAAGTAAAAAAAATTTCTTTGAGGCTTATTAGGGGCTTTAAAAATGAGTTTGATTTGTGACCTGTCATAGTTTGAATAATTTGCTTCCATGGTATTTTGCTTATCTCAGCTTCCCAGCTGCATGCCCAACTTCTGCCTCTTCTCTTCTTGGCAGGTTAGTTTAGCTTATTTTTAAGGAGTAGAACCAGTTGTCCCCCTTCCTCCCCCCCACAACCTTACCCCACCCACCCCTCACCCTGCTTCCAGTGATTTTCCAGGGGGATTGGGGTCAAACAACTCAATTCCTATTCCCACCCCCTTTTTTTTTCATCACTGAGTAGCCTTGACTTCCTGATCATGGCAGAGTACCCATCCATATTATATTTATTCTTTTTGAAAGACTTTGTGATTTAAAAGTCAGCTGCCAGTGAGGAAAAGATAATGGATGCAGGTCTCTAACCAGTCAATACAGTAAGAGTGAGGCTGACCTTTGGTGATAGTCAGTGTTCCCTCCCTTCTCCCCCTGTGTATCTGTCAATTTAATGTTTCTTGGTCCTGAGTGCATTAGAAAAGTCTAACACATTAGTATTGGATGGGGCCCAAGCGCCTACATCTCTAGCAGGCAGCACAGGTGATCCCACTCTAAGGTGGCCATAGGACCACACTTTGGAAAACATACTTTTAGAATAGTGAAAAGAGCATGTTGCAGACACCTCACCAAAGAAAATATACAGATGTCATATAAGCGTATGAAAAGATGTTCAACATCACATGTCATTATAGAATTGCAACTTAAAACAACATGAAATACTACTACCCACCTATTAGAATGGCTAAGACCTAGAACACGGACAACACCAAATGCTAGCAAGGATGTGGAGAAATAGGAATTCTCATTCATTGCTGGTGCAAAATGTTACGGACACTTGGGAAGACACTTGGAAATTTCTTACACAGCTAAATGTACTCTTAACGTGTGTTATGCTCTGAAAGTTTGTATCCCCCTCAAATTCGTATATTGAAGTCCCAAACCTCAATGTGACTGTATTTGGAGATGGAGGCTTTATGGAGGTAAGTAAGGTTAAATGAGGTAAAAAGGGTGAGGTCCTGATCTGATAGTATTAATGGCCTTATAAGGAGAGACTTGGAGCAGTAGAGAGACTGCCCTCTCCCCCTCCTTTCCCCCCGCTCAGCCATGTGAGGACCTAGTAGCCATCTACCAGCCAGGAAGAGAGCTCTCACTAGAAATTTAATGAGCTGGCACCTTGATCTTGGACTTTTTAGCCTCCAGAACTATGAGAAGTAAACCTCTGTTGTTTAAGCCACCCAGCCTATAGTATTTTGTTATGGCAGCCCAAGCAGATTAATACCCAATAGCATTCAGCAATCGTGCTCCTAAGTATTTACTCACATGAGTTGAAAACTTATGTCCACACACAAAAACAATATATGAATGTTTAAAACAGCCTTTATTCATAATTCCCGAAATTAGAAGTAACCAAGATGTTCTTCAATAGGTGATGGGTAAACAAACTGTGGTACATACATACAATGGAATATTTTTCAGCAACAAAAGAAATGAACTATCAAACCACAGAAAGATATGGAAGAACCTTGAGTGCATATTAGTAAGTGAAAGAAACCAGTCTGAAAAGCATACATTTTGTATCATTCCAACTCTGTGACATTCTGGAAGAGGCAGAACTTAGGAGGAAGTGAAAAGATCAGTGGTTGCCAGGGGTTTTGTGGGGGAAGGAAGGAAGGATGAACAGGGGGCGCACAGGGAACTGTTAGGGCAGTGACACTGTTCTGTATGATACCGTAATGGTGGATATAAGGCATTATGCGTTTGTCAAAACTGGTTGAATTACAGCACAAAGAGTGATCACTAATGTAAACTATGGACTTTAGTATTGGTGCATCGGTAGTAACAAACGTCTCACACCAGTGCAAGATGTTAATAATAGGAATGTAGTGGGGTGAGGTGAGATGGAGTAAGGGGAAATATGGGAACTCTGTATTCTCTGCTCACTTTTTTCTGTAAACCTAAAACTGCTCTAAAATGTACAGTTTATTAATTTTTAAGGGCATTTTGGGCTCAGTCTTGTTTCATAAGGGAGAGGACTGAAATCAAGATGCTTTAAAAATTCAAAAATTTTTTTTCATGGATTGAGCATCAGATATAGACTTTGTTCTGTTTTAAAAATGAGAGAAAAAAGAGAAAAACGGAGACATCTTCAAACTGCAAGGGGTTTACTGTCCTTAAGCAATGATAGCACCTTCAAATGCCTTTCTGTGGTTGTTTATCATTTAGAGAAAGAACCAAAGGTAATGGTATTTCTCTTACCAAATTAAAGGGTTAGTTCTGTGAAGAAATGTTAGATGTGAAATATTTTCCTGGTACCCGATAAAATTGTGTAGCGTTTCCCGGTCATTGAGTGGGTAGCAGATGAAGTTAAGGAGCTTCAGCGACTGAGGATGGATGGAGTCCTCTTCAGTATCTCCTGTTGACTACCAGGGGCCTAACAGCTTGAGCCTATTAATTAGCTGTCCTTGTTCCTGAACTCTGGTTTGAGACCTGCCTGTTAGAATAGGAGCCAGCCACCCCAAGAGTTAGCGAATTGCTTAGCCTCTTTCTGTTGCCCCCCCAGTTTTTTTTTCTCCAAGCAAATTTTTAGTGTGAGTTAGAGAAGACTTCTTCAGGCTGCCCTTTTAATCATTAAAGTGGCCTCTTAGAACTCCTGATTTAATGAAACGATAAAAATATTTTGTAATTAGCAGATCAAAGCAGTACTGTGGCTGCTGTTTACATTGTCAGTATGTAAATGGAACTTCTAAAGGGAGTGAAAAGAATTTGTTTAACACCTCTTTAATTTTGTTTATGTAATTCTTTTGCTTAAACATCTCCCCCACTACCACTTCACATTGATAATGCTAAGGTAAACATTAACTTCCCCCCTCTCACTTTAGTATCAAAGAACTGAAGAAACAACAGTGTCTGAATTGTCGAAGTTTACTATATTTAAGTCAGAATTTACTATATGTGAGTTCAACCATCCTCTAAAATGAAACATGATCTTGAAAGGTTCATCCATCAGCCCTAAGTCATAAATGAGTCTATTGATAACTTGAATTTAAAGAAGCACCAAGGACTTCCCTGGTGGCTCAGTGGTTAAGAATCCGCCTGCCAATGCAGGGGACATGGGTTTGAGCCCTGGTCTGGGAAGATCCCACATGCCACGGAGCAACTAAGCCTGTGCGCCACAACTACTGAACCTTCGCTCTAGAGCCTGTGAGCCACAACTGCTGAGCCTTCGCTCTAGAGCCTGTGAGCCACAACTGCTGAGCGCATGTGCCACAACTGCTAAAGCTCACGCGCCACTACTGAAGCCCGTGCGCCTAGAGCCCTGCTCCGCAGCAAGAGAGGCCACCACAATGAGAAGCCCGCGCACCTCAGTGAAGAGTAGCCCCCGCTCGACACAACTAGAGAAAGCCTGCGCACAGCCACGAAGACCCAAGGCAGCCAAAAATAAATAAATTTATTTTTTTAAAAAAATAAAGAAGCACCAAAAAGTATTGGATGTATCCGTGGTAAATCTTGAATTGGAATTTGGCACTGTCCTTCCGTGTGAATAAACAAACGCAACTTAGCTTGCATGGCTTGTTCGGAATATACTGTATATTTAAAAATAAAATCTGTTGACAGAAGCTTTTCTGTTTAGGTGGTTAGGCAGGTTGGACCTTGTTAATTGCTGTAGATTCAGTGTAATCCCTCACACTGGAGGATGGGGCACTGTCTCCTTTGGCACTCTAATCTGATATGATTAGAAGGCTGTGTCTGATATGGCAACTATTTTAAATAAAAATGAACAGTGACCGCTTTATTTCAAGGTGCTACCTGGGCATGTTTGGGGAGGGGAGGCAAAAGGGAAACATTTGTAAGTCTTGCCTGTCTGGAAGGAAAACTACCGTCGACCCATGAACAACACGGGGGTCAATCCACGTATATTTTATAGTCCGTTCCTCTGCATGCTCGGATTCGATCAACCACAGATTGGGATACTGAAAAATATCTGGTGTAAATGGACCCTCACAGTTCAAACTGCATCGTTCAGGGGTCAGCTGGTACATTGTATTTCAAGTCATTCCATCCCTGACTGCTTTTTGGTTGCAACCTTGGTCATCTGTAGGACTAGTCATTGTATACTGAGTGTTCTGGATAAAACTGCTCAAAGCAAATGGATTAAAAAGCTGTCCTAAGAGAACCCAAGAACTTGTCTTATGAAGGTTCGTAGCTTTACAGTGGTGGGTCCCAATTTGAATTTATTCAGGACTGAAAAGAGTGGTGGTATGTCTGTGGAAGGGTATTTGTCAAGCGATTGGTTTTGAGTTCTAAACTGAGCTGGAAAAAAAAAAAGTCGTGTTAACTAAAGGCAAGGTGTTAGATGTAACTCTTGTCACTGTCTAGTTAACCGCGATGGATTTGCTTTGGTTAATAACTTCCATAAATGGAGAGAAGAGATTTGACCTTTTTGTTTGTTTTAAGGACTTGTTAAATGCTCACAGGGAAGAAAGAGAGCAAAGAAGGAAGTGGGTGGCACTGTCTTTAGGACCATTAGCGAGGCTGGAGTTGTGTGCACGTTAATGACTGAGCTGGGTAGTCTCTTTATGTTGTGAGACTGTGGTAGCTAACCCAGAGCACTTGGGTCTCGCTAAGGTGACAACGAGCAAGGGCTTGCTTTTGGGGGGCCTCATTTGTATAACTGGGATAGGACCGCATTGCTCCCTATTTGCCTCACACAAGTCTGGTGAGATTTAATTAGTTGTACATAGAAGAAGCTACCTGGGGCCTGCACGTAAGTTGTATTTACCCCATACCTGCCCCTTCCCTGAAGAAAACAAAACTTCCTTTTGCCTCCTTAGGTGTTCCACTCTGACCTCTGAGGTTCAGCAGGCTGGAGGCCTGCTTCACACCTACGCTGTCCTGTCTAGTTTCCCCTCTGTGTCCCTAACTTGACTTTGGACTTAGTCGTGGGGAAAAAGAGTAGGGTTAGAAGAAAGCTCTTTCGCTCTAACCACAAGACTACATTTCCTCATACCTTTCATATTTTGCTATTTCATAGAATATTAACTTTGTGTACCCCCATAACGGCTCTCGTCAGCTCCCTGCTAAACGTTTCTTTTAAAAAGATTTATTTATATGTATTCTTTCAAAAGTCAGGATTCTTGCGCATAAATTACTAGGGTACTTAAAAGTCTGATTTGGAGAGATGCTTTTTAAGTCTCCTCATGGCTCTTTATAGAAGCCTGTTTCCCCTTGTTTCTCCATGATGCTAATTTGATTTATCCTTATTCTTAACCCTGTTTTCAAACACTGTTAAACGTTTTACATCCCTTGAGGTAGCACTGCCCAATAGAAATAGAAGGCAAGCCATGGTTGTAATTTTAAGTTCTCTAGTAGCTACATTAAAAAAAAAAAAGTAGAAACAGGTAAAGTTAATTTGTTAAAATATAATTTGTTTAACCTAGTATATCCAAAATATTATCATTCAATTTGCAGTCAATGTAAACAATCACTAAGGTATTTTACATTTTTTCATACTGAGTCTTCGAAATCTGGCGTGTGTTTAGATTTCACAAAATAAGCAGTTAAAAAAGTAGATTAGTATACTCGAATTGTTCCAGATATATTCAAGTTTCTTGTTAATTGATCAGTTATATTTTAAAAATTTAAATTAAGTAAAGTAAAATAAAAAATGCAGTTCCTCAGTTGCACTAGTCACATTGCAAGTGCACCATGGCCACATGTGGCTGGTAGCTGCTGTACTGGACAGCATAGTGTCCTTTATCTGTCGTTTTTTCTTTGATAGGTTTCCCATTTTCAGATAGTGAATCTGAGGCCCGGATTATTAATCAATCTTTTTTTTTTCATTATGCTCTTGTAATATTTAGAACAAACCTTAACTCAGAGTGATTCAGAAATGTTGAGCACACATTTTGTGCCAGATATGACCAGGGAAGGGATGATTTACCTAGATTTATTTTTACTTCATCTAGCAGTTCTTAAATTCCTATTTAGTGAAGGTCAGTGGAAGAGTCTAGAGTAGAATCCAGGTCTTTCAGATTGTTGTCTGTCTCTTCTTTTGTGCTCGATTCTACTAATTCCCCTTGCTATGGAGTATTTCCTTTCACGAGTGATAAGAATCCTTTTCTGTTTAGTGGCATTGACCTGTTGAAACCTGTTGAAACCATACCACTCCAGCCAGTTTTAGCAGGGAGGGATTTGGTATAGGAAATTAGGTCCTTCATGTATCTTGGAGGAGCTGGAAGAGCAGGCTCTGGGTTGAGTTTCTAAGAATGACTCCCAGAATAACACTGTAGAACTGGCTAGCCAGGGAAACTGCTACCTGTGCTGTAATCAAAAAGCTGAGCAGTCAAGCAGCCTCCCATCTTATAGTAGCAGGGGTCAGGACCTCATAGCCTAGCTGGCAAAATGATGTGGGTGTTGGCTGTTGGGTTTGAAGCTGGGGACCGAATACCAGGACTTCAGCCTCAGAAGCACAGCCCTGCCTGATAGTGCTACCTCTTCTTTTCCGATCTGTCATGGTTGCGTCTGGCAGAAGCTCTGGTAATGTGGTCTTTCTTCTCTTGCTGTCCTTTCTTGTGCAATAAAGGGGCTAGAATAGATGTGAATGAACAAGCGTGCAATAGTTGCCCAAGTGGTTACTAACTTATTGGTATAGAAGTCAAAGATTGGGCCAGTGGGAATCTTCACTGAACCTGGGGCTATTTGTCTTGCTGAGATAATTTCACTGCCTGAAATCGAAGTGTAGTCAATTTACAACGTTGTGTTAGTTTCAAGTGTACAGCAAAGTGATTCAGTTATACACACACATACATATTCTTTTTCAGATTCTTTTCCATTATAGGTTATTACAAGATATTGAGGATATGTTGTTTTATTTTATTTTATTTTCTCTTGAGGTCATTCCTCCAGGTCAGTAACTTCTGGAAAGATATGGACAAATTGTAATACTCCTGGACCAAACTTGATTATTCCATACTTTGAAAACCTTAGAGTTCAATTCTACACGAATATATCAGTGTTGTTTAAATATTTATGTTACTGTTCTGTCCTACTTTGTGATGTTTTTGTGTGTCTGAACATTCAAGGTCTTTAAAATGTGGAAGAGGGGAGAAAGTTAGAAATTTTTGCCCTACTATTGTTCTAACTGGGTTATTAAATACATCAAACATGGGGATAAGTCACTATAAGGAGCAGAATGTAATTTTGGAAGAGACAAGTAGAAAGAGTTAACGTTTCTTTGGATTGTTGTGGGTCAAAATAATAGACATTGGGCAGTGTTACAGAATTAATCCTGGCATAAAATACTTTACCATAGCGACTTCTCACAGAACTCTTGTTCTTCAAAATGTGTATAAATCAAATAATTTGAAAATTCAGACACTGGACTTAGGTTCAGTTGTACCTAATTTATCATTCTTTTATTGCATCTCTAAATGTTTAGTGTATCTCATTGTGATTAGTATAAGCAGTGGGTCTCTAAATGGGGTCCCCAGCAGCAGCATCACCTGGGAGCTTGTTAGAAATGCAAAATACTGGGCTTCATCTCAAACCTATTGAATCAGAGACCCTGGGGGTGGTGCTCAGCAACCCACCATCTGCATTTTAACAAACCCCTCCAGGTGGTTTTGATTTTCAGTTTAAGAGCACTGACATTAAATGAATCAATATTCTTCCTATCCCACTCAGTTCTGTCAAAAAAAAAAAAAGGCAAAAATATTTTGTCCTTGGGCAAGTAACTTAACTTCTCTGTATCTCAGTTTCTCTTCTGTGAAATGGGAAAATTTATAGTTTTGGGTTTTGACGAGGATTAAATGAGATAGATGATTGGTGTCATATGCATAAAATAGTTCAATAATTAATTACTACTAACATTATTGTTATAGCCCCGTTTTTCAAAAATACTTTTGGATGTAGCAACTTCATTCCAGTTTACCAAGGCGAGACTTAAGATGGACAAACACCTAACCTGTTTGGTTTAGTCCTCTTAAATTATGTCACATTCTATAATTTATATTTCAGGTCACATTTAGCTAATTATAGCTTTGTTTTTAGCCAGTTTAAAAAATGAAATTTATTTGAATTTCTTCTAACTTCTTTTCTAGGTCTTCTATTTATCTCCATTTTAGTGCTGTTATTTGTATCATGTTTAAGTAGTTTTAAAAAAATCCTTTTTTACTCTGACCTAGTTTTCAAACTCGGTGGGCAACATGAAAAGATCAACAGAACAAACCAGATGGTTTCTGTAGGTAGTAGCCTGGAGGTACTTCTTTTTGTATGCAGGAGTATGCTTTTTAAAGGAGAGATTGTATCTATTCATGGAGAAAACACTTTGAGCTAGAAGAGGTTTTCTTATTTTAATTTTCTTTCAGATAATACAAAGGTAGGTCAGATATTTTCTTCGTTCCTGAAGCTAATAAGTGGAATGAGAAATCTCAGAGTTGTAAGCTCACCTGAGTTCATAAGACTTAAATAAAATACTCCTTTACAAAGTTAAATAGCACTATATGAAAATACATCTTTGTTTGCTAAGGGGTGATGTGTATGTGTGTATGAGTGGTGGTCCTGGTTTAGTTTGTGTGAATGAGCATGTTTCTGTACTACAAAGGCATGTCGTTCTATTTTCAGTGAGTAGTTTTACTCGTAGCTTCTTTGTATGTTATACAGTCTAGCAATTGTGTAGTTAGTTTACAAAGTCTCTGTATGACTCATCTTCAGGCTATGGCTTTTCCAAGTTACACTTAAAGGTCAGAGTCTATTTAGTCTTTAACCCAGCCTTTTCTAAGTGGGAAGTGAGTCAAAAGGAGTAAAAAGTATGGAATTTGTTGGCTCTGGATTGAGACCAGTATGTTTTTTGGGGAAGGGGCTGCCTTTTAAAGGAGAACAATCAGTATTGCTTGGAATTCCTAGAATTGCCAATTAATTTGAGATGTAAACTTTTTTTTTAAAGTGTTGTTCATTAAAGCAGGCCTTGGGATTTAAATTTTTGCTTAAATGTTTAATTTCTGTATCACACTGACAAAAACAACAAACTAAGAAATTCTTAAGGATTCAGAATTCCTTTTTGCCCTCATGTCATAAATATGCATACATCTAAATTTGTTTTGTTGTCATAGACATTCCAAAAATCTTATTTAAACAAAAACAGTTTGAAGTAATTAGCTTGAAATATTGTTAAAACAGTGATGGATGTAGGAGAAATAATTTTTATATGTTCATTTGAAAATGTAGTGTTTAGCCTTATTTTACTCTTATAAGCATTTATAGTAAGCATTAGAATAACAAAATACAAAATTGAAAAAGCAAAATATTTTGAGTACTCAGTTGCTTTTTATTACTACCAAGCTAGTAAGGCAGAAAAAGCTAGTAAGGGAGAAAATTAAGATTCTATGACTTGATTCTTTGGAATTCTGACTGTTGTCACTGTATAAACAAATAAAGCAATCTCTGGCTGCTCACAGAGTTTTTGTCCCTTGGACAGATATAATGTCCTGGCATTTTTCATATTCTATTATCAAAGCCAAGGTCTAGAATTTTAAGTGGGAAGTTGGCTCTGAAATAATGAAATGCCAAACAAAGCCCATCTGAAAGTCCAATAAAGTAAAATTATAGTATTGCAAAATAAGAGAGTTACTGAACTAAATCCCCACAATTTGAGGATCTTTGCTATAAAGATGTTATTGTGTTATGAGAGGGGAGGGGCGGTAGTTTGGGCCAGCTGGGGGCATTACTTTGATCCACAAATGGGGAGCTGAGGGTTCATTTTTCCCTTGGGGTTACTGAGGAGGAAGAATGCTGGCTGGTACCGACCACAGCGCATTATGTGGGGATGAAGCCTTTACTGAGCTTCTGCTTCGTGTTGAGAGCCAAGCACTGAGTTAGGCGCTTTACATATAAATAGGTATTGTTAGCGCCACTAATAGGGACCAAAAGTGAGATTGGAAGTGGCTAAATGATGACATGCCTAGGGTCATGGAGCTTGTAAACCGAGAAGCTGGGACTTGAAATTGTCTCTTTACTCCAAATCTCTTTCTGAAACTGGGTGTTCTGAATACTGAGGACGCTGCTGAGTTTCCCATAGCACTGCTTTGCCGAAGTTTCATTATAGGTTGTTTTCATCAGCTTGTGCATTTTTCATAACATCCAAGTACAGTTTTAAATATGTTGTAGGAAATCCGCTCTATAATCTTCCTGACATCTCTAGACTTTGAAAAGTCTTAAGATTTCTTGGTAACTGTTTTGTTTGGGTGTTAATTTGGGAGCATAGATGCTTGCTATTCAGGGTGGACTTACTACTTGTATTGAGGGAGTGAGCCTGTTTTACAAGGATCGACACTGTGTCCTGATGCCTGCAACAGCCAGCCCATGGGGGCTTTTGGGATCTAAAAGACAGTTTTTGCTTATTAGCAGTTACTTTGAGCAAGTTACCTGGCTTCTCTAAGGTTCACTTTTAGTAAAATGGGAATGACAGTGGTTTCTTTAGGGGGGTTGTGAATAACACAGTGCTAGGCACATAAGCACGCTGCTATGGTTGATCTTTACATATAAATACCATATAAATAGGTATTGTTAGCGCCACTAATAGGGACCAAAGTGAGATCGGAAGTGGCTAAATGATGACATGCCTAGGGTCATGGAACTTGTAAAGTGAGAAGCTGGGATTTGAAATTGTCTCTTTACTTCAAAATCTATTTCTGAAACTGAGTGTTCTGAACACTGAGGGCGCCACTGAGTTTCCCATACCGCTGGTTTACTGAAGTTTTGTTACAGGTTGTAATCATCAGCTCGTGTATCAGTTTATGGAACTTTTACTTCTTCCTGATGTATTCCTTTTACAATCATTTTCCCCCCCTTGGTCTTGAGGATGGACAGAAGGAATGTAAACGCTACTCTTACATAGGGTCCAGGCTCTGGATCGTTTTACTTTGGGACTTTTTTGAAGTAGATTAATTTCTCTCTTTCTACCTGGGAGTTTCCTCTCCTGTTTTTCTCTCAGACATCCTGAAGACAAAGATGTGATCACATTCTTGGTTGAAATCACTACTCCAACTCCACTCTGTTTAAACTCTCTAAATCTCAGTTTCTTCATTTCTGAAATGGGCATACTACTTGTACTTCCTCTTAGGGTTATTAATGAGGATTAGGTGAGAGTACAGTCAAATTATTTGTACATAGCAAGGGCTCAATCAACTTTAGCTGAAAGGGAAAAATAAATCTTTTTAAACAGATGATATTTGCCCTTCAGGAAAAGGAATTAATTTGTTTTACTTTCTATTGGGCTATTTTTGTCAGATTCTTTTCATTCTGTACTTATTACATTCTTGCTTGAAACTTTGTTTATGTGGATTTCTGCGTGTGTGTGCCTCAGAGCACAATGGTTTTCTCTTAAATTTGGACCTTGCTACAGCTTGGTTTACTGTGACAGGAGTGGCTTCTACAGGCATCCAGATGAGAGCATCATTCTTCACCAGAAATGTTTTAGCAGTCACCATCAGGCTAATAGTAAATATTTACTTCTGAACACAAAGTGGTATTATTTTTGTTGAAAAGCTCACAGAAGAAAATAAAATAATCCAGAATCCCCCCGAGGGGTCGTTAGTATTAGCATTTTACTGTATGTACATACTTTTGTGCCCCTCCCTCGCTTTTTATTATGGAAATTTAAAGATATTCAGAAAAGCAGAGAGAATTGTATAATAATAGTATTCGCTACTTAACCTCACCTTCTTGTGTCATCAGTACCATCACCCAGCTTCCTTTTCCCCCTTTCTCTGAATGGATTTATTTTGAATTCATTCCTAGCCATCTCATCATTTAACCCATAAATATCTCAGTGGCAGATGCTTTTTTTTTTTTAACATCTTTATTGGAGTGTAATTGCTTTACAATGGTGTGTTAGTTTCTGCTTTATAATAAAGTGAGTCAGCCATATGCATACATAATATCCCCATATCCCCTCCCTCTTGCGCCTCCCTCCCACCCTCCCTATTCCACCCCTCTAGGTGGTCACAAAGCCCGGAGCTGATCTCCTTGTGCTATGCGGCTGCTTCCCACTAGCTATCTGTTTTACATTTGGTAGTGTATATATGTCCATGCCACTCTCTCACGTCATCCCAGCTTCCCCTTCCCCCTCCCCATGTCCTCAAGTCCATCCTCTACGTCTGCGTCTTTATTCCTGTTCTACCCCTAGGTTCTTCAGAACCAATTTTTTTTTTTTTTAGATTCCATACATATGTGTTAGCATGCAGTGTTTGTTTTTCTCTTTCTGACTTGCTTTGCTCTGTATGACAGCCTGTAGGTATGCTTTTAAAATGTGATCGATCACAGTTCTACTCCCCACCGCCACCTCCACGTGACCCCACGTGCCTCTGATACTTTAGGGCATATTCAAGTTATCTCTGGCCACTGTATTTAATTCTTCTTAGCTTAGGGGTTCTGTTAGTTGATTTTTCATTAATTTGGAATTGTTGAGTAGCTATAGAACCAGGATTCCAAGTCAACATCTCATTTGTCCCCAAAGGCAGCTCTAGGTAGGGGATGGAGGTGGGAGATTTTCCTGGATGGAGTTGAGGGATGTGGGGTTGGGAAGAGTTCTTGAAACGTGGGCCTTTCTTTCCTTTTCTTTCTTTTTTTTTTTTTCTGAACTCTGGAGCTTTCAGAGTTAGAAGCCAAGTGTTAGTCTATATAGCCATTCTCGACTGAACTGAAGGCCTGCTTGGTTAGTGTATGAGCCAATTTGCTCATTTCAAAATATATGTTACTATTGGACATGTACCCAATGTCTTGGTCACTGGATCCATTTTATAAATCTGGGTAATGATGATAATGTGGTCAGGCCTATTTTATTGACCAAGTTGTGTAACGTTTCTTCTGTCCAGTGAATTCTTAAAGTTATGCTCTCTGGAAACCTGGCAAGGAAAAGGTGAACTGGTAAAGATGAATTAATTAATTCTAATTTCAGTGCTCAAATATGAAGATTTGCTAAAACAGAGTTTGACATAGAGTAGTTAACTATGCCATTTTATGTTTAAGCTCATTATTATTTGGGGTGGCTATCAGTTGGCAACTTTGATAATTTGAGATTGCAATTAGCAAGGCTATTAACCTTTTTTAAAAAGTTTAGCAAAGTTAAACAATTCCTAGTATTAAATTGAATTGTATATTAATTGGTTAAAAAACTTATGTTAAACAATTTTACTGAGTAGAATACTACTTCTAGCTCTTTTGGTTGTGGAAGCCCATAAGTTTAGATGCTTGGAGAAAAGAGACCCACCCTAATTTTAATGCTTTAACCCTATGTTTTAACATCGTAAATAGCTTTTTCTTGGCCTTTGAATGGTAACATTTTCTTTTGTTCTTGTGGGTGCTTCTGGAACTCCTTTTTTTCCCTAAGAAGTTTACACATTTTCAAACACAGTTCAGACACAGTTTGTAACCCACGAATGTCCTATTCCTAGGAAAGGTTGATGCCTTGGGAACCCTATAGGGCCTGGGTGGTGCCTTTAAGGCAGTAGGAGAGCCCTTCGGATCAGGGACAGAGCAGCCTTCCAGAATCCCAAATTGCTCTGGATACGTTTCACAAAAGACATCTGGATGTGCTGCTGTGCCTCAGTGTCCCTGTATTGGCTAACCATTGGTCATTTGGTTTACCACCTGGAGGCACAGGTCCAGATGCTATCTGTTCCTTTCCCCCTTTCCAAATTGCATGTGGGCATGGACATAGGCACATGTAAGGATACTGACATCTATTTCCTCTTGCCTCTGGAGCCCCCATCAGGACTCTTGTAGATTCCTGCTCCTCTATTGCTTTAACTTTAATCATTGGTTGATTAAATATTTAGTGAGCACCTATTTGTACCAGCAGTGTGCCAGGCACTGGATAAGTAAGGCAGTTCTTGCTCTCATGGAGTGCATAGTTTGTTAGATGTGACAGATCTATAAACTGATAAGCATGTACATGTTTAAGCATAGAACCGGGCTGGAAGGATACATATCAAATGGTTAGCAGGGGTTGGAGGGAGGAGAGAGTGGACCTGTTTTTAATTGTAGATGTCTAGGTAATATTTGAACCTGTTAGAAGCATATACTATTCAGGCAATTAAAGAGAAGATGCTGCTGTGTTAGTTACAAGAAACATACAAAAACAACAGTGGGGAAAGTGATTAGTTCCATGGAGTACAGGGGCCAAGGAACATTTTTTGAAACATTTTTTTCCCCCTTGAGTAGGAGGAGGAAAAGTGCAGGGTTAGGGAGAAGGCTTTTCATGTAGAGTGTCAACAGTGACTAGCTCACACCAGGTCTCTGGGCACTACAGCTTTTCCTTCCTGGGGAGTGGGGAGGTAGCATGCAATTGTATTTTCTTTGGGGACTTGGAATGTATGTGCTTGAATATATTTTAAATATATTCAGTACTTTTGAAAAGGTGCCATAATTGGTGATTAGGTTTATTAAAACTCATGATTAGAGGCGAACAATTAAACTGGACTGTGGTTAACCTTGTTTCAATAGGAATATAACATTAAGTTGATGCTTACCCTGCAGTGTATATTAGGTTGGGAGGGTGGCAGGTGTGGTCTTTATGGCAGTTGCCCTATAAAGGAAGTGAACAATTAGGTTCTCAGATCAATTGGGGCACTCTGGAAGCTTTCCCTTTTGGGCAATGAATTGGTTAAGTTAATTCTCAGGTCTTCTGCCCCAGGAGGGCACAGTTACAACTCACAGTGGTGGTGTTTTTTTAAACTCATCTCTCCCAGCTCCTGAACCCCACTTTTTCTAAGCGTAGCTGATAACCCAGTGGAACCTAAACTTGATCATTGTGCAGTTTGATCAGCAGCACACTTGCAGAAGATAATCTTATTAATTGGAAACACATGCTCAAGGGGGTATCCTTTTATTTTTCCAGTTGATGGGAGAAAACTACATACCCAGAAAAAAATACGTGGTCAGTCAATACCCCCCGGGATTTTTACCTAATTTATGTGGAATAAAGCACTTAATTCTTTGATTCTCTGTTCTTGTCAATACTGTAGTGATATCATTTCTGGAGGTTTGCAGGGTGTTTTCATTCTTTAACCATAGATAAATGGTAGGCTTGTGAGCTGAGTTTAGTGTAGAAAGCAGTCATATTAAGTGCCTGCACATACTGTGTGGTATTTCTTCCCTTTCCTACAAAACATTTGCCTTTTGGAAGAATGGATGGCTCAAGGGATTAGTGATGGGGAAGTGTGGAGGCTTTCACATTGGTTCAGATTTGACCTTGGTCAGTGATGCTTGAAAATCAGCACTATTTAATAGGCATTAAGAGAGCCCACTTTTTGATCCACTTCCAGTGGATAAATATCCATAGTTCTTTAACGCCATAGTTGTGGAACTAATTGGCAGAATTAAATGATTTAAGAACTTTACTCCCCTTTTGCCCTCAGAAAATGGTTGTTGTTTAAATCAGAGTCTTGGAGACGGCATGAGTCATTTCTGAGTCCTGGAGGCTGTAGCTAGCTTTGTAGCTCTTACTGTATTGGGAAGCTTATGTGCTCTGCATTGCTCTTAGTAGGAGAGACTGGAGAGGAGGGCTGTTTTTCCTTGCAGTTTGCAGTTTTCTCAAATTTGGGGCTGCTCATCCCTAGACATGCTTAAAAAAATATTAGAGTCATTCATTGTCTAAGATCCATTTTTCTTTTCTCCATGATCAAAATAAAGGGGGTGTTTTCTTATTTTCCCTCCCCTGGAAAATTTCAGCGCATAAAACTTTTCCTAACACCCTCCTTCTGATTGATACTCTGGACTTTTGCATTGTGGCTCCAGTGAAGTTAGTGGTATTTTAAGTTTTAAGCTCAGTGGCTGCCAGTCCTGATTATATTTGTAGAGCTTCCAGGGAAGGGTGAGCATTCAGTGATGATAATTACCTGCTAATTTGTTTGCCGAAAGATGGGCCCCTATATTTAGAATGATGACAGATCAGAATATTTGGCTAAGTGTATCAGTCGGTGTCTCATTTTTCAAAACAAGAAAACGCCAACATGAGACTGTAAAAAAAAAAAAAAAATGTAATGCTGTGGATGGAGTTTCCATGCCCAGTGAATTTCTGTCCTGCCTAGATTCTTTCACTTATTTATTTATTTATTTTGAAAAGTCATCTTTTTTTTTGTTACATCCTAAGTTAGGTAACAAAGAACTTCTGGCTGGTTCTTTTTCTTCTTTTGTAGGTTCTATTTGTCATTCCTGCAACTCACATTCCTTTTTCTTATTCAGTTTTGGACACCAGCATCTTTACCACATAAAGAAGGTCAAGTACAGAAATCTATAGGTCTGACTGCCCTTTGTTCTCTCTGTCTGTAGCCAAGAGGTGTAGACAAGGCCTTCACTAAAGGGGAAAGGGAATAAAACAATGGGCTTTCTAATCCAGCTGAGAAGCTTTAGGTTGTGGGATGAATTAGAAGTGCCATCAGGAAGGCAAAAAAGCTGTGGTTATTCTTGAGTAGGTAGCGATGTTGCATATTCTGGACGTCCCTGTGGACTTTTATTGGGCTATTTCTCTCCCTGACACAGAAGGAATCCAGAAATGTATTTAGAATGGCTTATCTGAATAAACTGTCAACCAAAAGGAAAGGAAAAGACTGTCTTCAACTATTAGCTGCCAAATATGGGATGCCATCCCCACCTCAGTAGGGATCCGGCTTGGGCACAGCAAGGTTAGATAGTGAATGAATAAAAGGTATTCTCCATTGTAGTTCACCTCCATATAGAAAGTGATTCTTTAAAAAAAAAAAAAAATGTATAAGGGTGTTTAGAAATAAGCAGATTGAATTCCAGGTAAACCCATTAATGTTGTTACCTGGTGACATGTTACTGATTTTCCCAGGACTGTACTTGCAGTCTGTATGCTTTAAAGGTATTCAAATTTGGAGGTGATCAGAGCATAAGAGATAAAGTTTCTCCCTTGAACCCTGCCTAGTCTGGTTCTTGGGAACATTCCCCAGCCTGCCTGATAGCTCTGACAGGCTGTTGTGCCCCTCCACCCCAGGTCCTTGGGATCCCAGCTCTCATGCCAGCCGGGCTCTGCTGTGATTTGGTGGCAGTGGGATGGGGTGTTGCTGAAAGGTGTTGGGTTGGGTGCAGTATGAGTAAAATAAAGACAAAATGCCAGGAGTGCTTCGGTGACCCAGGGTTTTGGGGATCCCACAACTCCCATTAGTTATGACCCAAAGCCAGCCCTTCTGAGGAGAACCTACTGCGTCACCTGTTCTACCACATCAAGCGTTAGGGAAGTGCTTTCACAATTCCAATCCCTCCAAGTGGAAAGATAGGCAGGGCTGCCAGGCTGTTATTCTTAAGAATAGTGTCTTCTCTTGGGGAATCCAAATTATACCCAGTCATTCCCTAAATACACTTTCTATATAAAATCGCATGTGTATCCACGAGAGGTGATCCTGCTGTCTTTAAAAATATTTTGTCCTTTTTTTTGTTGTCACTCTTCACTTGCATTTTCTTTTATTTCATTTCTGGATCTGTTTAACCAAATTGTCTCTGAAACTGTCTTTGCTGGTTCTAAGAGTCCCGTTGGTTGTTTATGTTTATGAAGTAGCTTCTTAAATCCTGTTAGTGTCAGATCAGATTTTAAATCCCCTTGCTCACTACTTTAGAGATGTCTTTTGCTTTTGGAAGTGTAAATTATTTTTAAGCTTTTATTTTGTAAATGGTAGTTGCGGTGGTGGGAGCTAGTGGCAGGAATGGAAGCAGAGACGGCAAATTTTAACCACATTTTAAATTGCTTAATTTCATTTGTCAGGTCATATTTTTGCTGTTGTTTCTATGTAGTCACTGAGTGGGGAATTACACTGATTATGAAACTGGTTTTATTCTGGAAATGATAGAATCATTTAGTATAAGGACATAGGCCTTTTTACCAGCAGAGCTCTCAGTACTACATCATAAATGTTGACATGCGTGGCTTTGTATATTTCCTCAATAATAAATGTGATTAAATAAAGCACAAAAATATTACCTATAAAATATTCGTAGAAAGAGAATATTGAAATTCTTGTGTCTGAGGTTACTCTTAGTATTCTCTCCATCTCCCAGTGGCCATCCATTGTCCTTCTTGACTCTAATCACCCTCCTCCCACAACAGACAAACATGAAACAAAACTCAATTCTTCAAAAGGATCAGAGAGAGTTAATTATAGTGATATGCAGCAAGTAGGACGATTGTAGCTGTTGGTCTGTCCCAAAGCCTACAGAAGGTTCTTATTTCATAAGCAGAGATAATTTGTTTTTCTCTGTGTGCCATATGGTTTTGCAACTGCAGAGATCAAACAGATTTGTGGATGTAAACTTCAGTTCTGTACTTAAAAATTTTTTGAGTGGTGTGGAGATTTTCATAATGTGCTTGAATCATTGATGCCAACCAGGTCTGTTGGAGTAAAGGAGTCCTTGTCAGTTCTGTAAGCAACTATGTATCGTGGTTTTTATTTGCCTTGGACTTTAAAGATGGCTTTGGAAAGGAAACTTGGAACACGAATTGTCAACTGGAATGCAGTGATTATTTGTTTTTCATAAAGACGATGATTAAAACCAGGAATCATTAACACAGAAGAATACTAGTCTGAGGCTGCCCAGGTGGTCTCTGGAAAGGACTGGAGTTTTCTCTTAATCAGAAAACTTTTAATTATACTAATTTATTTTGAGATTAATTGTTTTGGGGATAGTCCTCAGAATTAAGAGTTTGAGTGTCCTGATGGTTATTTTTCACAGAGCAAAAAGAATATATGTGTGCCAATGATTTCCCCCTTTTTTTTAGTGACTCTTTATATGTGCTCTGTCCTGGTCACAATGAGTATAATTTTTTTTTTTTTTAAACACAGACTGGGTGGCTTTTATTTATTTATTAAAATTTATTTATTTATTTTTGGCTGCGTTGGGTCTTAGTTGCTGTGCGCGGGCTTTCTCTAGTTGCGGCCAGCGGGGTGCTACTCTCTTCATTGTGGTGTGTAGGCTTCTCATTGTGGTGGCTTCTCTTGTTGTGGAGCACGGGCTCTAGGCACGCAGGCTTCAGTAGTTGTGGCACTAAGGCTTAGTAGTTGTGGCTTGTGGGCTCTGGAGCGCAGGCTCAGTAGTTGTGGCGCACGGGCTTAGTTGCTCTGCAGCACGTGAGATCTTCTCGGACCAGGGCTCGAATCTGTGTCCCTTGCATTGGCAGGCGGATTCTTAACCACTGTGCCACCAGGGAAGTCCCACAATGAGTGTAATTTTTAAGGTAGTGTTTGGTTTATCTAAAGTAGATGCAAATTCCCTGCTCCCTTTGTTTTCCAGTTTTTAAGTTCAACAGTGTATCCAAGTTGTCTGAACAGCCTTCATTTATAGAACTAATTTTTTTTTTTTTTTTTTAGTAAAGTAGCTCTCATCGGTAGGGTTAAATCTGGAGGGCAGAGCCGAGATTGGAACTTGGCCCTGTAGAAGTAAAATTTGATTGATTCTAAGGTTATTCTCTGTGTTTGGAATGTTCTTTCCTGTTAGCATGTAGTATCTCCACAATCCCTTACATCTTAGATAAATTATTATTCCCTGGGGAAAGTCTTCAGGACTCTAGACTCAGCTTCTTACACTATTAGATTTTCTGGGCACACCCTTTACATTCTTCTCTGGTGCAGTAGCCAACACATTTGTAATAATTAATTCTTTAATTTTTGTTAACCTGGCTCTCCTGCTATTATCTGGCTCCAAAAAACAGGAACTGTTTCTGTCTTGTTTTCCACTCTGTTCCCAGCTCTTGGCTCATAAAGTGTGTTCAGTAAATATTTGTTGAATAAGTGATAGTATAGTTGGTGTAAATCATGCTTAGTATGTTTAAATATATCACTTTTTCTCTTTTGCAAATTTTCATATAGAGCATCTTCCAAAAAGCAGTTGCGGCTTTTAATTTTTTTTAAATGGCTGCATACCTTCTTCTTGCACATATTCAAAAAGATCTGGTGCCTGGGTATCCAGATGTTATTCTTGCTTTTGCTTTTTTTTTTTTTCCCCCACCTTGTGCATGGCAGCTATTATTTTGCTCTTTCCCAGCCTTATAATTCCAGAACCCACAGCGGGAGCAGGCAGACAGTAACGAATTTGTACCAAAATCTTACAATATGCTTCATCTTTGTTGGTATAGAGAGCAAGACCTGAGACTTTTTGAAAAGTACAGGGTCATAAAGTGAGAGCTCTCAGAAATCATGTCTTCTGACTCATTTTATATTCGATGAAACCAAGGGCACAGGGAGTTTACCTGGCTTCACCCAAAGTAAAATGACTAGTTAGCTTGGTTAGCATATGAGTAGGGTTAAGAAACCAGTCACCTGAGTCCAAATTGGTACTCTTGCTGCTACAAAACCTTTGTATTTGGCAGAAAGTCAGTTTTTCTCTTTTCCACAACTTCTTGAGGAAGTTAGTGTAGTATCAAACATTCATGAATGACTGCCCCATAAATATGTGTTTTATATTCCTTCAGGCAGTGGTCATAACAGATATCCAAAATTTGATAGTACTTTATCCTACATAAATCAGGTGGAGGAGACACTCAAATTGAAGGACGAAATGTGACTCATTTCAAAGGTGCAAAGTGATTTGGCAAAAGGTTCCGTAATAGTCAGGTTTCTTCTGGCCAGGCCTCACCATGCCTCTGTGCCGCCCCTCTAAGAGACTTTGAAATGAATATCCCCCATCAAATAAACCCAGCAATTTATTTGGAGGGGAGAGTCAGATAAGTTCAGATGGATTGCCAAAATGAAGAGGGTTTTCACCCTATCAGAGTACGTCTTCCTCACCCCCCCACCCCCCCACCCCCCCCACCCGCTCTGATGTAGAAACCCCCCGAGGCATTTTTCGATAAAAGCAGCTTGGAAACTGGAATGTTAACTTGAACACCGCACACTTCAACCAGTTAACCAGAGCTTGGCTTATTTTATGTTGCTTTTTCATAACAGAAGTTAAAAGGGTCTCATCTTTTAAAAGTACTGGAACATCCGTCTTTAAGGAGTAGGAACCAGCATCCTTTACTGCTTGCTTCAGGAACACAAATATTCCAGAATACTTGTATTTATGTCAGTATTTTAAAATGGAGTCATAAATAAAGTATAATAACTTTTATTTTTATATAAACTTTTTTATAATAGACACAAATTAGGGAAACTGCCTAATCAGGAATGACTCCCTAGGGGCCACATCTGCATGGAGCCCCCTTTTTCTGCTACAGGGATCTTGGCCATGCAGTGGACTCAGGACAGGATAAACCAAACTCAGTGCCTCCACCCACTCTCACCCTTCAGCCTTTTAGCAGGAAGACAAGCAGTGTGGTCCCATCATCCAAGCCAGGCCAATTGGGACTCATCGCTAGGATTGTGAAGCTCTGAGGAAGATGCTCTCCCCTTCCTCTCTGTTTGCAAGCTCGGAATGTTTCCAACCCAAAGCAGTTTGCAGTCCTGGTTCTAGCCTTGGGGAGCCAGAGCTCACTGATGAAAATGACACCAGCACATCTGAGTTTCTCAAAGTGGGCAAAGTGAATATGAAATGCATTTACTGAGTGATATTCCAGGGTTGTCCTTCAGGCAGTGGTTGTAAAACTGTAGTGTATGTACTCAGGAATTCTCTGGAAGTTTGTTTAAAAATGCAGATTCTTGAGCTTCACCACAGACTGAGCCGTACTGGCTGGGGGCTCCCGGAATCTGTATTTCAGACAAACAGCCTAGATGATTCTAATACTCCTGGGTGCTGTTGAATTGATGAGAGCCTGTTCTTCCACCTGGCAGCCGAGGATGTTGGTTTGCATTAGGTGTAAGTTACGTTTAAGTTTATTGCAATTAATAAGGTAGGTTTATGGCAGTTCGGTTCAGAAAGGTGCTTCCTCAAGGCCAAATACAGGGTCACATTTATTATGGCAAATTATTTGTTTAAAAACGCCTTGCTTTCCTAAAGATGTGATTTTGGGGGCGGGGTGTGAGTGGAGGGGGTGTTGCAGTCAGTGAAATCAGCTGTCTGTAGCCATACACCCGCCAGCCCATGTTCTCCAGAGCTGCTCTTGTGGTCCTCTTTTTGGCTTCCTTCCTGCAGTTTCCTTTTCTTTTTACAGCCAGCTCTAGGCCAGAATGATTGGAGGGGAGCAGGCAGTGGTATCCGTATCAGTTTGAAGAGTGAGTCCATCCAGATCTATTTTGGTTTTCCTTGGTCACTGATAGAGATTATCCCTCTACCTCAATTATTTTCCACTTATTGTCTCTTGATGCAAGATAAGGAATGGAAAGAAGCCCTGATCATAGAAAGCTGACTTTTCCCAGGTGTTTGTTCTCAGGGCTCTTTCTGTTTCTTGCTACTAGATTTTTTCTGTCTTTGAAATGCAAAGGCTTGAGGCCCTGAGGAAAGACCAGGGTAGACTTTTTTGTTAACTATGATACCCTTGCTAATGTTCCTCTCTCTTAACACGAGTTGATCTGTGCAGAGTTTTTATGGACCCGATTGTGTTTTCACCACCCATCTTTCTTCAGGAAGGATCAAATGTGGTAGATAGATTGTTCTCGGCTGTTCCTTCCAGCTAAAGGGTGGCCTGACATAGGTAATGAATGGGAAGCAGCTATTTATAAAGATGTTGGGCTTGAGCCTGTACAGTAAAACTCTGGGCCAGGGTGCGATGATAGTAGTTGTAGTAATACTTGTGGTGTTAATACTGATGATGATGTAGCAAAAACTATGCGTCAAGCAGTGTTTTAAGGGTTTTAAATGCATTAGCTCATTCAGTTTTTACAAAACCCTGAACAGGTAATGTTGATTATAACCCTCATTTGATAGTTGAGGATACTGGACCATAGAGAGGATAAGTAACTGGCTTAAGTTAGTAAGTGGCAGAGCCAGCATTTGAGATGAGGTCACCTGTCACCTGATCCATGCTGTCAATCCCACTATGTTATTCTACCCTCTTACCAAATTAGCAGTTCATAGCACCTGAGGAGAAGCTGGTCTTTCAAGGGAGAATGGGAGAATTTGGAGGAGGCCTGGGTCTGTCTTCCTGGCAGTCTGGACAGGGGCTAGGAGGTGGGAAAGTGCAGAAGCCAGTGGAGGAAATGATGTCTCTTAGACTCAAAGTGCAGGTACAAGCTAACTGTTAGCTACTGTTAGTTAAAGGCCAGAAAGGTAGCTGGAGCATTCCTCTGAATGAGAGTCCTTGGATGCCAACAAGCTGCTACCTGTGTAGCTCTGTGGTCTTCAGTTTTGTGCTGACATCTAAACTTTCACCATAAGTTTAGCTTGTATCAAAAGATGTAATTTCAGGCATATTGTAAAAATTCACATTTAAAAGTAAACCTTTTACATGATATCCTTAAATATAGTCGATGAAAATCTAAAGATTTTCGTACCAGCCACCATTCATTAAAAAAAAAAAAAAAAAAAAGCAAACAAGCTCTTTAATTGGAAACTTATCTGTCCCTGTTAACCTTGAATTCTCTTTTATCCTACTTCTCCCCCAGTTTTTATTCTAATATAATACATGTTCAGGTTTCAGAGTCTTTTGTTGATTTTCATGTCATACTTATAAAAAATGTATAAAAACTTTAAAATGCCTTGTACCTGCAAGGATTACTCAATCCAGAAGTAGCCGTTTAAACATTTCAATTGTTAGTAGAACAGAGGTGATCAAAATGACATGATTATATTACAAATTATGATAAATGATAAAACTAAAAAGTAAAAATGTGTTTCGTTTAAAAATTATCTCTCACAAGTCTGTGGGTGCTTTTTTTCCTCCATGTTCATTTTTTAGTAGCTGATAAAAGATTAGACGTCACTTCTTTTCTTTTCTTTCTTTCTTTCTTTTTTTAACACATGCAGGCACTAAAAAAACTTGTTCCCGAAAATGAAAAAGGGAGTATTATGACAAAGACAGCCAATTCCTTATACACTTCTTGAAGTTACATGGCAAAACTCACACAGTGATCTGTCATCAAAAATTATCTTTAATGATTGGCTGATGACTCAAAGATTGGATCCTCTAGTTTTGTTTGAAGCAGTCTGACTTGCAAAAGTATTTGCTTCCCTGCCTGTAGATGCATCTATTTCTTACACGTTTCTTTGCCCTCAGACCAGCTTATATCTAGTGGCTCTCCTCTTTGGTGTCCTGGAAGTTTTATGTCCCTGGTGAGATGTCTGAGAAGTGTCCTCACTTGAGCAAGTGAGGAAAGGGCAGTTAGGAAAGAACTGTTGACGTTTCCAGGCATATAATTTTTGAGACAGAGGACACAAGGAAGTTGAAGATGGAGAAATTGATTTCTTGCCTTTAGAACAGTTTTCATGTACCCTAAAGGGTATATACATAGCCCAGTTTGAAGACCATTGTTGTAGGATGTAGTACACCAGAGAGGTTTAAAGTTTTTTTATTTCCTCAGCTCTGTGTGTTCAAGAATTCAGTTTTAGCTTCTAAAAGTGTCGCTTGGGTGCTTATATACATCTAGATTTACACAGGAGACTGACTTTTAAACCAAAATGCTATTTCCAGTATGAAAGTCAACCCGAGAATCTGGTTCAAGTTTAGATTCAGAGGATGATTTGTGGGGTCACTTAGGTGACCTCCGGGAGGAGCGCTGGCAGAAGACTGGGCTAGCTGCGGGGCAGGGGGGAGTTAATGGGGCTGGCCACCACCATATGCTTTATCATCCTCAGTTCTGTGAAGCCCTGAGTTTGATGTGGCCTAGTTCTAATTAGTTTGTTAATTAGTTAGAAAGGAATAATTAAGATATATACATTTACCTTAGGTATTTTAACTGAATACATAAATACACTCCATTCTCCTGAGGAAAGGTCACTAAAAAAATATATATATATATATATATATAGGTCCACTGATAGGGGTTCTGAATGGTTTTTCTTGCATTAACCACACGCTGATATATTATCTATTCTAAAAATGGAGCAAGAATTTGAAGCTCTGTAATCTGAGGTTGAGGTTAATCTTTCCGGATTAAAATTATTTTTTTCTTCCAGTCTTAAATTCTCTTTCCTAAGTTGTTGGGGCAGATATTAATTTAGATGCTCCCTTCATTAAGCATTTGCTTTAGTTTCTTAAAAGTAATACTTTTTCACCCTCATTTCATTTTTTAAAAGTTGTACTTTTTCATCCTCAATTCATTAAAAATGTAAATAGTCAAAACTCTCCCCCCCCAAAAAAAAACAAAAACCAACAAAACCAAACCAGATTTGGGAATAAACAAAATGCCTGTGCTAAGTACATTATTATGCAAGAGGTATTTAGTAGCTCTGAGCATCTACTGTTTGGAGAGCATCACCTGTGTATTTTACAAAGGGAAAATAGGTACCCTTATTAGAGGGAGGAAACCAAAGTCAGTTAAGAGTTTAAAATACAAATAATTAGCTTTGTTTTTTCCTATTGCATGTAATGTTGCCTATTATAATGTTCCATGAACATATTTTATTCCTATCACCCATTTTTGGTGTTCAGTAATTTATAAAATGAGTTTTAAGGACAGACAGTTGCTTGAATGTGGAACTGTTTTTATGATTATACTGGAAGCTTTCCTCTGTCAGAAAGTAGTAACAGAACTTGTAACAACTTGTATTGGTTTATATTCAGCCAGGCTATGAATTTCCTTAAATAATAGAGAACAGAGGTCTTTAAAAAATTGTGAACTGAGATTTTTTTCCAAAGGTGAAATGAAAGCAGTACTGTACAGGAAATTAAATTTTGGGGTAAGGAAGTGAAATTGGTCTGATTGAAATCATTAATGTCTCCTTAATGAGGAGTTGTATGAAAAATGTTAGGCAGAGAGTGTGATGCCAGTTAAAAATTTATTTAGTTTGAACAAACAGTGTTTGGAATTGAACGGAGAAGAAAAGGAAAAATTTTATATGGAAGGAATTAGTTGTCATTCTCAAGGGTATGGAAAGCTGCTGGACCATTACAATTGATTTGCTTTTTTTTTTAATAATTAATTTTTTTTTTTTTGGCCACGTTGGGTCTTCGTTGCTGCTCACGGGCTTTCTCTAGTGGGGGCTACTCTTTGTTGCGGTGCGTGGGCTTCTCACTGCGGTGGCTTCTCGTTGCAGAGCACAGGCTCTAGAGCGCAGGCTCAGTAGTTGTGGCGCACGGGCTTAGTTGCTCCACAGCATATGGGATCTTCCTGGACCAGGGCTCGAACCCATGTCCCCTGCATTGGCAGGCGGATTCTAAACCACTGCGCCATCAGGCAAGTCCCACAATTGATTTGCTTTTGTCTACAGTGAAATACTTGATTCAGAGATTTGTGATACCAGTTTTTAAAAGTTCTCACAAATTAGTATTTAATATTCTAGGGACATTTTCCTTTGTTAGCAGTGTTGTGAATGTCTATATTTGCATATTGTAAATTTTAAAAATATACACTGTTTTCTGTCTTTTAGAAGTTAGGAAAGCATCTAATGTAGTTCTAAAAACTTCGTGACACGGGTTCAAACTCCTGTTTGTTTCCTGTGTTCCAGATCTGTAAGATAAGAGTATTTAAAAGTTCAAGTAATTTGACCAGCTTCATTGAGAAAGCCCCAGTGAACGCTGGCGTTAATATTTAGAGTTGGATATTCAATCATAGGTGAGGGATAAATCCTACTCTAATAGGAAGGCAAGAAAATGAGCAGGATTCTATACGTATAGGCCAAACGTTCATGTGAAACACAGTGGCTGCCCTAATAGGTGCTCAGTATGTGTTGTTGAGTGTTATGGATGAGTTGAGAGCAGCTGGGATTTGTGGGCTTCAGGAGTACAGGAATTCTCTCTGACTCAGTGTGTTCAGGGCACCTAACACCATGCATATGGGGCATATGGGGATCAGCGGTCCTTTGTTGTGAATGAGGTATATTCGGGGACATGGATGGCCACCTCCTTCTGGATGAGTGTTAGCTCCTCTAAGTATTTTGGAAGAAGAAATAACCAAAATGATAGCCTCCTCTTTCCTTTTCCTTGATGAATCTGTTTTCTTCAGAGTTATACTTAGTGTTGATAATTGAGGACTTTTTTTGTTTTAAGTGACATTTAAAACTTCTCTGAGATTCATGGAGTTAAAGTACAAAACTGTGACCATAAAACAGGGACTTACTTCTGGATTCTGACCTCTGGTGGTGAAGAATAAACACCCATTACTCATAATAAAGGTCAGATTCTCAGATTTTCTCTGGTACTTTCTGGATGTCCAATACAAAGAAAGTCTTTATTAGAAAAAATGTTTTAGTGTGTGTTTTCAATTTTTTTTAAAAAAAAACCTTTATTTTCCAGCACAGGCTTTTTAATAAACCTGTAATAACATTTAGGATATACTTTTATAAGGCTCGTTACTAAAACTGGTTTTGTCTTTGGGAACTTGCCAGGTGAGAAAACAGGATTCTATGTGATTTTTTTACTATGTAATGCAATTTTGAATTTGACTTCTTAAACTCTTTATTAAAATTATTTTTCAAGTAAATCTAAGGTTTATTTGGAAAACAAATTTCATTGTCACCCAATATATACATGGATATATTACTTGTGAAGAGTGCCAAGGTAGACTGTTTTGGGGTCTTAAAAACAACAGTTTATCAGAAACTCAAAGCTTATCCTTAATGTTGTACCAGTTATTGGCCTTGTAGGTTCTGTTCTCATCCCCTTCATCTCAAAACCTCTATTTTTCCCCTTTTAACCCCCATAAAAACTGGAGTGGGAGATGTCTTAGCCGCTAGAGTCTAGCTGCTAGTGGTGCCAGATTTAATGAGGTGGTTGTAATGATAAAGGTTACTCTGCTTCATGTGAGTGATGTCAGACGTAATTAAATTTTTTTTTTAAATTTTGGTAGCTTAGGAAATTAAAAGGATAATTTTTTAAAAGGCAGCACTTGCTGCCTGGCATCTGAACACTACCTTGGATCTACTGGGTGGTCTTCTACAACTTGCTTATTAACCTTATTTTTTTCTGCGTTAAATAGGATTAAGAATGCTTCCTCTTCTAGAGAGTTGTAAGAAGGCTCTGATACGACTGTAAAGTTCTTCGCAAGCAAGACTCCAAGTAATAAAGAAAAATCTTAAAACGTCTTTGCTTCTGTTGCTTACTATCCTCCCCCTGATAAACTTCTGAGAATTGATCAGAGTTCTGTAAAAGGAAAGTGGTTACAGTGTGTCAGGAAAAAGACATGAGAAATAAGTAATCCATAAACTTTACAGTCATAAGGGGGTTCGGGTGGGTGGATCTGATGACTTGGCAATTGAGAAAGAGAAGCAAGTGTAACCATTGATTTTATCAGAGCAGCTTTGTGTGTTTGTATATGCACACAGGGGGATGGGGATCGAATACAGACTTAACGATTAACATTAATTTCAGGAGGTTACAAAAGTCTACTCTACATAAATCCTAGGCAATATTACTGTGTCTATAGGGTGTGGTATTAATGCTCAATAAAAAACGATGTCAAATTCTGTCAAAATAGAACTTGTAATAAATATGTGGTTTGCTTCCTTTCCTAGAATTTTTTTTTTTTTTTCTTGGTTCGCGGGCCTCTCACTGTTGTGGCCTCTCCCGTTGCGGAGCACAGGCTCCAGACGCGCAGGCTCAGCGCCCATGGCTCACGGGCCCAGCCGCTCCGCGGCATGTGGGATCTTCCCGGACCGGGGCACGAACCCGTGTCCCCTACATCGGCAGGTGGACTCTCAACCACTGCGCCACCAGGGAAGCTCCCTTTCCTAGAATTTGTGTTTTGGGGCCTCCAGGTAAATAATTTGTATTATCACTGGGAGTTTATGAAAGTTGATTTTAGTATAATTAACTCTGTGTTGAATACTGAAATCAGAAACTGTCATCTTGGTCACTAAGCAACTTATTTTCTGATTCTGGAATTTCAGCACTTTTAGCTTTGAAGGTTGCTTCGGGTTTGTTTTTGAATTGAAAAATGTCACGGGAAAGGATGGTTGTTAAATTCATGACCAATCAGGAGAATTTATAGGGCTCAGAATGTTTGGTAAATTCCTTTAATTAGATGATATTTCCTCTGGACTTTTCCCAAGGGATGCAGTTCCATGTAATAATTTACAGAAAGGGAATTGAAATAAGGAAATATCACCTTTGGGGCAGGAGGCTGAGGGGGTGGTTGATTAGAGGCCTTTAAAAGCAGTCTTTGCTTTATAGAATACTTTGGTTTGAAGAGTTACATGGGTCACAAAAAGAAGCTTATTCAGTTATCAATATGGGAGTATCTTAGAAATTAGACCAGGTATGTTATTATTCTTGGGGGGGCCTGAAAATAAATACAAGAATTGGAGGTGTTCCTCTGTTTTTTTTTCCTTTTTTGCGGTACACGGGCCTCTCACTGTTGTGGCCTCTCCCGTTGCGGAGCACAGGTTCCGGATGCACACACAGGCCCAGCGGCCATGGCTCACGGGCCCAGCCACTCCGCGGCATGTGGGATCTTCCGGGACCGGGGCACAAACCCATGTCCCCTGCATCGGCAGGCGGACTCCCAACCACTGCGCCACCAGGGAAGCCCAGAGGTGTTCCTCTTTATCCTCACGCTGGCTGCTAAGGCCATTTGGAAATTTTAGCTAAGATGTTGGTTTATGTTTCTTTACTTATTAAATTTTCATAATGAGGATTTTTTTCCTCAACAGAATGAGCCATTTAGAGAAGACTAAAATATATTAAACAAGCTTTAACATATTAAAGAAATTATATAAACACACACACACACACACACACACACACACACACAGTTAAACCAGTGGCACCAAGGAAGAAATCTAAATGGAGAAAAAGGGAGAGTTATGTAATAAGAAGCAGGGTAGAAAGCCGTGGTTAAATATGTATCTCTGATTTACGAAGGGCTGCCTATCTAGGTTCTTTTTTTCTCTTTCTTCCACTTGGGTGTCTCATTATTTATAGCCACTTCCCTCATAAAGTGCTTTGAGCTTTTGGGATAAATAAGAGGAATGAAACTTGAAATAGTTGGCAATTCATTATCAGCCCTATATATATTACAGTATGGGATTGGAACTATTGTCTATAAAGTGGAATTCTGAGTTTTTGAATTGTAGGTGAGATTTCGATGCATGCTTCATGCTCCCATTACTCAAAGTGGTTTGGGGTTTGTGATATTGGGAGCAAAGACCTGGTTAACAGGTCCTGTAGATCACTGGTAAGCCACAGGATTTCTGTTGGGATCAACATTCAGTTTTATGAAAGCACTGGGGGTGGAGAGGGCAGTGGGATAGGCATTCCCTAATTTGGTTGTATTGACAGTGTTCTGGAACCAGATTTCCTACATGTGTATGCTAGGAAAAGAGACAGAGGTCCCAGTGGAAAGATCATTGGGCGTCTTAGGTGGGGAAGGTTGGGAAGAAGTATCATCTATTTATATTTCTGTCAGGCTGGGATTTGAGGGTCTGGGTAGTTAGTGGTCTTACAGCTCTTCTCAGACCAGCCAAGGTGAATTCTATAGACTTGGTTGTACATTGTAGTGGTTAAAAGCATGTCCTATAGAGTCAGACTGTTTGGGTTCAAATCAAAGGTGGTATTCTGCTAATCACCTGTGTGACCTTTGTTCATTTAACGGCTCTTTCCTTACTTTCCTCATCTTCAAAGTGGGGATCATAAAGTATTTATAGAGTTAGAGTGCAGATTAAACAATATATGTAAAATATGTAATATATGCTTAAACAATTCCAGGCACAGAGTAAGTGACACATGTGTTAGCTATTATTATTATTATTACTAGGGACTATTTAAGAGTTAGTTGTTGCTGTCATAAACCATGTTGAGTTAGTAACAGAGATGGTGTTTCTTTGTAGAGAAAGCAAAGCCTGTTGTTGGGTCCACACATATTATAGTAGTTGTCTTTTCTCTTTTGAGAAGTTTCCAAGGAAACTCCCATAATTTACTGGCGATTTGAGTGGTTTATGCCTTGCCAAATGAAGGCTATGTTTGTAACACCTTGTTTAATTTTACTATTTTTTGTTAATGTCTTTGAGTAAAATGAGTGTGTTGGTCAGTTTGAGCAGATTGAAGTTCCCAACAATGAATACTGTCCATGAGTAACTTTCAGAGACATTCAGGTGGATAGTTTTCTCCCTTTGCAGCTCTTTGCTGCCCTTTGATCAGCCTGCTGACCAGAGCTCTCAGGAAAGATTACACCTGAGACCAGGCGATGGCTTCTCTTTTTAACTGAAGTATAGTTGATTTACAATGGTGTGTTAGTTTCAGGTGTACGGCACAGTGATTCAGTTATACTTATATACATATATGTATAAATATATATATTCTTTTTCATATTCTTTTCCATTATAGGTTATTACAAGATATTGAATATAGTTCCCTGTGCTATATACAGTAGGTCCTTGTTGTTTATTTTATATATATAGTAGTGTGTATCTGTTAATCCTAAACTTCTAATTTATCGCTCCCCCACCTTTCCCCTTTGGTAGCCATAAGTTTGTTTTCTATGTCTGTGACTCTATTTCTGTTTTGTAAATAAATTTATTTGTATTATTTTTTTAAGATTCCGCACGTAAGTGATATATTTGTCTTTCTCTGACTTACTTCACTTAGTATGATAATCTAGGTTCATCCAGGTTGCTGCAATGGCTTCGTTTCATTCTTTTTTTATGGCTAATATTCCATTGTGTGTGTGTATGTGTGTATACATCTTCTTTATCCATTCATCTGTTGATGGACATTTAGGTTGTTTCCATGTCTTGGCTACTGTAAATAGTGCTGCTGTGAACATTGAGGTGCATGTATCTTTTCAAATTAGAATTTCTGTCTTTTCCAGATGTATGTCCAGGAGTGGGATTGCAGGATCATATGGTAACTCTATTTTTAGTTTTCTAAGGAACCTCCATACTGTTTTCCATGGTGGATGCACCAATTTACATTCCCCCCAACAGTGTAGGAGGGTTCCCTTTTCAGGGGATGACTTCTTTTGAATCTTACTCTTGATAGGACCATTCCAAATGGATGTTAGGGCAATATCACATAACTAGGGCAAGCATATTTTACCTCTGGTGTTTCCAGCAATTAATTATTACAATGAAAATCCATTTACTGTAAGCACACCAATGGGATATCAAATCTAATCTGCATTTAGCACCCCTCCTGGATGACTTACACTTTTTCCATTTCATTTTGTATTTTTCAAACTTCAAATGCTGAGTGCTTTCCAGAAAACAGCTTCCTTGGGGAGGAGGAAGCTGCTTGGCTAATCTGGGACTATACCAATTAGATGCCATGGGAGCAATCATAAATTAATGTTGTAGGACTAAAGGAGAGTGAAGACTGATGAAATTGATGACTTTTCATGTTCCTGTTAGAAACGCTTGTTGTGTAGTATGGTAGTCACTAATTGAGCACTTGAAATGTAGCTCAGACTGAGGAAATGAATTTTAAATTTTATTTAATTAAAATTTAAATCAGATTTGATTCAGTTATTGGAAAATTATAAGTATGTTTAGAACAACTTGGGTATGTGAATCTACTTTTTCAGCTATAAGTTTTTTGAAATCTAGATACTTGTCAAGTAGTGCCAGTGAAAATTTAGCATCTAAATTGAGATGTGCTGTAAGTGTAAAATATACACTAGATTCTAAAGACTTAATGTGAATGAAAGGATGTAAAATAGCTCAATAATTTTTTATATTAATTACATTGGAAACAATATTTTAGATATATTAGACTAAAGAAAATATTAATTTCACCAGTGCCTTTACTTTTTAAAAAATGTGGCTACTAGAAAACTTTAAATTACATGTGTTGTTCATGTTCTTTTTCTATTAAGCAGCCCTGTGTTAGGCTGCTTCCCCCTAATCTGTGTATTTGGAAGCTTTTTAATATACTCTTATGTCCCTGTGTTTTGGGAGATCATATTTTGGAAGAGTTCATGAGAAATAAAACTCATCTGGAAATAAAATGATGAGATTAATGTTTATTGAGTATGAAAACCAGTCTCAACCCTGTCCCTTTTATGATTTCAAATGAGTGTTTTACAAGTAGATTTTCTGCTGCGGTTGATTTAAATCTAATAGGGTTAAAGAGGCATGACTCAAGTATGAGGTCGTTAAATAAGACTTTAGGTATAGGTAGTATATTCCTGTTGTATATTCCTGGTTTGGTCCATAAAAATACATATAACAAAATACACCCTGTCAACAATTTCCAAGTGCACAATGAAATATTGTCAACCGCATGTACACTGTGCAACAGATTTCCAGAACCCCCCAGTCCTGCATGATTGAAGCTCTACACTCAACCTAACAACTCCCTCCATTCCCCCTCCCTCCAGCCCTTGGCAACCACCATTCTACTTTCTGTTTCCATGACTTTGACTACTCATATAAATACCTCATATAAGTGTAATCATGGAGTATTTGTCTTCCCATGACTAGCTTATTTCACTTAGCATAGTGTGAGGGAGCTTCATCCATGTTGTAGCATATGACCGGGTTTCTTTCTTTTTTTAAGGATGAATAATATTCTAATGTATGAATATACCGTATTTTCTTTATCCATTCATCCATCCATGTACATTCAGGTTGCTTCACCACTTGGTTTTTGTGAGTAATGCTGGAGTGTACACAGGTGTGCAAATAAATAGCTCTTCAAGATCTTCTTTTCAGTTCTTTTAGATATATACCCAAAGTAGGATTGCTACCATACGGTAGTTCTATTTTAATTTTTTGAGGAACCTCTATACTGTTTTCCATAGTGGCTGAACCAATTTATATTCCCATCAATAGTGTATACGGGGGTTCCAGTTTCTTCTCATCTTTGTCAACATTTATTATTTTCTTTTTTCCTGATAGTGGCCATTCTGACAGGTATAAAATGATGTCTCATTGTGGTTTTGATTTGTATTTCTCTGATGATTAGTGATGTTGAGCATCTTTTCATATGCTTCTTGGCTATTTATATATCTTCTTTGAAAAACGTCTATTCAAATCCTTTGCCCATTTTTTTTTTTTTTTTTTTTTTTGGTGGTACGCGGGCCTCTCACTGTTGTGGCCTCTCCCGTTGCGGAGCACAGGCTCCGGACGCGCAGGCTCAATGGCCATGGCTCACGGGCCCAGCCGCTCCACGGCATGTGGGATCTTCCCGGTCCAGGGCATGAACCCGTGTCCCCTGCATCGGCAGGCGGACTGTCAACCACTGCGCCACCAGGGAAGCCCCCTTTGCCCATTTTTAAATTGGGATTTTTGTTTGTTATTGAGTTGGAGTTCTTTATATATTCTGGATACTAACTCCTTATCAGATGCATGGTTTGCAAATATTTTTTTCCCATTCTATAGGTTGCCTTTTCACTCTCTTTATTGTTTCCTTTGTTGTGCAGAAGTTTTAAACTTTGATGTAGTTCCATTTGTCGCTTTTTCTCTTTTGTTGTCTGTGCTTTTGGTATCATATCTAAAAAATCCTTGCCAAATTCACCATTATGAAGCTTTCCCCCTATGTTTTCTTCTAGGAGTTTTATAGTTTCAGGTCTTACGTTTAGGTCTTCAATTCATTTTGAGTTAATTTTTGTGTAGGATGTAAGATAAGGGTCCAGCTTCTTTTGCATGTGGATATCTAGTTTTCCCAGCACCATTTGTTGAAGAGACTATCCTTTTCTCATTGAGTAGTCTTTGCACCTTGTCAAAGCTTATTTGACCATTTACCCGCGGCGTTTATTTTTGGGCTCTTTATGCTGTTCCATGGGTCTATATGTCATTATGCTAGTACCTTACTGTTTTGATTACCCTATTATAGTAATTTAAAAAAATCATTTTTTTCCCCATGTTTTTAAGGGTCTGATTAGGATTGTTTAGAAATCTCTATTGATAATGCCTTCTCTAATTCTTTATAATTTTTAACTTTTTGCATTTTTGTATCCAGTATCTCTTTCCCAGAAGTCTAAGGCAGTTTGTTGTTTCTCTTTTTCCCTTTCACCTCAAGCATGTTTGGAACAACTTGAGTATGTAAATCTACTTATTCAAAAGTAGATGGCAGATGGTGTGAATTTAGTTAGGAATGTTTGCCTCGTCAGGTATTCCTGGTCTTCAGATGGAGGTGGGAAGGCAGGGAGGAAGGTTGGGATTGTTTAATATGCTGTACTCTAGAAATGTGGGAAAAAGGTTAAGACTCTGCAGCGAGATTTCCCGGGTTTGAATCTTAGCTGTAAATTTGGGGCAAATAATTATTTTTTGCCTCTTGTTTTAGTTTCCTCATCTATAATATGAAGTTAGTGGTAGAAGCTACCTCACAGGAACATTCAGAGGGCAAAGTGAATTAAATACAGCGCCTGGCACATATTAAATGCCGTATAAGCATGTATTTTATTACTTTGAATATTAAAAATAAAAGCTAAAACACTTGCTAAATTCTTGGGTTCTGAGCTGGCCAACCTTTCTAGTTTCACCAGAAATAATGAACAAATGGGGCACACATTATTTCTGTCCTTGAGAACTCTTAACACCCAGATGGTGTAATAGGTGATTATACATTCTTATGTCAGTGGAGGATTCAAAATCTTTTAATGATTATATGAATGTTACATTTATATTAAGGGATATTACAAATGTTGCCATGTAGTTTATCATTTGTCTTCTGGCTTGTAATTAGTTTTCTTAATGTATGTATAAAACCTAGGGTATGATGAAGATTAATGTATTTGAACAGCATAAACCATGATGATGCTTTGATATTGGAGTGCTTATAATATGCCATGTCTGTCAAATAAATTTTGCAGTTTAGACTTTATTTTCACATGGCAATAAATCATCTGAAGGATCTGGAGTTTTAAATTTAATGGTAGTGCTTTTAAATTTCATTTTCTTGGTGTTTTAACTACGTTTAACTTTTATAGCTTGTGTTGCTTTATATTTGAATTATTCCAATATTTGAAAAATAAACACATGAAAGTCCAGATTGGAACCAAGGATTTGTTTGAGATGTATATATATCAAGGGGCAGGACTCCTTTTTCTTTTTAAGGCTGTAAATGAATAAACAGCCTCAGGTGTTTTGTTTTTTTTGTTTTGTTTTGTTTTGTTTTTGCGGTACGCAGGCCTCTCACTGTTGTGGCCTCTCCCGTTGTGGAGCACAGGCTCCAGACGCGCAGGCTCAGCGGCCATGGCTCACGGGCCCAGCCGCTTCACGGCATGTGGGATCTTCCCGGTCCAGGGCATGAACCCGTGTCCCCTGCATCGGCAGGCGGACTCTCAACCACTGCGCCACCAGGGAAGCCCTCAGGTGTTCTTTTATTAGGAAAATCATGGACGAGAGCTTATGATTCAAGATGTTTGTGAATGGTGAGATGATCATCTCTAGGGAAGCAAAAGTTCTTTGGATAAGAAAGTGTATGTAAAATGTCTTGTACAAAAGGAATGTTACCCATATTTTCCTCTACATTTTACATTTCTCTGCGTATTAAAAATTACCCCACCCCCTCCCCCAGACATGTGGAATATTTTCACTTTTGTAGCATACATCTCTGGCATCAAGGGAGACACACCTGTGTATAGCACCAATCCTCTATGGGAGTATACCTTTGTTGAGTCTTAGCAGTTTCTTGCCCAGCTGTAATAACATTGAGTGCTTGTCTGTTTTTTCCAAGCCATTTTGGAATGTGTAATATTTTTAATATCTGTAATTAACTGAAAAGTAACTGTCCATGAATGCGTGTGTTGAACACCTTGTATGTGACCTTAAATAATTGGCTACTGAGTGGCTTCCCATCGATAGCTTGACATGGGCAGTGCAGGCACCTACGTTTCATGGTCCTAGATATCTGTGTGGCTGAAACCCTAGTTATAAGTGAAGAACCAGATGGTTGTTCTTCATTTGGGCTGCCGATCTTAGATATTCTACAAAGCTGCTCCTGTCTATAAATGCAGCACTTATATTTTCTGCACAGCATGTGCCTGTTGGCAGTGTTTTTGTTTTTCTAGTTAAACAGCCGTACTACCTGCAGGAAGAGTCACACACTGAGCTGAGAAGAAATAGCCTTGGCTGGATAGTTTGCAATAACTTTGTAATAAAAAAAATGCACACAGTAGATTTTATTAAAGAAAAAACCATTCTGTCTACAAAAGGTTACCCTTCAGGAATACTCATCAGCATTCAAGAGCGAATTTAAATTGCAGGGACTGTGATTACAGTGTTGTGCAACCAGGAGATAGGGTCTCTTTGTCTCGCCTATGGTATTACCTTCTCCTTTACTCAACTTTTTCTTCTAAGCTAATTATGGCTTATTAGACTAGTAACGAAAGAACCATAGGGATATAGCATATTAAATTTACCACCTAGCACAGTGGTTTTTATGAAATTCTCACCGTTAAGGGGGTTGAGGGGACCGGTTGGATAAACACAGTGCCTAAATGATAGCCATCAGAATCTGGAGTCAGAAATGACTTTTTCGTGATGACATGCTTCTTTTGTCATTGCACGTACTGCTATAACTTGGGACACTTGCTCTTGCCCAAGGGTATGGCATGAACCAGAAGTATGAGCTCTGTCCCAGTTGTAAGATAAACATTACAAAGGCATTTTCCACTTCCTGTTCTGCTATCCATTTATCCACTGCTGTCCAGTGAAAAAAAAAGAAAAAAAACAAGATGCCAGTAGTATTGCTTTTTGCATGGCTGAATTAATGAGAAAGCATAGATTTCTGTCTCTTTGATTTTTTAATGGATTGATTGGCTTTTTGCCTGCTTGACTACATTAGGAAAAAAAAAATCCCCTTTTAAAAATTACAGTCAGAAATATACCTGTGATGGACTTTTAAAAGCTGTTTCATATTTAATAAGTGCAGGAGGTCCTTATAAGTTTGAGGCATTCTCCCCTCACTACCACAGCCCCCTGTTTAGTAATAGAATCACATAGCCCTGTCTGCCTCTTGACGGATTAAAAGGCCACCCTCATTGGGCCTAATTTATGCCTTGCTCAGATATTTCTAGGCTGAGATGTGGATGGGCGTCCTCCCACTTGTCTGTTTTTAACATTTGCCCACATCGAACTGTTTTGAGCACATGGTGGTGTCTGGGATGTGGAGTAGGTGGGAGTTGAGATGATCAGCTAATCAGGTCTCTTGGAGTGTACTGAATTGTGGGAACATCTCCTCCAAGACCCTGCTGCTTCAGCACCTGTCATGTTGTACCTGTTGTAACCCTAAATGTGTTCCTTGCAGTGTCTGTTTCTGCTGAGCGATGCAGTTTTCTTTCAGTAACTATTTTGTCTCTCATTACTCAGATATTTTCTGATTGATTTTTTTGGATGTGCATTTCCTTCCTTCCTCTTGGCTTCTATTAAAAGTCCGTTGTGTCTAAAAAAGCATTGCAAGTTCTGGCCTCTTTGGCACCAGAGCTTGCTGGGGTGGACCTGATTGTGCTGTTTACGTGCCTGTGGAAGACTTAGAATTTGTTATTTCGGAATGCTCGTTCTTGTTTGTGTAGACCATGGTTAGCGTCAGCTTTAAACAATTTTTTTCTAGTTTTGTGAGTGCTGGTGGGTTTCATTTGCTTATTGAGAGGGGCTCTGCAGAAAACAGCATATTTTTAATTCAAACTCACTTTCCATTCATCCAGGTAGGACAAGGTTGGGTAAAAATGAAGGGCAGTGCTACCGAAGCTCAGAACTTTTCACATGATTCTGTCAATTCATAACTAATTTTAAACTTTGAATTATTTGAAATTGTTTGGTTGCCTATATATAGGACTGAAGCAGAAACATAGGATCACTATTTCAGTTGGACCTTTCCCCAACTTTTTCAGACATGGAAAACTCTAAACATGGATCTGTAATGAAGATTTTTGTCCCCATCATTGCCATTGCTGTTTGCCTTATTTGCTTTTTAGAAGTTGGAACAATTCCTCTACAAAAGCAGCTTCCCAAAAACATGTCTTACAAAAATCTCACAAATACATTTGCTAAATATTCCTCCTTTGAAAATCTGCATTTTGTGTAGTAACTGTTAAATTTTCTGGTGGTAGATGTCAGCCACTAAGATGACATTTTCTTAGATACTCTAATGACAGAAGACAAAGTTTATAAGTTGGAAAAGAAGACCCAAATTATATACCATATGACTACAACTGTGTTAATTTTTCACATTTATGAACACATAACATTTTGATGTCTTCTTCTAGTCTATAAATGTTAACAGTGGTTTGTCCTGGTTGGTAGGTTTATGAGTGATTTTAACTTTTATATATATTTCTACATTTTCTAGTTTTTCCATACTGTATATCTAACAACAATAACAACAACAGAAAACTCTTTAAAGTGTTGCTGGTGAATCTTTTTAAATAGTCAAGCAATATTTTCTAGATTATTGCAAAGACTTTATCATATACTTGAATATCTTAATTTTACAGATTAAACGAAGGCTGTAAGGTTTAATCTTTTGCTTAAAACCATGACATTTAGGGGCTAGTACCAAATCTGTAATTGAATGCAGCTATGAAAGCAACTTTGAGATTAATTTAATTTGGTCATTTTTGTGGGATTTGGAATAGTGCTGCCTATGACTATATTAACAAATAGTGATGTTCTGTAAATATTTTAGTTATTTAGTATAAGCTAAGATTGAGTTTTTTAGCCTTCCTGTAAATAAGTAGTTTACACAGATTGTTAAGCAGATATGATTGAGAGGTCTTACTGGGACTATGAGAGGAGACATCAAGCTATCCTTCGCCTCAAAGATTTTTAAAATTTGTTTTTAACGACTGTTTTGTATATTTTATATTTTGAAAATGACAGGGAACCAACAGTTTTTTAGTCTAATGTAAAATGCAATTACACATTTAGTGTCATACTTCCTGTCTTAGAAATTGATTGAAATTAATATTGCTAGTGAAAGTGAGAAAAAAGAGAAGAGTTCAGGGGAAGATAAATGAGAAGGGAAACTTGCTTCTCAATGAGGAGTCTATAGAAATTAGAGTGGCCGCCACCAAGGTGAAATCCTAATTAAGTACTTGATAAAGACAAGCAATGCTTTTAAAAAGATGAAAAGAAAACAAATGAATACAGAGTTGAAAAGAAAATGTATTTGAAAAAGCAACTGTGCAGTGGATAGAGGGTGGAAAACAAGGGGTACTCTGTCATGATAAAAGCTAAAAGCAAAACTAGGCTATTCTTGGATTTTGCTTTTTGAGGGAGAAAACAAGACGTATCAAAGAATATAAGGAGATGTATTAAAATAAATTTGGGTAAAAAGTATGTTGTAAATAAAAGATATAATCCATAATTCATCTAAAATGTGTAAGCAATTTACAAAAGACTTTCAGATTGTGGCTGACTGAATACCAGTTTATATTCAGTAATTGTTTCTGTGAAGTTATTTACCAGAGTACAGGACATGTAAAACAGGTGTGAATTTCTGAAGAATATTTTTCAGATTTTGAAAGAAAGTTGTTGGATAAATTCCCCTTTATGTCATCTAGGAACTGACAGCTTAACCTCTATTTCTTGGCTGATTTAAGCTCTGAAAAATTTGATAGGTGAGTTGGGTGGAATATTTCCTAAGGGGCTTTGAAGTGCTTTTTCCCCTGGGCATACATTTTGCCTTTCATTGCATAAAAATGAAATGCATATCTCAAAGCAAAAGTTTAGTGACTCTTTCTTACAGTTTTCATATTAAAACATGTATGTTCTAGTGTTGGTAATTTTTTATTCACGTAATGGCAAGTAGGGGTAATAATGGAGAGCCAACCTTTTTATTACTTCCTGATGTGATCCTCCTTTATTTGTGAAATCAGTATATTGAGGTACTGTTTTTTGCTGGCTTTTGTTGATCAGTACTTATCATACTGATCAAAATAAAAATATTTCTAAGCAGAGTTAACAAACAGTAACGTTATATGTCCAACCTTTGACATATATAGGTTTCCCTTTTTCTAATAAGAAGCATTTCAAAAAAAATACATTTAGAAATAGAATGGGCTGACTTTTGAGTTTCCCTTGTTTCTCTGTAGTGGAGATGGTGAAAAACCCTTAGGTAGCTGGATAAAAGAGTAGCTCCAGAAAGGAGGAAGAGGAATCAGAGATGTGAACACAAAATCTCAGTTTGGATAATTAGCCTGGGTGATAGAAAACTGGATTTATCATCTTTAAGTCTTGACTGTCATTTCCCATGCCTTAATAATGGTCTACTAATAATGCCTTAATAATGGCTTTCCATATAAAAATAAAATCGTGAAACAGTAGGCATACTTCTAAAATGATCTCAATATAACATGAATATTTTCATGAGTTGCTTGTTCTAGACTAGCACTGCTTGATATAGTTAAAGCAGTGTCAACTAAATAAACAAATTTGATTATAATTAGATTATAATAAAATTTCCTTGTAATAAAAGTTTGTACTGTTTCTTTGTTGGCCATCCTGTTCACATATCCTGATTTGGCTAAAAGAGTTATAGATGTAAGTTTTTAGAACTTCTGATCTCAACATATTTTCAAATTAAATTAAGAACATGATTATTAAAGATACTCTTTCTCCCTAAGGAGAAAAAGTGGTTCCATTAAATTGGTTATAAAAACAAAACAAATCTTTCCCTGTATAGTTAAGTATTCCATCTTATTTTGTGTTTTTTTCCTGCTAGAGATGGCGGTTTTTCAACATTGGTGGCACATTTGAATCACCTGAGTTTAAAAAAACTAGCAAACAAAAATCCCCAAACCTGGGCTGTACACCCAGATTCTAATTTTAGTGGTCTCAGGTGGGGCCCTAGCATCAGTAGTTGTAAAATGTTCCCAGGTGATGTAATGTTTAGCCAGAGTTGATAACCCTGTGCTAGACACTTATTTCTAATGGACATTGATAGTATGACACTGGCAGCCTGATTTTTCTGGACATTACACTTTGGTGCACCCTGAACTTTCATACAGTACAGGTTGAAGTTCCCTACATTACCTTTCCTACACTTGGGGCTTTGATATATGAACTGATGAGTACTTTGAACAACCCTACAGTAGGCTGCTGTAGTGGATTGAAAGGTGGTCCAGAGATTTGTCCATGTGCTAGTCCCTAGAATCTGTAAATCTTACCTTATTTGGAAAATAAGTATTTTGCAAATTTGATTCAGTAAAGATCTTAAGATGAGGAAAGAAGAGGGAGATTTGGTAGGCACACAGAGGGGACAATGTGAAGATGGAGGCAAGGATGATAGTGATGGGGCCACAAGTCAAGGAATGCCTGCAGCCATCAGAAGCTGGAAGAGGCGAAGAACAGATTCTCCTGTAGAGTCTTTGGAGGGAGCGCAGCCCTGCTGACATCTTAATTTCTTCTCAGAGAAACTGATTTCGGAATTCAGGCCTCTAGAACGGTGAGAGAATAAATTTGTGTTGTTTTAAGCCACCAAGTTTGTGGTTAGTTGTTACAGCAGTCAGAGGAAACTAACGTAGCTGCCTTTCAGCTACCAGTTGGGTTTTGGTGGCCTGCTATCCCTGTCTACACAGAAATATGTATTTGTGTAATCCATTAAATATTTAATTGCATTACCCCATTTTATAAAAATAAGTTGAAATCACAGAAAGGTTTTGTGTATGTATGAGAACACACACGTGTATGTATTTATATATATACACACACAGTAGTGTAGCCTATAATCTTAATGTGATTGAGATAAAGATGGAAATCATTAGGATGGGTCTTTAACCTCAATTAGATGCTCATTAGATTTAAGCTGTGCTTAATGATGAAGCAAAAGAACACAATTAATGAACATGTACTGAATGCTGGAACTGTTTTGTTGAAGATTGTTTCTAAAAACATGAGAGATAATTAGGGATTTTAATAAACTTCTATTGCACTGGGAATAGATCATCTCTTAAAACATTTACCCTGCTTCTTTGATTCTAAGGTGTACCACTTTTCTCATTTATGATCTTCAGATATCTTACAATAAATGTGTTCATTTAATGTCTTTTCCCCTCATCCAGAGATGTTGCAAAGTTAATGATGTTGTTCTGAAATAAAGGTGTTTTAAGATTGTGGCACTTCATTAAGTCTGTTTGACTTATCAGATTTGACTCTTCGATATTCAGTTTGAGCATATTTTCTACAATGCATTATGTTAGAAGCCAAGCATACCTATATGACGTTCTGAATGAAGCTTCTAATGTTCTAATTTAGTTACTGTTTTTGGCTTCAATTCCCAAGAGCTACCATAGTAGAAACTATATCTTACAGTAACTTTGCTTGTTAAGATGTAGGATCTTTAGTGAAAAAATCATAGGCTTTAGAAGTAATAGGTAGACCTTTTTCATATGTGATATCATGTTTGTACCAAATAGATTAAAAGCTTCTGCCCAAGCACTCGTATCCAGAATATATAAAGGACTTGGCCAAATCAATACAGAAAAGGCAGCCAACCAAGAGAAAAAGTGGATAGAAGACATTAACAGACACTTCATGAGAGTGTCCAATATGTACAGCAAACATATGAAAGTTGCCTAACCTCATTAGTCTTTAGGGAAATGCAAATTAAACCACAATGTAATTCCTCTACACGCCCACCAGAATGGCTAAAATTAAGAAAGACAATAAAGTGTTGACAGGAATGTAGAACTGCTGGTAGGAATGTAAATTGGTGCAAGCACTTTGGAAAACTGCCAGTAAAGTTAAACATAGACATATTCAATGATCCAGACATTCTACTCCTAGGAATGTGTGTGTGTATGTGTGGGTACATGTATAAGACATGTGCAAGAATATTCATAGCAGAACTACTCATAATAACTTAAAACTGTCCATCAACTCTAGAATGGATAAATACATTGTAGAATATTCCTACAGTGGAAAAATACAATTCTGTACATTAGTGATGATGAACCAACTACTGCTATACTCAACAGTATGAGTATGAATGAATCTCACAAACATAACAGTTTAAGAGTCCCAACACAAAAGAATGTGTATTCTATGGTTCTTTTATTCTAAAGCTCAGAAAAAGAATCATGCTACCTTTGGATATGTTGAGTTTGGAGGAGCAGGCTTCTGAGAAGCTTATAATGTATTTCTTGAACTGCTGGGTGTTGGTGACTCTGGTTTGTTGATTTAGTGAGAAGTTTATCAAGCTGTATACTTACGATTTGTTTCATTTTTCTCTATGCATGTACACTAAACTTTGGTAAGTTTACTTTATAAAAAGTTCATCATTGTCAGCAGTGTGCTTGGCAGCTCATGGGCGCCTGATTGCCTAATAAATATTTGTTGGTTTTACTTGATTTTTACATTCCTAGTGCCTTATGAAAATTTTCACATGAACTATTATAGTGCTTTCTAATCTTAAACATACATATCTTCTCCACAGCAACCCTCCCCCCTCTGCCCTGCCAACCTTAAGGACCTCCAAACCTTTCTTAGCCATGGCCAAAATTACAAAAGATATTGCTTATTAGGTCTCAGTACAAATATCCTTGTCATGATTTTTAATAAATGCCTTCAAAGAATGTCACAACACGTAAATTTAGAGGGTCAGGCTTCAAGCTAAACTACTATGGGTCTTGTGAGACCAGTTATGAGTAATAGTTTGATGAAAGGTATTAAAAGCCTGGACTGACACATTAAAAGAGCTAAAAAAATCTTACAGCAACGGGGTTGTATCCCAAACCTATTAAATGGAGAAGCATGTGTGCCCAGTGACCTTGAGATTGACTAGACCTGCATTTGAGAGTTGACAGGAATGGTTTACAGATGAATGGAATAAGAAGCATGTGTAGTGGGGATACTGTTACATTTGATAGGAGGAATGAAAACAAGAGCTTTAAATTTCATTTAAAACCTTGGTCCTGAAAAAAAAAACAACAACCAAGAACTGAATTTGTCTTTCTATTAGTAGAAATTATTTTTTCACTGCTCCTTTTTGTCTAGTCCTGCTTCTTTAGTCCTTTAGTTTCTTGTTCATGCCGGCTCCCCTGTCCTCTCTTTCCTCTTCCTCTGCTTGGCTCTCCCCCTTCCCCTTCCTAGTGGGTAGGTTGCTTTCCAGACTGCTGAGGATGCCTTGGCTCCCTCTGCAGCCTGAGGGGGTCTTTTTCCCATCTGACTAAAGCAGCTCGCAAGGGTCTATCATTTGTTTTGTTCCTTCTGGAAGGAAGAGTTTTAACTTCTTGTCTCCCTTTGGGATACATCTAAACAATTAAGCAGGAGTAAAGGGGCTATGGAGTTGGGGAACCATCAGTGCCCAGCAGAAGCCTTGTTCAGAGATTGGCTGGATTCCTCTGAATGGAAGGGGAAGCGTGAATATGAGTGGTAATCACACCTGAGACCATTGATAAAACTTGTGGTGGGCCATTCATGATAGCTACCTACCCTGCGCCCCAGTCATTTTCTTTAATATTTTTATTTACAAATGTTATTTCTAGTTAGTCACAGTAATTCTGTTCCTCTGCTTTAGAAAGTTAGGAATTTTTATCATACGTAGTAAATTTCATATGGCAGAAATACTTCATTATTCCATCGTACTGTGGAACAGTTTTATAGACATTTTCATGGAGATTGTTATATAAGAACCAGGATAAGGATAACATTAATTCTGTGTCATGATACAAATAGTATTTTAAGAGACAGAACACTTGTTTTTATTTATTTTTGTTTTCTTCCTTATTCTTATGCTATACATGCTGGACAGGAGCTTCCCTGAATATTTGAAACAAGAGGGAATAAATGTCACATGTGACCTCAAAATTTGCTATCAGACAAACAGAGCCACCTTTAAGTATTAAAAAAAAAAAACCCAACAAACCATTAGTAGCCAGTAATTAATTGTATCTTCTAAGGAGTAAAGACGTAGTACTATTGTCCAGAATGGTTCTATCAGTATTTCGGAGAAGAAAAGCTAATTTTTAAAATGTGCCATTGCTTTCTTCCAAATAATGTTTAAGCTTTAATATCCAATTTATCTATTCCTAAGTACAATACAGGGTTATTTTAATTTTTTAAATTAATGCTTTCTTTGGTGGCTTTCAAAGCTGAAAGAGATGACTTTGGTGGCCTTATTTGAAGTGTGAATTATCAAAGAGATTTCTATATAAAACTTGTTCATCTACTTCAGTGATAATTTAAAAAACATGAATAGTTTGGTGGTGATAATAAGGGGGTCTTTATTTCTAACAAAAAAATTTTTTTTGTTATCAAAATTTGATTCTGGGTTCTGGGAACAAATGTCCTTTACATTTTTACATTTGGTTTAATGAGGAAACTCCTCACAGCATGAGTTCAAGAGTATTAAAAAACTTGGGACAGAATTAAGTGATAATTTTCCCTTTTAATATCAAATGACATCTTTGTTCCTATGCATTTATTCATTCTTTTTCTACATTCCCCCTTTTTTAGATTGCTGTTGATCTTGGATACCAAGCTGCATTGGGTAAACAGAAAGAGAATATTATGGCTATTTTTTCAGCAATTAATGAGTTCTAGCTGGTCTTAGTTGCTTATGGCATCATGGACAGTAAGGGATTTCTCTTCATTAAATCCAGGATTCAATTCTGATTTAAAGAACAGAAAGCACTGAGTTGTCTTTTTCATACATTACTTGCGGACACATTATCCTACCATTTTCTTCCTGTCTAGACCATGTGCATTTAAAATTCTTTGCAGTTTAAATCTTCCTTTTATGGTAGGGTTACTCTTATATGGTGTTGAACCAAGAGTCTCTTTAGAGACTTGGATTTGAGTTACAATTAAATATTCCTCTTCTGTCAACTTGGGAGTTTTGAACTTAATTTCATCCCTTGTCTCCCATTTACACACATACATGCACACACACATACACACACACACACCACTGCTTCTGTAGCTTTTTGTGTAGCTGTTGTGCTGTGGCCATGGACCAGCATTCTCTCCATTTTGCCACTTTCAAATGTGCCTTGGATTCTCCTGTCCCTGTGCCTTTGAGACATCATCTCCCCTTCCCCAAATATCCTGTCATCATTATGGTTGGTGAATTCCCAGTCTTCATTCCAGACTCAGTTCAACTACCACCTTCTCTAGGAAACAGTCTGTTCTGTCTACCAAGTAATCAATCATCCCTTCTTTTTGTGTGCCTAACTCTTGTGTGTTTTTACTGTGGTATTCTTCACCTTGATCTCTATTTTCTTGTGTTAGTCTTTACATGGTTCTCTAATTATTTACATGCCTTTCTATTTTACTAGACTTACGTTACATGAAAGAAATTGGAATTCACAGCACTTGGGATGGGACTTGGTTGGTACAAAGTAAACTCAAAATAAGTACTTTTTAATTGATAATTGATAAGATTTGTGAGCCAAATATGTGACTGTAGGTCAGCTTATTCCATTTGAGACTTAATGATATTCTGTGTGTTTAACATGAGATATGTATATATGTACATGTGTGAAAAAAAATATGCCATGTAATCACGTAAAACAGTGTGGCTTAATATAACGATGTGCTGCTATGCAGGAATTGTTTATATAACTGAAAGTGATAAGACATAAATTTAATAAACTTTTTCTTTTGGAATAAATGAAGATTTCCAGAAAAGTTGCAAAGATACTACAGACAGTTCCTGTACCTATCACCCAGTTTCCCCTGTTGTTAAAGTCTTACATTACCATGATATTTTTGTAAAAACTAAGAAACTAATGTTGGCACATTACTATTAGATAAACTCCAGACTTTATTCAGGTTTCTTTAGTTTTTCCACTAATATCCTTTTTGTGTTTCAGATGCAGTCTAGATATCACATTATGTTTAGAGAACTTTTAGAAGTCTGTAATTTAAATGCTAACCTAAATTTCTTCTGTTTAATAAGTATTTCTATGTTTTCCCCTATTTAATTTTTTTGTTTTTATTGGGGGGGTGCTGTTTAACTTTTATTTCACTTTTTTCATCTTTAATTTTGATTCTTTTGTTGCACTTATATATTTCAATTCCCCTATTTAATTTTTTAAAAAGCATTGTTTTTCCTTTTCTCTATCTTTGTCATGAAGGAAGATTGAACTCACTGTTAATTAACTGGACCATTAGTTAACTTAAAAAGTATTACAGGGTCAACAAAATCAGAATAGTCCCTCCACACTTTTAAATTCAAAATAGTAATCCATCTTAACCTTTATTGAGAATTGTTAGCTTTTTTTATCCTGTGAATTTAGTGTATTTTCCCTACTCCTGCCTTCTTTTTTATGTCCTATAAAATTTTATAATGTTCTCTATAATTATTTTGTGGTTTTTGTCAGGTTTATATCTAGTAATATTTTGCTGCTGGTGCAGTTGGGATCATTTTTTTCTGTTGTGTTTTCACAACTTTTTTTTTTTTTTGCGGTACGCGGGCCTCTCACTGTTGTGGCCTCTCCCATTGCGGAGCACAGGCTCCGGACGCGCAGGCTCAGCGGCCATGGCTCACGGGCTCAGCTGCTCTGCGGCATGTGGGATCTGCCCGGACCGGGGCACGAAGCCATGTCCCCTGCATCGGCAGGCAGACTCTCAACCACTGCGCCACCAGGGAAGCCCCACAACTTTTATTTTGAGATAATTTTAGACTTAATGTAGATTTGCAAAAATAGGAAAAAGTTCCTGTCCATGCTTCACCCAGCTTCTTTTTATGTTAACATTTAAAATAAACATAGAACAGTTATGGTACAATATAGAAATTATTTGAATTTCATAGGTTCTTCTAGCATCCTTTTTTTCTGTTCCAGGATCCAGTCTAGCATCCCACATTGCACTTAGTCGTCATGTTTCTTTAGTCTCCGGTCTGTGATAGTTCTGCAGTCTTTCCTTGTCTCTCATGACCTTGATATTTTTAAAGAGTCCTGGCCAGGTATTTTGTAGAATGTCGCTGAATTTCGAGTTCGTCTGATGTTTTCTCATGATTAGACTGTGGTTATGTGTCATTAGGAAGGATAGCACAGCCTTGAGCCCTTCTCAGTGCGCTGTCCTCATTTGTTACCTTGTTCACTTGGCTAAGGTGGTGTCTGCTAGGATTCTCCACTAGTAAAGTTATTATTTTTCTCTTCCTGATTATTAAGTATTTGGGGAGAGAAGGAGCTTTTCTAGAAGCAAAAGTTGTCCCTTCTCCCTGTTTGTTTGTTTGTTTATACCAGCATGCCACATGGATATTTATTTCGGTTTTACTATTGTGTATTTTGTTATTTAAGTTGCCCCAACTTGGGCCAGTGGGAATTCAGGTTGCCTCCTGTGCCTTTAGACAAGGTTCTATCTCCACCTCCCCACCACCCTGCACTGCCTCATTTTTTAATTTTCTGACCCCATGAGACTATCCAAGTGCATCTTATATTTTCACTGCCCCAGCCCTGGGTTCAACCAGTTTTCCAAAGAGCCTTGGTTCTTTTCACTGGGGCTAGTATTTAGAAACCAAGATCTGGGCACTCTTTGTGATCTGAAGCAGGGCTAACGTTCATAGCTGTAAAGACCTGGAGCTGGGTCTGGGGTTTATGGCTGACATTTTCTGGATATCTTTCTTAGTGACTTTGCTTCCATTTTGTATTTCTTTGTCATTTTGTATTATGTTCCCGTAGTACATAATATAACATAGCCAGTGACATTTGCTTGTCCATCATTTTTGTGTGTGAAAACCTTCACAAAATCCATGTTGTTCTGCTGCAGAATGTACATCATTTTTCTTCAGATGTAAGCTCTACCACAAAACCTTTATATCAGCGGGTCTGTACATGAACTTGGGGTAAAGGGCACAAGCCTCTTGAAATGGTACAGAAATTTTTATGGGTGAGAACATTTTTTTGCACATATATTTTTGGGTGGATTGTCTGAAGTTTCATCAGGGTTTCAGAAGTGGTTCGGAACCACTGCGGTCTCAGTGCTCACTGAGACACAGCTGTAAGTAAGGCCATCAAACTGAAATCCCTGTGAATGGCATTATGACTCACAGCACCAGATGCAGTAACTTGTTCCCCAGTAAATGAATGCCACACCCTCTCTCAAGTCTTCCTTGTACTTTGCTTGGGATTTGGGGTTGTGGGGATGACAGTCTTTCTCACTACTGTGCTCCTACAACTTCTGCTCTCTCTCTGGTACCCCCTATAGAGGGGAGCACCTCTCTGTAGCTCCTTATGCATTGTACCACTTAGTATATAAGGATTTATATAGTCTATGAGTCAGACTATGCTAGGCTGCCATAATGAGGAGACCTAAGAATACAGTGGCTTAAATAACAAAGATGTTTTTCTCATTTATGTAAGTCCCTGTAGTTATGATCCAGGTTGGGGGACCAGTGTTTATTCAGAGATCCAGACTCAAGTCTGTTTGCCCCCATCCCCTGACACATTGTTGTCATTTGCATGATTGAAGCCCTGTGGCCACCACGTCCAGGTTTCTGGGGGCAGGACAGAAGGAGAAGCATATTCGATTGTTTAAAGTCTAAGATGTCTAAAGTCATATATCACTTCTCACATTCTATTAGTAAGAGTTATTCATACAAGCAGTGTACTGCAAAGGAATCTGGGAAATATTGTGTAGCAGGGAAGGGGGAAGAACAGATTTTGGTGGAAATCTGGGAGTCTGTGCCACATGCTGCATGGTATTCTCCAAATAGTTTGTAAATTTGTTGAAGTTGGGGCCTTACATGCTGTTCTTCATATGGTATCTTATGTATAGTAGATGTTAGATCATCTGTGTTTGTTGAATTGTCCTATACAGTGGAGTATGGATTTATATATTTATTTAAGTAAAGTTATTTTACAGCTGGTGATGCAAAAAAAGGCAAGTACCATAAATAGCAGGAGTTCTAGCCAAAAGGCAGGCTCTTCAAACTACATCATTAGTGTGGGTAGGTCTTGGTCGTGTATTTTGCTTTGTCTGTGGCAGTGAGGTTAGAAGCAATTCTGGTGATGGCCATAGCTATTTTAGTAACTTCAGTTACTGACTTCTAGGAACAGAGTTTCTTGAAAAAAAAAAAATTAGCTACGTTAAAAAACAACAACAACAAATGTACTTTACTTAATGATGTCGTTACATGTTATGCTGTTGAAATAGCGTTATTACTGTTAAACTTTGCAGGCATGCAGGATAAAAACACCTGCACACATAGATGCTGTTTTCACATGGGTGGTTTGAGGCAGTGGTTCTGAAACTTTAGTGGTTCTCAGAATCAGAGCAAGCTGGAAAGCTTGTTGAAAAATGAGCTGGTTTCCTACCCCAAAGTTTCTGATTCATTCATTTTGGGGTGAGGGCTGATAATTTGCATTTCCAGTAAGTTCCAAGGTGGTGTCAATGCTGCTAGTCTTGAGGTCACAATTTGACAGCTGCTGGTTTAAGGTAAGGAGGACACAAAACCTATGAAAATGGGCAAGTATCTGATATTACCAGTTCATGCTGGTATGCTGCAACCATATAAAATTAAGAAAAATCTATTATGGAATGAAAACATGTATGTTAATGGAATTTCACATCAGCCGCCAGGTAGGGAGGCATCTATTGTTCCACAATCCCTAAAACTACACCATTGCAGCCTTTCTTGGAGGCGGATCAAGAATGAGCATTTTAGTAGCATTTATTGAAGGAATACTTTTGAAAACCTGCCCTTGAACTGCTTAGGCAAGAAAGAGTAGGCAGAGGAGTGCATCTCATCAGTGGTTCAGACTTGGAAACCTTTTTCCTCCAGCAGGGTCAGCTAGGCTAGCTGCCTTCCTGAGCCAGAGAAGGCAGATAGGCTTTATGACTCTGAGTTGGTAGTGGAATTCTGAGGCTGCTCCCAGCTCCAAAGAGACAAGCACATGATTGGTTATTAATGTCTGCTGTGGCTACTCTTGCCATCCCATGCCCTCAAGGTCAGCAGCAGGTGCCTCTCTTCTAACCTTTGCTTTTCTTTCCCCTTCAGTGATAGAGTAGGGGTGTGTGTGTGTGTGTGTGTGTGTGTGTGTGTGTGTGTGTGTGTGTAAGCACTTGTGATGTGCATCTGTAAGTGATATGTTTAATTATGTTTCATAGCTTAACTTTTTCTACTTTTACTTCTGTTATTTACTTCTGGTAGCAGTTTGGGACAAGGAATTGTGAGATAGAATATTGTAAAGCATCCAGCATAGAACTCATTATATTATACTTTAACTTTCTTGGTAGATTTATTTTTTCCTATTTGAAAAAAGATATGGCAGGACTGCCTTATTTGTTTTTAATTATGTATTTGCATATATCCTTTCTAATATTGGGTATGATCAGTTTCTTTTGGTCTTAATTACTTTTTTTTTGAAAAAATTTAAATTATAAAAAGTAATGCATTTAATTTTCACAGGTCAGTAACCCCAGAAATTAATAAACATCCCTGCATACACATGCACAAGTAAACACACACAGTCCTGCTAGTATCATCCTTTCGTGATGACCAGTTTAACATTATGTTATGTTTCTCCCACATGTTTCTCATATGGCTAATAAAATAGACATGAAAAACTTAAAATTATATATATGTATATATATATATCAAAACTAGATAATACCATTTATATGATTCTCCAACTTGAATTTTTCAAACATACACATATCTTGTACATATTTCAAGATCAATAGATGCAGAGACATAGAATTCATTATTTTTAATGGATAAATATTCTGTAGACAGAATCAACTGTGATTTATTCAGCTTTTCTGCTATTGATGGTAGCTGCATTTCCAGTTTTTGTTCTTCTAAACACTAATGAAAATATCCCTGAATATATATCTAAATACTGGTGCTTTTAGTTCAATTAAATAAATATGAAAAGTAGGATTCCCTGATTGAGGGATATATGGCTTTTAAAATTTAAATAGTAACATTTTACCATGTATCTTTCCAGAAGACTGTAGACTTTCATACTACGCATCCTCCTTTCCAAAAAACAGCAGTGTATGAGAATGCCCATTTTTGGCAAAATTGATCTTTTATTTGCATTTCTCTGCCTATCAGCGAGGTTGAGCATCTTTCCACATATTTTTCATTTATTTGCATTTCTTCTATTTCTTTTTTTTTTTTTTTTTTTTTTTTTTTTGCGGTACGCGGGCCTCTCACTGTTGTGGCCTCTCCCGTTGCGGAGCACAGGCTCAGCGGCCATGGCTCACGGGCCCAGCCGCTCCGCGGCATGTGGGATCTTCCCGGTCCGGGGCACGAACCAGTGTCCCCTGCATTGGCAGGCGGACTCTCAACCACTGCACCACCAGGGAAGCCCTCTTCTATTTCTTGATCTTTTTTTTTCTCTTGGGTTCTTTTGCTTATCAAATTTTTGGAATTCTTTAGAGGTGTTAATCCTTTGTCAGATGTGTTGCAGGTATTTTCTTCTAGTTTATCATTTGTCTTTTGTCTTTTGCCATACAGAAATATTAAATGTTTATGTCATTCAGTCTATCAGTTCTTTCCTTTATGGTTTTGTATAGGGTTTTAGGGTATATAAAACATTTTCACATTTGATCCTCATAATTTATCTGAGATAAATGGGATGTAATGTTGATGTTCTCATCTTTAGATGAGGACTCTGATTTTCAGAGAAGCCAAGTGGCTTGCCCAGGTGTGTAAGTGGTGCATACCAGATTCAAATTAATTTGTTTTTAAAATACTGTACCCTTGGGGCTTCCCTGGTGGCGCAGTGGTTAAGAATCCGCCTGCCAGTGCAGGGGAAACGGGTTTGAGCCCTGGCCCGGGAAGATCCCACATTCCGTGGAGCAGCTAAGCCCGTGCACCACAACTACTGAGCCTGTGCTCTAGAGCTTGCAAACCACAGCTACTGAGTCTGAGTGCCACAACTACTGAAGCCCGCGCGCCTAGATCCTGTGCTCCAGAACAAGAGAAACCACCGCAGTGAGAAGCCCGCGCACCACAATGAAGAGTAGCCCCCACTCGATGCAACTAGAGAAAGCCCGTGCGCAGCAATGACGACCCAACGCAGCCAAAAATAAATTTATAATAAATAAATAAACAAAATACTGTACCCTGGCCATTGCACTGTGCTCTGATTTATAGTTCTTCTTACAATAAAAGTTACTGAAGTCACTTAACAGAATATAAAACACAAATCTGTGATATTAGTGAAATAATTGTAATCTGTTTTCAAAGATATATGTGATAGAAGGTACAAGTTATTTTTGTTAGTGAAAGATGCATTGATATGTACATAACAGAAATGATTTGAGCTGCATGCAGTATAATTACAGTTTTGCAGTGGTGAACAGTTTTAAACTTGGTATCACTCAGTATTTCAATTATTTGTGCTTAAAAACAATCCCAAACCTCAAGTCAGATAGTTAATGAATATTTAGGAGAAAAAGCAAGGTAGAAAAGATACAACCCTCCAACAAGGATGTTTTAGTGACTCAGACCAGGCACTACTAGAGAGTCATAACCACTTTCATCTGGAGATAAAGAAGAATTACAAAGAATGTAGTAAACTTTTCTTCCCACTATATTCATCTGAAATTTGAACTGAATAAATATACCTTTCAGCACACATTTTAATGAGCATACTGCCCATAGTGAATACACTCAAAAAGTAGATCATCAGCTTAGGTAGGCTTCAGTTACTGTGCTACCAGGATGTGAAGGGGGCCCAGTCTGGCCTCTGAATGGAGAGAGTTTGAAGAGCCCAAGCAGATTTGGTGTTCATTTAGATCTTCACAAAATGTTAACTGTGGGCACTGTGCATACTTGGAAAAACATGGCGCCTAATACAATAGGTATCTCTTTTGCATGAAAAGAGCAGAGCCCTAGTTCTTCTAATTCCCACTGGCTTATTTTGGCATGTAATTCCTTGTCATGCCTTCACCACCCTTCTCCAGACACAAAATCACCTGATTTTTAAAATGGAACGATTTAAAATGAAATCATGCACCATGTTCTTTCGGTTCCTAGTTCCTTGAGGCTATAGAGATGACAGGTGTATGAATTAGTGATACCATAAAATAGAAATGGTTTGAGTATGGTAAAATTGGGATTCTTAGCCATACTTTTTTATCAGCTGGGTTGATGGAGTCTGTATACTTATTTTAGTGAACATGCCAAAATACAGTTTGCCATCTGGGTTTAAAACATTTTTTTAAAGAAATGTACTACTTTTTGTTTAGTTCTTTTTAATTCAAGAGGCTAGTCTCTATAAACTTGAATTGTTTGGAGTCTTTGTAAAGACTTTGTAAAGCAGTTTGTGCTTATCTGTCTAATCCTTTCTTATAGCCTGAATCTTTAACCGTGTTTTGTTTTGTCTTCATTCTTTACCTCCAAGATTTACTTTCAGTTCCTCACTGAAGCTATGACTGGGGTTTTGTGGACTAGAATTTCTTCTCTTTAGGTCTCTAGATCCTGGGAAGATAGTGTTGGCTCAGGGGCGGTGTCCTCCCCTATCTCTTTCTACCATCTGTAAACACTTTCATTCTGCCTTTAGTGGATGGGCCTCCTGAGGATACATGAAGCAGAGTGTTTGTGAAAGGAAACTGATAAGACTGAAGACATTTTCCTTTATAAAAGAGCAAGGGTGGAATGTGGGGGAAAGGTAAGGGAATAGATCTGTTGTCCTTATTATGCATTTCAAGCATTCTGTGGGTTTTTCATTTACCTTGGATTTTCTGGGACCAATACAAATGGATTTTATGACAGGAAAGTTGCAATACTTTTAAGTTTAGAGCAGTCTCAGAAGCAATGGTACTGTGTGTGATTCTGGTCAATAGTGGACCCTAAAATATTTTATTGTGATGACATTGAAATAGAACCTCCCTTTTTGTATTAAGCAGCAGGCAATGTACCTTTGAATATCTTAATATTTCTAATTAATTTTCAGGTTTAGTATGCCCCATGTAAGCCACTTTCTTTTATTATTTTTGTATGTGTTACATTCTGACACTTAGCCTAGAGGGAACACTTCATTTGGATTGATGATATATTCTTATTGTAAGATCACTTTTTCTTTACATTTTATTTTATTATGATTTTAACATTTAAAATGTTGAACCTGCTGATTTATCTATTGTCCTCACTTGAGTTGCTGTTGTTTTTGCTATTTTGGGAATAGGCTGCCTGGTATGATGTGATTGGTTAACTTCTAATACTGCAGCTCTGCCTTTGAAGAAGACAGTGAACCTTGCTATAGTTAGTAAGCAAAATCTTGCATGCATGGGCAGGAGGAAATTGGGTAATCCTGAGAAATCATATGCTAGCTTTGAACATGGGATTAATTTTGGTTTTGATTACTGTGTTATCCCAGAGGTTTGGGAGGGAAGGGGGAAACTAATAAGGGTCTGGTTTTTAAGGCAAGCTTTAGAAAGGTTATGTAAAATTTGATCTTACTGTAAATATCTTTTGTGGTGATACCATTGTCATCTTTAAAAAATGATAGAAGTTTTGAGCATAGGCCCCAGTCACTTGGAGCAGGCAATTTTAGACTTAAGAACTATTCCCTCAGCTTTTCATCAGATGCTGATACTCTTTCGGTAGGAAGCGGATTGCCGTAGATGCTCAGCTAACAGATTATGTGAATTTGTAGATAAGCATGAAAATTTGGAGTTAGATATGGGTGGAAAACTTGATCTGGGTTCAGCTTGTCCTCTTCCCTCTTAAAAGATGAATTAGCTCTTAAAGTGATGTTTTTAAGGGTTCTTTGCCAAAAGTAGATATTGTCTTTAAAATTTACTGCTCACTTTAGCATTAAGCCAGGGCCGACCTAATTGAAGATTTTAGTGGTGCCTTACACTCTTGCTATTGCCAGTTGAATAGTAAGTATTGATTTGGAACAAAGAGAATTAATTTTGTGTGTTTGAGAAGGATTCATTTTTAAGTGATATCCTCCCCCCTTCTCAAATAGCAAGTGATTAACTACTACTTTAATTTTCAATTAATCAAATTAGATTTCTACTGGTAGATTTTGATTACATGCAGTTCTAACAGCTTCCAGATACACTTCTCTTTCCCATATGCTTACCATATGCTGAGTAAAACCAATGTAGAATAAATTAGTGTAAAAGTAAGAACACTTAGTTCTTTTGTAGAGTTCATCTTGAATGACAGAAGACAGCTCAGAATCATTTTAGCTACGAGGCACCTTTTGAAAAGTGATATGGAAAAATAACCCATTTATGTGTGCCAGGGTCTGTTTTCATAAATGTAAATTTGAAAGTTCATTAAAATTTTGGCATGTGATTTGGAATGCATAAAAACTGGATGTGATTCAAAGCCAGAAATCTGTATCCTTATACCAACAACATGTTTCACTGAAGACTGGCTTTGTATGGGTGTTTAATATTTAAAAGGTAAAAAAAAAAAGAAATCGTATTTAGTCGATGGTTATGGATCTGGAAACTGTGTTCAGGATGGAGAGGCTGCCGTAGCAAGGAAGAGCCAGCAGTCTGACCAGTGGCCCCAGAATGCTCACCAGCCTCTCCTCCTGGATAAGCAGGGTAGGTGACTTTGGAACACTGACCCCTGTCAGTGACCACTGTCCCTTATTTTTCAGAGATGACAAAACAGAAATGCATATTTTCCTTGCTGTTGTTGGGAATGTGAAGATGGACCATGAAGGACATTTCGGCTCACATAAAAACAGTTGAAAAATGGCTGAGCTGGGTCAGGCAGAGGTGGTATCTAATGCTAGTAGCTAATATGAACAGTTAGTGCTTGGAGATATTCTAATGTTACGTGCCAGGCCTACTGCTAACCTGTAATATAAGCCTCCCACGGTGAGGATAGAGAAGCAAAGAGAAAAAACCCACCGGCTGATGGTGCAACAACAAGCCCATTTCTTGTCTGTAATAAGAGAAGTGCTCGCTTACCATGGTCCTTTCAGACATCGTCAAGTGAGGCATGGGAAGCAGTGCTACAGCCGAGGTAAGAACAAATGAGGAATTACTGCGAGAGGAGCTTTTTTATTTGAGAGCTTACAGGCTAACCTCTTCCAACTCTTATCCTCTGCCAGTTGTTATTTTTACTGTTATATATGTGTACTTTGTACGGCTTCCATTTTGATTCTGTTATTCCTCTTTATGACTTTGTTTTTAAAGTTTCTTGTTCCCTGACATCTCAGGCCCTCTGGTTTCTACAGTACCTTCCAATTCTGTCATAGGAGAGAAACATGGTTTATAAGGCGAGTAAGATCATCACCAGGATGAAAAGTTACTCTCCTTGAGTTTGTGATTATGTACTTAGCTCGTAGTCTGTCACTTAGGGTGCTGGTTAGTGATGTTGTTCTATAATTAACCAAGCTTCCTGCAGAAAGTAAGTTTAAAATCACTGTCGTCTTGGTTTATTTTCTCTCTTAGCCTTTGATCTATTTGACTTTGACACATGCTTCTCACCAACTTCTGTAGATTCTTAGTTTGACAGGATGCTTTTATTCCCCCCTCCCCCATCCCCTCCAGCCCTGGTTCAAGTTATCTGCCACCAGATTGGATGTTCTTGTATTTGTTTTGTTCATTCCATTTCTGGGCCCTTTTTTCCTTTCACCCCAACTTAGTAGTTTTTCCTACTTCCAGGCTCTCTTCCCACAAACCATTTTCCACATTGTGACCAATTATCATTCTGAAAACATGGGTCTCCTTAACTTTTTCTACCTCTTAAAAGCATTTGGTGGCTGTCTGTTGCCTTGTAGAATTCAACTCCTTACGATACTGTGTAAGGAACATTACAGACTGGCACTTGTCTGCCTCTCTAGCCTCATGGTTGGTCACAAACAGCCAGGTACCTGGAGTATATCTGTATAAGGAACCTTCAAGTTCACTTGTACTTCCTTATCAAGCCATGCATTCTCTGTACTCTGGGCTTCTTGCTTATGTTTTCTCTTTGCCTACCATGAGCACCCTTCATTTTCTTCTTATCAGATACTTAACTACTTTTCTTTAAGGGAATCTCTTTTTGTGTATGGTTTTAACTGAGTCTCTTAAGCCTTAGTGAAGGCTTGCCTGTGGTGAAGTTGTATGGTGGTTGCTGGTTAATTTGTCTCCCTTGTTGGATGCTTACCTATGTAAGGGGAAAGAGACTGTGTCTTATTTTCTCTGTGACCCAGAACATGGCAGAAGGTCTGGCATGCAGTCAGTGTTCCATAAATATTTATTGTATGGAATTTAGCTTATTTTCCATTACATTTTATAGAGAAGAAGGGAATATTAAAGTAAATGAGGTACCTAAAAATGGTGTATTTGAATGAAGATTTGTGATTTATCATGATTTATGGAAGTAGAAAGGATTATAGGACAATTCCTTGGCACTCAGACTAGTGAATAGATATCATGAACCATAATTGATGAATTATCCAAAACACATTCACATTTGGTTAAGGAAAGTGTTGGGGTGTGTGTGTGTGTGTGTGTGTGTGTGTATGTGTGTCTCACAGTGAGAGATTAACTTCAAACCAATGAAAGAATGATTTGAAACTGTGAATTATAATTGGTTCTTAATAATTTTTGGTAGGGCTAGAGTGGAACCTACGTTTCTGGGCCTTCATCATGAGGAGAAGGTGGGAGTGGAGGGAGTTTGCTAATCACAGAGAGTTAAGTGGTTGCCATTAGTTTCTCTGTATGACTTTGAGTAAGGGATTCTTCTGGACCCACTTTTTGTAACACAGGATACCTGAGGGACCTAAGTCACTAGTGTATGCTAGACTGTAGGAGTCAAGATGGAAAACAGTACCGGCAGAAACAAGAATGGGGAAAATATTGAGCCTTAGGGATTTGAGTATATACCTTGACCTTGGCCTTTAATTTGAATGGAGCATTTCACTGTTCCGGTAGCCCCAGGGAAATGTAGGATATGTTCTGGGGCAAATTTTATTTTCCAAAGATTTCCACAACATTATCTCCCATCTGACTTGTTCTTCTTACAGTTTGATTTTTGACACTTTTATCAAGAGGTGTGGTTGATGTTTTCCCCTTTGAAGCTAAGTGGGCTTTTCTGACTGTTTCATCTGACAGAGTATTACAGAAACGACACTATGTGATTTCTGAAGTTAGATCATAAAAGGCAGTGCAGCTTCATCTTTTTTTGTTGGAAAGCAAGGCTTGATTGTGAAACTTGCAGCCACTATGTGAGCAGTCCAGCTGTCCTGAGGCCATCATGTTGTGAGGCGAGACCACAGGGAAGGGCCCTCAGCCTCCCTGACCCCTGCTGCTCCAGCTCCAGCTCCAGCCACCATCTGACTGCAGCCAAGTGAGAAACTCTGAACCAGGACTGCCCAGCCAAAGTCTTCCTGAAGTCCTGACTGAAAGACAGTAAAATGGCCATTGTTGTTTAAAACTAAGTTTAGGGTGATTTATTATGCAACAATTGATAATTAGAACATGTGTCTTTGGAGAAGCATTTTCTATTTTCTTCCAGGTGGTATTGAAGGAAGACAGGGCTGGAATTGGATTAGTGCAGATTTAGAGTTGTCACTGTACTAACCCTGTTCCCCCCAATTTTCGTACCTTAGTTGGGGGAAGATCAAGGGGGAGAGATCATAAAAGAGACAGTCATGCAACTTTCTTTTCCCTCTTCATCTACCTTTACTTAATAGTTGGTAAAGAGAGACTAGGCAAGGGCAGGTGCTTAAACTAAACTGACTCTATTGCAACGAACCCATCTGTTTTGGGGAAATAAGACCATGGGCAAGAAATTCTGCAAATGAGCTTGGGGATATCTCTATGGGAACAGTGAATGAGGCAAAAACAGACCGTTGTCAAGGAGGCTAGCACTTATGTTGAATAATTTATCATTCAGTGTGCTTTTTTTTAATATTAAAATCTGCGTGCCTGCTGTGCATTGAATTATGTACCCCCTCAAAACATATGATGAAAGTCTAAACCCCCGTACCTGTGAATGTGACCTTATTTGGAAATAGGGTCTTTTGCAGATGTAATCAAGTTAAGATGAAATCATAATGCATTGGTGTGAGCCCTAAATCCAATGACTGGTGTCTTTATAAGGAGGCAATATGAAGATACTGACGCCCAGAGACACACGGCGAAGAATGCTATGAGAAGACAGGCACAAAGATGGAGTTATGCTGCCATAGCTAAGGAATTTCAAAGATTGCCAGCAACCACCAGAAGCTAGAAGAGTCAGGAAGGATTCTTCCCTAGAGCTTTCAGAGGGAGCATCACCCTGCTGACACCTTGGTCACCTTGATTTCAGACTTCTAGCATAAAAGATTTTGTGGTACTTTTACGACAGCCCTCGTGCCTAAAATAGGGAAAATGAAAAAAATTTTGCTTTTCAAAAGTTATGAAAATGAAAAGATAAGCCACAGGCTGGGAGAAAATATTTGCTAAACATACGTCTGACAAAGGACTCGAATCTAGAATATTTAAAGGATTTATGATTCAGTAATAAGAAGGCAACCCAACTAAAAAATTGGCAAAATATTTGAACAGACACTTCAGCAGAGGAGATATACGGATGTCAAGTAAGCACATAAAATGATGCTCAGTATCATTAGGAAAATGCAACTTAAGCTACCATGAGACATCATTACACCACCACTAGAATGGCTAAAATTAAAGACTGACAATACCAATTGTTGATGAGGATGTGGAGCAACCGGAACTCCCATACATTTCTGATGGATACTTAAAATGGTTTAATCACTTTGGAAAATAGTTTTTCAGTGTCTTAAAACATTAATCATACACCTTCTTGGATCTGATCATAGGTACTTACCCAAGAGACTTGAAAGCATATGTCCATGCAAAGACTTTTACACAAATGTGCATGAGAACTTTATTTGAAATAGCCCCCAAGTGGAAACAACTCAAATGTCCACTGATAAGAGTATGGATAAATAAATTGTGGTAGATCCACATAATGAAACACTACTCAAGAATAAAAAGGAGCTATTTATGTAGACAACAACATGAATGAATCTGAAAGAAGCCAGACTCCCCCCCCAAAAAAAGAGTACATATTGTATGATTCCATGTATATATAATTCTGGAAAATGCAAAGTAATTATAGTGACAGAATATACATCAGTGGTGCCTAGAGATGGGACTTGGGGCAGGGCAGGGAGGGGAAAGGATTTTAAAGAGAGATGAGAAGGCTTTTAGGGTTGATGGATATGTTCATTATCTTGACTGTGGTGACAGTTTCCTAAGTGTATATTCATGTCAAAACATATCAAATTATGCACTTTAAATATGAGCTTTCTTATATGTCAGTTATGTCTCAATGAAGCCAGAACAAGAAAAAGTTATATGGGAAAAAGGTAGGGTTTAGTGGTGGGCTTAAATCTCAGGCCCTAGGTTAACACTTATCAGCTGAGCATTAGCAGGTGAAGTTTTGTTTTGCCATTTACTGTTGAATATGCCATGTCTTTAATGGCAAGAGACCATTAAATCCAGAGCAAACAAGTAAACCAAGCCTTTAGAATGAGTTGGGGTTTAATCATGGAAGAAGACTACAATTGATTATGGAGTAAGATTTATTATAGAAATTAAACCTTAAACGTTTATGGTAGGAGCTTGGAAAGTGAAAGTCCAGGAGGCAAGTTGCAGGGTCAGTGGAGTCCCCAATTAGTCAGCCTGAGAAGCCAAGCATGAGACAAGGCTCATGGGAGAGGGTCTGTGGAAGGCTGTGCCTCCATGTAAGTTACCACTGCTATGGGTCTGTTGGTGGGCCTGGAGTCACTGTTGACCTGCAGGGCCAGCTTGGGAAATTGGACAGGGATCTGAGAGGAGCAAAGATAAGCTTGAACCCACCCACATAGCCATGTCTGGTCACTGTACTAACCATGACAGCCTTCAGAGAGTAATGGCTTCCAAATCCATGTAGATCCTTCCAAGTCTATGCAAATTCTACTTTTGGTCAACTTTATCCTGGAACTATACAGAGAAGAAGATACAAGGAAATGCAATTTCTGCTTAATGAAGTTGACATAGTACAGACCACCACAGCTTGCTCATTAATGAGGTTGGTAATTGTAGTACTGATTATGAACCTAAGCTCCCTTGTTCACATGTGATGAGTCGATTATGCTAAACGAATAACAGAATATCTTTGAGAGTGATCTAATTGGGACAGAATGGTGGGAGAGTTAGTCCAGGCGTGAGGAATAAGGGTAGGTCTTTTCAGAATCAGGGTTGATTACAGTGTAAACAATGGGGAGACTCTGCATCCCCCTCTTACAAGGAAGGTGTTTATAGCAACATAAACACCTTTTCAACACAGTAACATAAACAGTTTCTCAAGGAAACATTCTCTGGCATGCAGGAAATGTTTCTTTCTTTACAAACAAAAAAGTGTGCTTTTCTAAAGATTTAATTTACTTAAGAGCTCTGTTTAGAACAAGACTGATTGTAGAGGGATAAAGTTATTCCCAGAGCCCTTTTGTGGTAGGCTATAGTTGAAGTTCTTATAGAAGCATCTTGTTTAAAAATATGTAGACTAGCAGAGCACGGGTCAGTACAGGTGTACCATGTTACATATTGGATCCGCCTCTGGAAAGTTGTATAAATTACACTTTTGTGAGTCAAATTGTATTATGAATTCCCGGAAGCCTGATATTTTCTTATGAAAGTTATTCTTGAAAGTGTGAGGACCCTTTGTTACAGGTACCTACTGTGAGACTTACCGTTAGACCAGGGACTGTGATAGGGGCTACATATTTGTCTTAAACAGGCATAATTAATACATTTGTAAGGTGAATTAAACTGGTTCCTAAAATTGATCAATTAGGATTTTTATATTAAGCCTCCTTAAAACATTTTTAACTTGCAACGATTAAAAATAGATTTTGTCCACAAGATCCATTTTAGGTTTGAAAAGGAGAGGAAAATTTTTTTAGCAAGAATGCTTTCTCAATAGAGAATGGAGAACAGATGTACCTATTTTCATCATGTTATTAAAAAGTCTCTAGTTCTGGTAGTGCAGTGAAAATCCTGTTAATAGGCACAAGGCATCAGCCACTTGCATGTTTTTTATCTTTGTGGAAAGACTTGATTTAATTAAAAGATTTATCAACAGGCTCTAGGAATGATTTATTCATTGCTGACTGTAGATTTTCTGCAGCTTTTCACAACAACTTAGAATGCACAAGCAGGGGATAGTTTATCACACTGCCTTCTACCTTAACCTCTAGACTAGTGCTTCGCAAACTTTAAAGTGCAGACAAATGACCTGGGCATTTTGGCAAATGCACATTATGATTCAATAGGTCTGGGGTGGAGTTTGAGATTTTTAGTTCTGACAAGTTCCCAGGTGATGTTGATGTCACTGATTTGTGGACCACACTCTGAGAAGCAAGGGAGTAGGCGTTTCTGAGTGTAATTCTTGGTGTGGTTGAGCATAGTATTCAGCATTTTACAGGAAGTGTGGTGGAAACAGAGAGAACTGACTGTTTTCACATATACCCAGTTTTTCCTTGAGGACAAAAGGATAGTGGTGAACTCCCTTTAAGTAGCTGGATTATGGTTTGGCAGGAATGAAATACAAGCATTTCCCATTCAACTAGCTATACATTTATTACCTTTTTAAATTTATGAAAGTGGGCCAGTTTAAAAGGCAACCTTTCATCGAGATGAAAATTTCCCTGGGAGGGAAAAAAATAATTTTGTATATATGTGGCATATAACTGTGGGCTTACTTCTTTCCCCTGGAAATATCCCTTTGGTATCTATAAAACTAATAAAATAATTAGATCTTTGAAGGTCAATGTATGTAAAATTAAATGAGTTTTTGGTGGGTATTAAACTCAGGGCCAACTTGACTGTTTATGAAGAACAGTTCAATATTGAGGAAATGTTCATGGTGGGGAAACTTGTCTGTTTGAACGATGAAAATGGGAAACTAATTTTAAAATACTTTTTAATTGTCTTTTGTTTTTTAGCCTTTAAGATGGGCAGCCAGAAAATGTTGGTAAAATTGCCCCAAGAGCTATTCAAATATATTGGTTTTGAATATTTTCAAAGAGAACTTCAGGCAGCTGGATTCATCTGGGAAATATCATTGAAATGTGAATTTGGGGTTAAGAAAAAAATGTTCAGAGAGAGATAAGATCAACTACTTCAAGTAATTATTTGCTTATTTCTTAAAATAACCTAGTTTTTCTTAAATTTAGGTCAAACGCTTATAGTGTAATTGAAGAGTAAAAACAAAGGAGAGCAAATGAACATCTTTAAAACTTTCTGGATTAGTGCATAAATCTGATCGTCCCTGAAGAATGGGAAAAGACGTGTCTCTATAGATGATGTGATGGATCATAGAAATCATTCAGCAACAGTGAAAGTTCCTTAGGATCCCAACACATGTGGGAAAAAGAATTCCCAGGGATCCTGGAAGTCAGATTGTGTTTATCTGCTGTAATGATCATTGACAGCCCAATTATTTTTAACTATGATACTTTAATAGTCATCAGATAATAAATAAACACTTTCCTAAGTATGTCTTCCAAAAGATAGAGACTGTTAGTTTCTATCTGAAAATTTTTCATCTGTGTTTCAGATTGCTGAATGTGTTGGAAGTATTCATTCTGGAAAAGTAAGCAAGGAGGTATTTCTCCATGGGGGCTAAGTGTTACATGATAGCTGCATGCTTTAAAATATGAGCAGAAGGAATGTAACTGTGGTGTCACAAATAAAAAAAATTATATATGTACATTGTATACCATTTGGGAAAAAAAATTAAGAAATACCCAGTGTACGTTCTAATACTTTTTCTGTGTAGTTTTCAACAATTGTGATTGTCCTTTTCTTCACACTTCCTGTAACATAAGCTGTTTCCCACGTAATTGCACATTTTTTGGGATGAACCTGAGTTTTTGTGGCTGCATAATATTCCATTTATAAAAGGAATAACACTTCGGTAGCTGTTCCTTCTTATCAGACATTTAAGTGGATTTTTCTGTTTTTCTAAGATGAATAATACTATAATGAACATCTGTGTATGTGTATGATGCTATTCTTTGATCAGAATTGTCTGCTTAGGTCAGATTGCCAGAACTGAAATTCATATTCTTAATTCTTATAGAAAACCTTTCCTTAAAAGCTGGTCTGTGAAGTTGAGGTACTGTTTACAAAGAAATACTAAGCCTTCCTGGGTGTTAAAAGATAAGGATGTTATGACAGGGTGTTAAAAGCTAAGCTGGATTTGGACAGTTCAGATTAACCTGGTTCTATCTTTGACGCCTATTTTTAACACTGTTGAAATGGGGGAAAAAAATAAGGCTACAAACTTGTCCTTTGATAAGTTTTGATAGGTAGGATGTTTTCGAAAGAAATGAGTTGTTTCTGTGGCAGATGCCTTAAACAATATTCTGCTAATAAATAAGAATAAGAGAGCACTTGAAGATAAAGTTTCTGATAATAAGAACAAGTTTGTAATGTTTAACTCCTGACCCTGTGAACTTTAATTTAGGGCAAAAGTATTGAAATAGCTGTGATTCACTAAGCAAATTTAAAAAAAAGAAAAGAAAAGAGACAAGAATAATACCTGTAGTAGAAAAAAACAGAAACCAGCTCACAATTCAGACTGTGGACTGATTTGTAATACTCATTCTTAGCCAGTTTTTTAGAGGTAAGATAATCAGTTGGTTAGGTAGGTCATGAATCTGTCCTAGTTACTCCATGAAGTTAAAAACAACCCCAAACTTCTGATTAGTTAGCAGTATTTTAGTTGCCCTACAGTCTTCTATAATGGATTTATAGCCAGAACAAAAGGTTTTCAAGACCAGATCTATAAGCTATATTTTCTATGTATATTTTACCAAACTTCTCAATTTAGTCTAGACATTTTAGTTTTCAAGTGGATTTACATTTTTCTGGATTGCAACTATTTTGTGCTCTCCTGTATAGTTAAAATTTTGTAAAAGAATGTTTCTTCTGTTAATTCCAAGGCATTAGTGTCTATATGCATATAGGAAGTAATGAAGTACCATGTTCATAATTTTATTTTTATGTTTGTGACTATATTTTGAAGAAATTATATCACCTGTTCAGTTAATTTTAAACTATGTAACAGTACATATAAGAGAATATATGTAATGTGTCAGCTACAAAGCAAGATTATACAATGAACATCCATGAAGTTACCATCCAACTTAAGAACTAGAACATGACCAAGTTATTTCCAAGTTCCTTTCCTAGCCTGTTCAGCTTTGAAGAGTGTACAGGTTAAAAAGATCTTGCCGCCTACTTTTCTAAATTATAATTAGTATGCTACTAGCCTTAAATAAAAACCTAAACAGGTAAGTGCAATTTATGTTAGGAACACCTGCAAATTAATGATGGATGTCAATGCATATACATAATTCATAGTAACAGAGACATTTTAAAATAGAACATTAGCATTGAAAATGTTAACTATGGCTAGATATAAAATTTTTCTTATACATTTCTTAAACTGGAAATTTTTCTCTTTTTTCTAAATAGGCTATTTAAAAAATCTTCTATTACTGAACCTAAAAACAACATGAGTACATTATTCATACATAAAAGACCAAATAGGTGTTCATTTAACAACTTAAATTCACATTACATGTTGGAAATCCAAGGTTGGTTTATTTGAGAGGAAATTTTGTATTTTATCAGCCAAGGACCTTCTGTGTTCCCAGAGCTTTGCCCCAACAATCTGGGAATCAAGATTTCAAGGTCAAAAGTCCAACAAGAAAACATCATCACTAGGGGAAAGTGCTATTGATCAATGAAATTCAAGGTCTATATGTGGTTATTTAAAGGCTTTCTCCATGTTTCCCCTCAAAATATTTGTAGTTTTGTTAATTATTCTTTTGGAATATAAGAGTTGTTGATACCTGAATTGATTTTTTTTTTTTTTTTTTCGATACGCGGGCCACTCACTGTTGTGGCCTCTCCCGTTGCGGAGCACAGGCTCCAGACGCGCAGGCCCAGCGGCCATGGCGCACCAGCCCAGCCGCTCCGCGGCATGTGGGATCCTCCCGGACCGGGGCACGAACCCGTGTCCCCTGCATCGGCAGGCAGACTCTCAACCACTGCGCCACCAGGGAAGCCCCTGAATTGATTTTTGACTGAACCTCAAAGAACAGAAACCCAAATTCTTTAAAATTCTTTGTTGTCTTTAGCAGTTAACACTTTGAGAATTAGGAAACAAATTTTATTTCTCTCATATAGACATTGCAGTGACTGATTATCTGTGTCTTTCCATCTTTCTCACAAACTACGTAATAGATTTCATTTTTGGCTTGTATTTTCCCTCTGGTTTTCTTTCTGTATTGTCATTGTCGTTATCTGGAATTTTCTACTTTCTGGAGAAGGAGTGTGAGCATCTGACTAGTATGGTACAAATGAGGTGCTCCTCCTTTTTCCTTTTCTGTTAAAAAAATCTCTCATATGGCTGTTCTAACACTTTAACCTTTTCCTTTTTATATTACCATATTTAAAATAGATTTATGGGGACTTCCCTGGTGGCGCAGTGGTTAGGAATCCGCCTGCCAATGCAGGGGACACAGGTTCGAGCCCTGGTCTGGGAAGATTCCACATGCTGCAGAGCAACTAAGCCCGTGTGCCACAACTACTGATCCCATGTGCCACAACTACTGAAGCCAGCGCCCCAGAGCCTGTGCTCCGCAACAAGAGAAGCCACTGCAATGAGAAGCCCACGCACCGCAATGAAGAGTAGCCCCCGCTCGCCACAACTAGAGGAAGCCCATGCGCAGCAACGAAGACCCAACGCAGCCAAAAATAATAAATAAAATAGATTTATGGAGTAAGAATAAAAAGAAAATTGAATTTATATTAAAATTTAACCTTTTACTGACTAAATATCTATCTTGATTTTTGAATGTATAAGAGGTAGTATGTAGTTATGTAGGTTTGCATTTCTTTTTAGCAATGAGTTCTTTTTATCACGTTGACTGTATACATTCTGGCTTAAGGACATTAAAAAAGTACCCCTTCAATTTAGAGAACTTTTTAATTTTGAACTATTTTAAGTTTCTTCTTACTTTTTGACCTTTTAAAAAAGTCACTTCCTTGTTGAGTGAAATTTAGTAATCTTTTTATTTTTTTATTTTTGCGGTACACGGGCCTCTCACTGCTGTGGCCTCTCCTGTTGCGGAGCACAGGCTCCGGACGCGCAGGCTCAGCGGCCATGGCTCACAGGCCCAGCCGCTCCGCGGCACGTGGGATCCTCCCGGACCGGGGCACGAACCTGTGTCCCCTGCATTGGCAGGCGGACTCTCAACCACTGTGCCACCAGGGAAGGCCAAAATTTAGTAATCTTTAAGCTGAATTTTTAACTTCATGTTGTAAGTGTTGCAAGCCAATTCGCTTTCTTAAATACTGTATATGTAAGTCATGTTGGTCATTAGTAATTCCTGTTTGTAAGTTGTTTATTTAGCTTTTCCATTCTCAGTTTCATCATCTGTAAAATGGAAGGTGATAACTTTTAAGAGTTGTTGTGAGAATTAAATGAGTTACTGTGTCCGAGCACTTTCATGTAAGTGCTTGCATTAATTTTCTATTGCTGCCAGAACAAATTACACAAATTTAGCTGCTTAAAACAACACAAATTAATTATTCCAGGGTTCTATAGGTCAGAAGCTGGGATTGACTCACCTGGTTTCTCTGTTCCGGGTTTCATGAGCCTGAAATCCAGGTGTTCGTCAGCTGGCCTGTTACTAGAAGGTTCAGGGAAGAATCTGCTCCCAACCTTATTCAGGTTGTGGGCAGAACCCCGTTCCTTGTGGTTGTAGGGCTGAGGTCTCTGTTTCTTTGTGAACTGCCAGCTGGGTCAGCCCTTAGCTCCTAGAGGCTTCTCTCCAGTTCTTGCTCGTGGGCCCCTACATTTCAGTGCCAGCAAGGGCACACGGCACAGCCTTCTCACGCTGGGAAATCTCTCTGACTTCTTCTGCTGCATCTCTCTTCTTCCTCTTGAACCACATCCCTCTGATTACAGCTGGAGAAACTTCCCTGCTTTACCGTCTCATGTGATTAGTTAGGTACCATCCGAATAATACAGGATAATCTCCATAGCCTGTGGTCAGTTGATTAATAACGTTAATTACATCTACAAAATCTCTTCACAGCAGTACCTAGATTAGTGTTTGATTGAATAACCGGAGGACAGGAATCTTGAGGGACAGCTTTGGGATTCTGCTTATCACGGTGCTCAGAAAGGGTGGTGAGGGGCTTCGCTGGTGGCGCAGTGGTTGGGAGTCCGCCTGCCAATGCAGGGGACGTGGGTTCGTGCCCCGGTCCAGGAGGATCCCACGTGTCGCGGAGCAGCTGGGCCTGTGAGCCATGGCCGCTGGACCTGCGCGTCCGGAGCCTGTGCTCTGCAACGGGAGAGGCCGCAGCGGTGAGAGGCCCGCGTACTGCAAAAAAATAAAAATAAAAAAAAATAAATGGTGGTGAGGAGTAGTCTTGGAGGTGACTGACGGTGATGAAAGAAATCATATCTTCACCAGAGGAGCAGCACAGAGTAAATTATAAATTCCTTGTAGGTAGGCACTGTATCTTACCTTCTTATATCCATAGGACCTTAGAGTTTGTCATATAGTTATTTAAATACCTACCTTGGCTGATAGCTTGAATGTATTTTTCTTTTGATTCTATTCATTTTCTTTCTCTGAATCTGTAAAAGTAGTGTGAAAGTTTTGTTTACTATCTCTGGTGCCTCCTTGGAAAGATTAATCATAACATTTAGTTTCTCCTTACCTTTTTTCCTACTTTTGATTTTCATCAAATCACAGAGATAAAATAGCTAGTCCTTGTACAGGAAGCTGCCACGACTGACCTTTTGTCATTGGAGCACACATTTTGAATTTCTTGGCCTTGTGCTTTTTTAGCATTTGTTGGCTTTTATGTACTCTTAGCTATGTCTTCTGTAACTTGTATTTGCGGATAGGTTGTGAGTACAGCACATTGTTGATAGCTGAGTGTAACGTTGACCACCTGCCCCAGCAGAAGGGGGCACCCTATTGCCCTCTTCAAGGTGGCATCCTTAACTACCGAACCTGTGGCTACACACATCGGCAAGGTGATAGTCAGCCACCATTCCTCTTACCATTTTTGGATGTTTTCCTGATCAACAAATTTAAGTCTCCCTTGAATGATTTTATTAGACGTACTGGAGACCTGCCAAGAAAGAACGGTATAAATCCTTACCATTAAGATGCCAAGATCTTTGAAAAGGGGTTAAGCCTTCTAATGACATTGTTTATAGGATATTTACATAGGCCTTTCTCTGTAGATATGAAAAACCTATTTGTCTCTGGGACACTACTCATTAAAATTTTTAAAAATTATTTTCTTATACTCTTTTCATTAAATTGGCTCGCCCAGCCCTCCACTTCTTACAACCTCTACCCCATAATCCTGTGTTAGGCCAGGAGAAATGAGGAGTTTGTTTAATATACTTTTTTTTTTAATATACTTCTGTGGAATAGTATTTACTTTGTTACTTTCACTCATAAATGACGTCTTCTAATCTCTTGCTTTTTCTGACACTTAGCTGTTGTCTATCCTCCCCATCTAAAAAGATGCATAATATGAAATAACTCTTTTGTGCCAGAAAATTTAAGCATCTTTTGCCAAAGTACCTTGTTTACCTTGCTGCCTTTGAGTTTCATGACAAGGGCTGGGTGGGCATTCATTTGGTTAGTCCTTTCAAGAATGCCTTTCTCTCTAGGATCTAGGATCAACAGTGTCCATTCACTGTTCCTTTGATCTTTCTATGTGTTTTGCAGATTCATCTGGCAGTCGAATTTCTGTCATGGAAAACTGGGCATTTGCTTTTTTACTTCAACTACTTTAAACTGAATTTGAGCCTTTTTTTTTTTTAAACCGAATTTCCTTTCAGGAGAATAAATCCTTTAGAAGCTCTTTCAAAGAATTACGTTCTCTGTATTCTCTGTATTGCTTATTCTTGACGATTTTTGAAAAGCTATCATGTTATCAGAATAAGTTAAAAGTATATTTGTTTAATTTGTTGAGGAAGTTGTCATTCTTTCTGAGGTCAGTAGTTTATAATCAGGGAATTGATTAGCGCTCTGTTTAAAGTTTTCTGAAGTATTGACAGTTTTTCAGTCTTTTTCTATTGGTGTACCTTGTTCAACTTGTCTTATGGATGAACTTGTCTGATTATTACTTTTTTAAAATTGTGGCAAAATATACATAACATAAAATTTACCATTTTCAAGTGTACAGTTCAGTGGCATTAAGCACATTCACATTGTTCAGCTGTTACCCCTCTCCATCTCCAGAACTTTTTCATCATCCCAAACTGAACGTCTGTACCCATTAAACGATAATTCCTCATCCCTCGCTTTCCCCCTTCTCTTGGCAACCACCATTCTACTTTCTGTCTCTATGAATTTGACTTAATTGGTTTGTTTTTGTAATGTTCACCTTAAGAAGCATTTATCCTTCAAGGCCTGAGTGGGGGGTTGGGCCTGAGGACAGAGAGGAAGACTTGATTTACAGGTATCTGATTTAATTTACTGCCTAAGGAATTAATAAGTAACTTTTACCTGTCTTGTATATTTTGATTACTTTTCATCTGCAGGATTTGAACACTAAGAATATATGCCTGTAACTTGTCTTTAAAATAGAGAGTCTTTGAAGGAGAAAAGTAAAGCTTTGAACTTTGATTTATGGGTTTTACTGATATTCATATCTTTCAAATATATATATTTTTTCAATTTGGCTTTTCTTCAGGTTATTGGACTTTCCATCTTGAATGTTTAGGCTATGGCTACTAGCATTTAATGGTAATAATTCCTTGTTTTCTAAGACAGCTAATGCCTTGAGTTTGGACATAGACGTGTCTCGTATGCCACAGGTTGTTTTGAAATTAGCTTGATAAGATTGAAATGTTGATAAATTATAGCATTTGGATTGTGGATACTTTGCCTGATAGCTAAATTATTGGTAGAGACTCATTGTTCTCCTAGAATGGGGACAGATTGTTGTCTTTCTCATTGTAGGGAAGTAGGAGTTTTCCTGAATAGTACTGATTAGGGAATATAAACCAATTTTCTGTCTTTTGGCATGGGAAAGCAAGGCTTGAATTGAAAATGGGTTAGGCTGTCTTCTGGGGAGTGGCTGTAAACTTCTCCAAGTGCAGGATTATGGCTGCATTCATTCATTTTGTAAACAACTTAGTGATATGTTGAACATAAATATAATTGCATTCTAGTAGTTAAGGTCCTATGATTTTGCCAGAGAGCAGCAAGATTTTGGCCTTGAATAGTCAGAATTACAGGTAAACAGAGACCATGGTTTCACAAAGAGCCCTTTTACCCTTTTCTCCTTCTTACACCTAATAGACCAGGAGAACACATGAAGATGAGATGAGAAACCTTTTAGTATTAACTAGTTCTGTCTTGCAAAATTTCTGTACCAGCTTCAGAACCTTTTTAGCTGATGTTCTTCGTGTTATAATTTTAGGTGATAAACATAGATGATTACTACATAAATAATTTGTTTTTCAGTCTAAGTAACTCTGTTTTAGAATCTTAACACACAACAATTGATAATCTTGAATGCGTTTCTATAACATTCTAAAGTGGTTTTGTTTTTGTTGTTACAAAATGTCATGTGTAGATAAGTGGGTTTTTATTTCCTCCCAGATTCCTCTCTATTGCAATTTTCCATTAATCAACAAGTGCTGATACACAGATAGTGAAACGTATGTGCCTTGCCTTTGGGGAATAAACCAGCTGATGGGAGCTTATAGACATTCACTGAAAAGAGTGAGTGTACAGGGCCGCGGGAGCACTATTGGGAACACCTTCACCCAACAGTTTAAACTTTCATAAAGGCGAACCATGAGCTGGCCCTTGAAGAATAAGTAGAAAGATTTATTGCTATGTGTCTGATAACGATTTGTATTGTATAAGTGTGACCTTATCTTATTTTAAACTCTTTGCCAATCTTTTAGAAAAATTGTCTTTTGCATTTTTTGACCCAGTGCAGTGGAATATCCTTTCATATATTTACTAGCTGCTCTTTTCTTTGGAGTGTTGCCAGGGAGTGTGCTTTCCCCATTTCTCTCATTAATCATCAAGACTACTTTGTGTTAATGTTGGCCTATAGGGGACAGGATGTTTGTTGGAATTGTGTTAAAGGTATGGATTGATTTATGGGAAATTAATCTTTCTGTGATATTCCATCTTGCCCATCTAAGAGTATGCTATGTCTTTGCATTTATTCAGGTCTTATTTTATATATGTCTCACTAAAGTTATATAGCTTTATTTATAGGTAATCTGTATTTCTTGAGTTCGCTAAGTTTTTGTTGCTTTTATAAATGGAGTCCTTTGTTCCATTATATTTCGGAAGTAGTTATCCCGGAAAGTAATTATTGCTGCTGTGGAGGAAAGCGATATATTATTGTATATTACTATTTCTGGAAATCCTTTTGATGTTAATACTTTTTCAGTGGACTTTCTTTGTTTTTCTGAATAGACAATAATCTTCTACAAGTAAATATGTATGGCTCTTGGTTGTTTTTTTAATCTTTATTATATTCACTAGGATTTTCAAAATAATTTTGAATTATGGTGGTATTAGTGGTCATTCTTGTTGAAGACATATAAGAGTTCAGTGCTAACATTTTGGCAAACACAAAAAAGCAGAGCTCAGCACTTGGATATAACTGAAGACAGACAAAAATACATTTCAGGAAATGTATGACTTGACCATAACTTGGCATGTGAGGGAAGTGTTACTTTATGGCCGAAAATAATATATGTGCATATGTGAGCAGACATCCATTCTTATAATTTTATCATCATTTTGACAACTGATCAATTATAGTAAGAATTTTAGGCCAAGTGGAATCTGTTTGCTCAGCTTTATTGCAATTAATGGCACTGATTTATTTATCATTTTAAGACTGTGGAAAGCTCTCCTTATTCCCCAGTTCCACTCCCAGGGGCATATCACTGTTAAGCTTGTTTTGTAGACTTCCAGTGTTTCCTGTATGTATTAAATCACTCTACACACACAAATAAATATATGTACATACATACATATATGTGTGTGTTTGTGTTAATATATTCTTTCACAAATATGGAATTTTTTAAAGCAGAAAGTAGTTTTTAAAAAACTTAGCAATTAAATATATCCTATGTCTCTTTTTATGGGATTAGTGTCATTTTAAATCCCTTGGCTTAGTGTTCTGTACTTTATTATTATGGTGGTGACATTTCATCGTTTTTTTGTGTTTAGAGCATATGAGAAATAAACAAGTTAAGGTATATCACAGTAAATGTCTTATTTGAAAATAAGATAAATTGTTTAGGTTTTCATACATATAGAAATCAATTATTCTAGGAGCCAGTTAGCTGAAAACTGCCTTAAAATCATGTGTGGGACTTATACTTCCCTAAGAGAATTTCACCAATTAAAATAAATTTAAATACAACAGGTATTTTATATGTAAAAACAAACCATTAACTGAGGCTTGAATATGCTGTTGCTTTAAAAATCTGATTAAGAAAAATAACTGTAGGACTTCCCTGGTGGCACAGTGGTTAACAATCCTCCTGCCAATGCAGGGGACATGGGTTCGAGCCCTGGTCTGGGAAGATCCTACATGCTGCGGAGCAGCTAAGCCCGTGCGCCACAACTACTGAGCCCACGTGCCAGAGCTACTGAAGCCCGTGCACCTAGAGCCCATGCTCCGCAACAAGAGAAGCCACCGCAATGAGAAGCCAGCGCACTGCAAGGAAGAGTAGCCCTCACTCGCTGCAACTAGAGAAAGCCGCATGCAGCAACGAAGACCCAACGCAGCCAAAAATCAAACAACAAACAAGCAAAACTAACACGTTATGTGTCAATTATACAAAAAAAAATAGCTGTAGATTTTGCAGCAGGGAATTTGTATAAGTTTGATTCATATTTTCAAAGACGTTTGCCACGCTCCTTAACTTCTGAAAATATTTAACTGTGTTCAAGATGTGGGTGCGATTATATAATTATTGTTCTCTGGGTCATAGTGTTCTTATGTTCACAATTTGTTTTTAGTATTTTATCAAATGTTTTGAATACTTTGGGTTAAGTACCACACTAGGTCCTAGTAATGCCAAGCAAAATAAAAGGAAAAAAAAAGAATGGTTCTTTTTACAGATTTTATAGGTTACAGAGTAGTAGCAGGCACAGAGAAGCAGATTTCAAGTTCAGTAAAATGAGGATAATTTTGGGGTTGAGTTTTGAAAGATGAATAGGCTTTTTCCAGGTGGGTGGGTAGTAGGGGGAGTCATTTCTGAGGGCACAAAAGCCAAAAGTTTAGGAACCATTGTGGTTCTAGAAACTGCAGGCAGTTGAGTGTGTTGATTGAGGAAATATTAAGCAATGGAGAAATTTCTCCAACCCAGCAGCGTAGAGTAATGATAGTGGAATGTGACTATTCTATGTTAGAAAAGAAGAGCAAAGAGTTAAAGGAATGACCTGGAGAGCATTTATTAGAGTTCTCCTATAATACCATTTTCATCAAAATTTCGAATAGGCCTAAGTGGAAAATACAGTGATACCAGAAGGCAAATGAAGTTTATTTGATGATATTTCACCCCCTGATCAACTTTGCTGGATTACCCCTTTGAGCACATTTTCTTTAGCCAAATCTCTTATAATGTGTTCATGTACCCACAAATAGTCAAGTGTAATTATATCACTAGTGTATTTCATAGACTTTGAGATCTACATTTTAACATCACTGAAAGTCAGGTATGTCTACTAATCAGTACTAAGATTTTCTGGCTAAATTTTCTTCTTACTGTAGCATAAAGTAATGTTGAATCAGTTTACAGTCGGTGGCATCTTACACTTGAAATATGGTGTTAATGTTTTGCTTGTTTGCCATTTAAAAAAATATCCATATATATTTTCTACTTTTAAAAATTGTAATTATTTTCAGTGACGTGTTGAGTATCCATGACGCTATGTCATGGAGCATTTCTGATCAGTTGCCTTGATAAGAGTTATTGGATATGGGGTTGCCATTTCGCTTAAGGATTTTGCAATGGTTCACAGTTGTTGCCCCGTAGTTGTCCTTTTCTTTTTCACAACTTTTTTGCACCTGAAGATGCCAGGGTCACTTGTCATTTGTCAGTTTTCCAGTTCTTAGCATCTAAATAGTCAGTTACACTTCTAAGATCAGCAAAGACAATTGGAGATGGGTTAGTCAAGAGGTGGAAGATCTGTTTTTAGGATATAAACAGTCACCTGACAGGCTATGGGGATAATGCGTTAAACTTGTGATTTGTATAAGAAAAACAACAGGGAGTAAGTAAATGGCAAGGACAGATGTGTGGGTGTCCCCTGTCATGAAAGAGGTTCATTACCTGAAAAATAAATGTACTCATTTGAACTCTTTTTATATGAAAAAAGATAATAAAATGAAACCAGTCCTTTAATGCCTCTTACACTAATTATCTTAGTCACTGTGCATTCTCTGGCACTTACTAGAACTTATATTTTTATGATAATCTATTGTTCAACCTCCTGACTGGTAATAGGTAGGGATTCCTAATAGTGTATGTTATCATATATTTATGAAATAACACCATTTAAATATTTAAATTCAGGAGTGACTGAGATAGAAAAATAGAGGATGTGATGATGAAGAGTCTGGTTGTTAACAGGCTTTCTTGGATTGAGAGATAATGTCTAAACAAGACTGAGTTTGGAGCACATTTCTTCAACATGTGTAGGTTAAAGGTTTCGCTTGTCAGGTGCAGTGTGTACTGAGACTGTGTATTGAGACTTGTGTATGAACAAGAAGGTAGGCACAAAGCCCTCTGGTTATCAGAGGATTTAGCTTCAGGAGAAATGGGGAGTTATCTCCTCTAGACGGCAAAGAGTTGGGAGAGGCCCATGGGCTTGGCATGCTAATAAGGTAGAATTAGAAGATGAACTTTAAAAAGGCATTGTTTACAAAAATCTTTCTCACTGAACTATGCCCTCTCTGTATGTATTAAAAAAGTTGGTTTCTCATTTGCATAATGAAGTGGAGAGCTAGTAGTGGGAACTTATCTAATTCAAAGTCAGTACTTCAATTTCTAAGAAAAAAATATCTGAGACAGTAACAAAGTGGTATATTGCCAAAAACTGCAGGAAAAAATGAAATATAATGCCTTGATTTGGAGATAAAAAGAGCTTGAAATATATAAAGTACTTTAAAATTGTAGAAAATATAGTTCGAAATGGTGAAATAAGAAATGATGAAATAAGAATATGCTACAGCAGGAGGGACTTAGGTGAGAAGTCAATAAATGTTTCCTGAAATACTGAACACAATAAATGGATGCCAATCAAGTTAGGCATTTAAAATGCCTTCTCTGCATAATTTTAAGTAGCTATTAAGTTTTTTTTATTTGGAGGTGGCTTTAAGGTTTAGTCATCTTGAATTGCAGGTGTTTTGAATGACCTCTCTGTTGCTTCTGGCCCTAGAATTTAATATTCTTTTGAAAGACAGTTTGCCAGTTTGGTTCTAGTGGTGAAATCACAGGAACGTTAACCAGATGAGGCTGTGGTTGAGAAAACATGTACTGAGGATTTGGCCCAGCACAGTTATTTTAACGGACAGCCAACTCTTTCCCCATTCCATTTGCTCTGTAGTATCCATAATCTCTTTTTTTAAATCGTGTCCTCCTGTGGGTAATAGACCCTTTAAACCATTGACTTTTGTGTTTATATGCTCTGACTGACTAGGAAACCACCCACCACCCTTACAGTGACAGGAAGAAGTTAAGACTTGTTTCTCTGAAGTTGTCATTGCTCAGGTAACCATTAGTGTGATTTTGGCCCAAATCAATGGCAATGCTTATTTTTTAGTGCTAAGGAAGGAACTTTTGTTTGACTTTTAGAAAAATACTGTTTTAACTTTTCAGACACAGTCTTGACTTTGATAAGTAACTTGTAACCACTTTCAAGTATATGTGAAGTAATTGCAGTTTTTTCCAGTGCTCCATGCCTAAGAAGTAGAAGGGCTTTTTAACTGGTGATATATTATTGAAAGAAGGCTCTGCATGGCGGGGGTGGGGGTGGGTATGGAGCAGTTTGATTCCTAACTCTCTCAGTAGGTACCTCACAGTGACATCAGGGATGACAAAATCAGATAATTGTAGAAGTTGAGGCTATCCATTTAGGTGTCTCTTAAATTGTTCTGGGTCTGAGGTCCTTCAGATTCCTGAGGAAAATAGGACCTGTGACACCAACTGGGGAATTAAATCAAGAATTGGCCAAGTGGGACTTCCCTGGTGGTGCAGTGGTTAAGAATCCGCCTGCCAATGCAGGGGACACAGGTTCGAGCCCTGGTCTGGGAAGATCCCACATGCCGCGAAGCAACTAAGCCCGTGCGCCACAACTACTGAGCCTGTGCTCTAGGGTCTGTAAGCCACAACTGTTAAGCCTGCGTGCCACAGCTACTGAAGCCTGCGCGCCTAGAGCCTGTGCTCTGCAACAGGAGAAGCCACTGCAATGAGAAGCCCACTCACCGCAACTAGAGAAAGCCCGTGTGCAGCAACGAAGACCCAACACAGCCAAAAATAAATAAATAAATAAATAAATTTATGAAAAAAGAAGAGAATTGGCCAAGAATCTTTTTTAAATCTAGTTTTTATTGACGTATATTTGAATTACAATGTTGTGTTAATTACTGCTGTACAGCAAAGTGACTCAGTTATACATATATACATTGTTTCTCATATTCTTTTCCATTATGGTTTATCACAGGGTATTAAATATAGTTCCCTGTGCTATACAGTAGGGTCTTGTTGTTTATCCATTCTATATATAGCAGTTTGTGTCTGCTAATCCCAAACTCCCACTCCTACCCTCTCCCACCCCCCCACCCCCTTGGCAACCACCAGTCTATTCTCTATGTCCCTGATTTTGCTTCTGTTTCATAGGTAGGTTCATTTGTGTTGTATTTTAGATCCCACATAGAAGTGATATCATATGGTATTTGTCTTTGTCTTTCTGACTTACTTCACTTAGTATGATAATCTCTGGTTGCATCCATGTTGCTGCAAATGGCATTGTTTTGTTCCTTTTTATGGCTGAGTAGTATTCCATTGTATATACGTACCACATCTTCTTTATCCATTCATCTGTCGATGGACATTTAGGTTGTTTCCATGTCTTGACTATTGTGACTAGTGCTGCTATGAACATAGGGGTGCTTGTATCTTTTTGAATTATAGTTTTGTCTGGATATATGCCCGGGAGTGGGATTGCTGGGTCGTATGGTAATTCTATTTTTAGTTTTCTGAGGAAGCTCCATACTATTTTCCACAGTGGCTGCACCATCTTACATTCCCATCAACGGTGTAGGAGGGTTCCCTTTTCTCCATACCCTTTCTAGCATTTGTTATTTGTAGGTTTTTGAATCATGGCCATTCTGACCGGCATGAGGTGGTGCCTCATTGTAGTTTTAAGAATTGGCCAAGAATATTAATGAGAGATTTAATAACTCTTAGCTGTCTGGCTGAAATGTGTAGGTTCATCATTAGGAAAAGTATATTACTATTCCAGCTCCCCCATACTTAAGAGAATTCATCAAGGAAAGCTTGACTTTGGTAGGATGACTGGCAACAGTTTGCTTATTCTCATTTTCTCTACTTACTTTGGGTTCTTGAATCATAAGTAAGTTTTTATTGATAATACTTATTTTTCAAGGCTTAGCTTTAGGAATATTTCTTAAATACCTCCTATGAAACCCATCCTGATCCTTGCCTTACCATTACTTCTAATATTGCAGTTCTGACATTATAATGATTTATTTTTATAGGTTTGTCTTTTGTTCTCCTTCAAACAGGATCTTTCTGCTCCAGCGATCTTTGTATTTGTAGCACCTAGTACTTAACAGGTGGTCAATTGAGAACTAATTGAGTACCTACTGTGTATCCATCTTTACATGAGGCACTCTGAAATGTTAAAATAAATGGGTTCTTAGTGGATGGCCTTTTCTTGTTTCCAGAAGGGTAGGAAGGCTTGTTCAGGAAGTTAGTGCATGAGTGTTTTGTGAATTAACTGGGTTATGGTTTGATGCCACTGGGCTGTTCAGAAGCACACTTGTGTCTTAAAGAGCAGAGTTGCTCTGAAGTGCCCAGCCAGAAGAGCAAGACTGTCTCCCCAACATATGGAAGAAAAGGAATCCTGACCTTCTTTGCAGAGAGAGGTGGCTTTGAAATAGGCCAGCAGCGGGCTGGCTCCATCTGAAGCTGTCAATCCGCCATTGTGGAGTTTCCATGGGGAAATTTGTCATTGCTCAGCTCGGACTAGGGATTATTCAAGGATATCTTTCTGCATGAAGGGAAACTTCCAGAACTAGAAGCCTCCATATGAAAGGCAAGGAGTCGGATGTGAAAGCAGTGGAAGCCTTGTCACAGGAGCCAGGGGAGGAACTATTTCACATGCTTACTGATTTCTAGGCCCCCTTGCTTTGGGGAGGCCATAGGAAGGATTGAAATGGAAAGGCCCCAGGTCTGCCCCAACAAGTTAGTGGCCTATGGTTTGGCTGTCAAGGAGACAGCATCAGTTCTTTCTGCTAATTTTCTGTGTCTTTTAAGTTCCTGTGTTTTACCTCTACGTTTTGCTTCCTTTGTTGCCTTAAATCTGCTTTCCAAAGACCAAGTCAGTGGGAGAAAGGATATGGGTTTTGGCAAAGGAAGGGAGCGGATAACATACCTCCTGTATTTGTAGAAAGGACTGTACCTTGTTATGGGCTGTAATATTTTCACATTTTACATTGTTGCAGTGGTTCAGAGCATGGGCTTTAGGTAATTTCTACTCATACTTGCACATAAGTCAGCCTGTTGTGTTATATATACTGCAACATTGTTATAAGTTATGGAAATTAAACCATTGTGGTGCATGATTTCCCTGAAAAATATTTCACAGTCTTTATTCAAATTTGGCTCTATCCACAAATAAATATTGTTATCTCTGTGACATTTCAAATGTTGATTTTCATACCCTTTATTTCTAGAATACTTTTATTTTTTAATGAATGTTTTTCACAGCATACCAAGAAAGAAAGCAATGACAGATACTACCACCTGTGTCTGATTAAGGAAATTGAGTCATGGGGAAATTTTGACTTACCTAAACTATCATAGTTGCCTAGTTAGTGGCTACCCAGATCTTTAAACCATAGTACCTGATTTCTCTAGGCCTCATCCTTTTCTCCTGTCTGAATTGCTTGCTGTGAGTCAAATAAGTTAGCTCTTCCCAGGGGAAGGTCTTAGCTTAGAACTGGGCACTAATTTGAAAAAATCCAGGTTTCTTTTTTTAGAATTTTTTTTTGGGTGGAGACAGGGAATCACCTGTGTTCTGTCTTGTAAAAAAAAAGAAAAGCTATAAGAAAGAAGACAGTTTGCTCGAGATATAAAGAGAGGCCAACAGCAGTAACAACATAATAAGCAAATGACTTTGATGAGAAACTAAGAGCATAAAAAGAGCCAGAAATATCTGCCCCCCTTCCCACCCCCCCACCCCCGCAAAAAAAACATAAATAAAAAACCAAACCGGCCGGCAGGATTATTTCATACTAGGACATTAAACTTATAAAGGAAAGCATTTTAAGCAGTTCCTTCCAAATTATCCCTCCCCCTCAGTAACGAAAGAGATCCATCATGTTAGGAATAACACGAGGGAACGAGTTCAGGCCCTGCCAGAGGAGGGCAGGCCAGGATCTCTTTAATCGAGAGCCTTCACATTCAAACTGTCATCAGGTCCTATCACTCTCTTTCTTCATAGTTTCTCAAGTGCATTCCCACAGCTGCAATTCTACTCTGGGCGCTCTGTGGAAAATTCTGTTCTGAGTTCCTAGAGATGGAACTTCCCCTCTGCTGAAGCCAGCCCCCCTCCCTCTCTTCTCTTTACTTTCTACCCCTCCCTCCAGGTGCTTTCACAGGCGTGGCCTCCTTTCCAAATACAACTGCACTGTGAAGTAAGTACTATTCCCTTGTTACATGGGAGGAGAGCTGAGAGGTTAAAATGACTTGCCCCAGGTCATAGCTATTAAGTGGAGGATTTAGAATTTGAAACCAGGTTATCTTATTCCCAGTCCTGTGCTCTTCTCACCTTGCCATAGCTGTCTCTTCCATCTTAAGTGTAGTTTGCAGAGGAAGAGATGTTTGAGGGCATCTTGGAACCTTTATAAGATCGTGATCAGTAATTTTGAGTTGTCCTGGCCAGGGTACAGTATCCCCTTCTGCTGTTCACCAGCTGTAATTCTGGGTTACATTTCTGGCGAACTTTCAAGAGGCCTGCAAGTCAACTGCTGTAGGGTTATTGAGCACCTGTCCCGTGCAAGGTATTGTGCTAGTCACTGGGGGACAGGACAAGGCGAACAACTCTGTTTTCACAGATCTTACACCCCTTTTCCTCTGGTCACCTCTTCATGGAGAGCCAGCAATGTTTATAGATCCCTATAAATGTCAGGAAGTATGTCATGTTAACCTGAGTGGACATATCAGAGAGGCGAGTACAGAGATAGAGGGACAGGATGCTGCTCCCTAGTGCAGCTACTGCCAGTGTAATAGGAATCTGAGATCACAGATGAGTTGCAAAGGACCTCCTCCTCCCTCATCAGGCTGGAACCCCTACACTCAGCTCTAGGGCAGGGTTTAGGGGATCTTGTATCTGAAGGAGGCTGTGTTTTTCTTGACCCAGCCCAGATGATGATTGTGCTTCCTACTTTTGCACTTGTAAATAGGGGATGGAGTTGGCAAAGGCTGGAATAGCACTTCCTCTGCAACCCAATTTTTAAAAAAGCCCTAAATACTTAAATGTTTTACTGGTTAGTAATCTGAAACGTACAGTCATAGGAATTGTTTTTTTCTCTTTTGGATTTTCTCTGTTGCTTTTATATCCCAGTGATTGGTCATCCCATTTTCAGGTAGAAGTGAGCTTGCAAACACAACTCATACCATTAGGATTAGTTCTTTTCAGTGTCTCCTTGTAATAGAACGACTATAGGGCCTGAAAGAACACTATCTCCACCGTCGTTTTGTAGAAGAAACTGAGTCTCAGGGAGAAGTTGTGTGACTCTTTCTGGGCCTAGACCTAGGGCCTCCTGGACCCCAGAGCAGATAAGAGAGGAGGGAATTACTGAGCTTTTTTTCTGTCCAGTTTTATCATCCTTCTGGTCATATGCTCTCACAAAGGTGATAGATTGACGGTCAGCTTCAGTTTGGGTGGCAGAGTTTGTTTTCATTTTTGGAAGTCTACTTTCAAAGATTTTAAATTGGAGATACGAGTGTGACTGCAACAGGGTTTGCTAGCCAAATGCTGTTAAAAACCGGAGCCTGTGTTTCACTCTTCTAAAATACTTCAAAAAAAAGCAAAGGTCATAAGCAACTTGACGAGTTTATTGCCTTAAAAAGAAAAGGAAAAAAAAAATTAAAAGCCTTGAAATTTCCTATCACAACTGAAGTCAACGCATTAGACTTTTTCATTTTTGTTCCAGTTTTCTCCTGGCAAGTAGAAGAATTTAATAAGAAAGGAACCAATGGTTCCAAAACAAATAGGGTGTAAGTCCAAGACATCTAAAGCTTGTGTGGAATCCCTCTGGCATTTATCCCACTGGGCCCCGGGGAAGGGAGGAGACAGAAGTCCATATCCCTCTTCTAGTCAGAGTTGGTTCAATTGAAGGTGAAACTGTCTGTCAAACTATTTTTAGCATGTTTATAGCATGATGGAAAAAACAAAAGACCATAGGTTTTAAAGCCTGGCTTTTATTCACAGATGATAAAGACTGTTTTGTTTTGCTTTAAAGGAGAGACTCCTTAACATACTCTATAGTAATTGACATGAATTTAAACCATGGCATTTTGGCCAATTGATGATTTTTACCATATTCATTATTAACAATTAGTGTTTGATGTTGAAAAACCAATAAAATATCAGTCTTTAGGATGAAGATGCCACTTATTTTTAGATGGGCGTAGAGGGGCTTCAAGATACTGTCTTAGAATGTAAAATGTTCTTCGTTTCAAATGCTTAGAAGATTGGGTTTCATTGGCGTTTCCAAGGAATTTCAACCAGGTATGATATGATTAATGGAGCTTCCAGTATAATTCTGTAAACTTTTGTTTAATTTATGGTTTATATGTTACCATTTACCCTAACATTATTCCTCCATGACTCTTGAATTAAGGTGCCATTCCTTTTTTGTCTTAAGGATATAAATTCTTTGACATTTTTTAGTGGTACTATTTCACAAGTGACTGCTGTAACTTATATTTGCATAATATAATAAAGAAGGAACGTGTGGTTCAGGCATGCTGAAGTGTATGTGGAACCTTTGCTAGATGACATATATGACTCTGGGATATATTCATCAAAGTAAAGTTGCTGTCTCAGGGACTCTGTTTCAAAGTGTTTCTCTGATTTGGGTCTTCTCTAGCTTGTTCAGAAAACCAGCCCACAGACTTGCATCTTCAGTACTTGTGGAGAAGACGGCACAAAATCAAAAGAGCTTGTACATTGCTTAAACACTAGTTTTCCCCTGTGTTTTGTTAGCTTTATTTATCATAAGACATTTTATCCAAAAATGTCTTCACCAAATGGAAGCATTAATGTTTGGACAGTCATTTCCTAACTGGGGATCAAATAAATTTGGAACAATTGGGAAAATTTTTAGGTAGCGTTCTCATATTTGATATTTAGAAAATATGCCTTAGTGAAATGTGTAGTTTGCTCCAGTGTGACAATTTTTTTGCTAAGTGAAATAACACCCTGACTGATATGCTACCTTCAACACTCAAAATATCTATATTTTGGAGGAAGACTCAACTTTGGTGGGTTAATAGCCCTCATATTTAGAGTATGCCAATTTCCTGGAAAAGGTAGCTAATGTAAATAAAAGCAGTGGAAGTCAAATGTGATTTTTCCTTGAAAGCAATGTGAAATTGGGGGCTTCCATTCCTGACCCAGGGACTTTGGGCCAAGTCCCAATGAGCCAAGCACCATTTCCAGTCAGCTGTAAATGAGATATTTCTGATGCTGTTGGATTGTCTTTAATATATATGCATGATTTATTTCAACACTGTATCAATAATAGCAAATTGTATGAAACTGTTTAATATATGTTAACACGCTTTTACATATGTCTTACCTGAAGGTGATTTGTGCCTTATTTTTAATGCAACAGATCAGAATTTGAAAATTATATCATCAAGTGAAAAAAGTGCAGGATGGCTTCTAGGAGGGGGAGATTTGATGGTTATCTTTGAGAAGATTTGTTAAGGCTTAGGGGTATGTAATGTGCCTTTCTTAGATAAGTTAATTATTGAGGGATATCTGTATAGCTGCCCTCTTTCACATTTTAAAAATTTATTGTAGAAAGCATAGCCATTAACAATCAAGTGGTTGGCATTTCTGCTGTGTTTGAATTTCTCCTTTCTAGACTGCCTTCTCATCAGCACAAGTAACTTCACCTTGAGCCTTAAGGTTGTATAAATCATACCGATCTTTAAAATGCAGGAATCAAATCTTAAGGCAAAGGATTTTTCATTCTTTCTTTTTTTCTCTTGCCGTTGCTTCCTAATGTCAAGTGGCCTCAAAACTTTGCCTTGATGAGTGGCTCATAGCCAGTTCATAGAATCAAGCTATTCTAGTTCATCCATGAGCTTTGGATATTGACTTATGACAATAAAGTCCTCCGTTGGTTAGAACACTATTTCTTACACCTATCAACCATTTAAAGATATTTGACAAGTACTGATGGGATTTGGAATCACAATATTTAGAGCATATTCCTGCAAATGAGTATGTTTATTTAAAGTCGAGAAAACTGCTCTCATTAAATTACAGTCATAGGATACTTCTTTGGTCTGCTTTTTTATCCTCTTTCGTCAAACTGCCCTTAGGGCACTGTCTTCTTGAACTAACAGCTAGATCAGAGAGGGAGCTGTATATAGGATGAAATCAAATCAGGGTGGGATAGAAGCTAAGATGTGTAAGATGCTCAAGGTCTCTGCTGATTGAGACAGAGGCTTTTGTGTGCAGATTGAGGCTTGCAGTATATGAGTGAGTGGATTCACGTACAGGAGCAGACTAACAAGGTAGGGTTAGTTCATTTACCAGCAATAACTTGAAAGTAATTGACTGAGTGTAGGGAATATTAATTGTGGCCAGCTAGTCATTGAATATGAAAGTACTCTCAGCTGCATTTGAACATTTACATATCCGCCCAAACCTAATTTTCAAGGTGTTCTAGTTTTCTAAATTTAGCTTGCGTTTGGATTATAACAGATGCAAACTCCTTTACCACTACTCCAAACCTTCTCTTCCAGTTTACATTACTCCTTTACTTAAGTAGGTTATTATAAAAGTTTCTGTGTGGTCTTAAGCTGAAGTTACCGAAGAATCTTTGGTTTCAAATCAGTCCAATAATTAGAGTTATGGAAATGATGTCAGGATCCTCAGAATGATATATTGCAAGTTTAGGAGCCAAGAGACAGAAAAAGATACTCCCAGCCGACACTCACAAATCAGAAGCAGCTGCAGCAAGGTCAGGGTCCCTGTGTGTTAAGGGGCTGGTTATTTTATCAGTTAAGGGAGTCGACTTTATTCCATGTCTCTAGGCATTTAACACTTCTATTGGGCATCATCTCTAGCCTTCTAGGAACAGACGTCAAGCAAGAGTGTGGTACAATAAATTCTATTGGTGCAATGACTAGAAAGTACAGTAATAATTTGCAAGTTGCACAATAATTATTTATGTATTGTGCTTCATTGTTGTACATGGGCCAGGCTTTGAGTCCATTACTGTTAAACAGCCTGCAGCTACTTTGCTCTTTGAGTTTATTAGCACAGTTGGGTTTTTTTCTTGTCTTTTGCTTTTTTTTTTTTTAAATAGGATTATGGTTTTCATAGCAGTGACATTATGGGATTACTTTGTTCTTGACATTTCTTATGGGAAAAGTTTGCTTATTATCTGGTGGATTAAGCTTGAATATTGGACCTAGTCCTATTCCTACCCAACAAATGAAAAGCAACTGTTGTCTAGCCTCTGATGTTTAGAAAGTTCCTTCTCTGACCATGTCCGTGTCTTCCTGGCAGGGACTGCTTGAGCCAGAAAACAGACATACCTTTTGTGTTTTTATCACATTAAGAATCATTAAAAAAAAAAAATCATAAGCGTACTCTTGAGCATTTCGTTTTGTTGTTCATTCGTTTTCTTTCTTTCTCTTTTTTTTAAACAAATTACAGTGGAAGAAATTGACTGTTATAACAGTTTTTCTATTATTAAATAGCATTAGGAAAGGACATTTAGGGGATGATTGTACACAATCCTTTGGTCCTTTCAAAAATAGTCCTGTGTTAGAAAGTGATGTAGTTTATGAGGAAGGAAGTAACTTCACCCAGTTGGCGGGGGAGAAAACAGCCACGTAACTAAAGCAATGAGAAAAAGTGATTCACAGAAAGAGACGTTCTGCTCTGACACAGTTGAGTGTGTGAGAAAATGTCGAGGGGAGTGTTTCTCACACTTGCACAGGCATCAGAATCACCTGAAAGGCTTGGGCAGCAGATTGCCGGAGACATCCCCAGAGTTTCAGGTGCAAGAGGTCCGGGGTAGGGACTGAGAATTGGCACATGTTGCATGATTTCCTCAGGGGATGCTGATACTGCTGATCCAGAGACCACTGCTGTAGTGTAATTAAACTAATGGAGTCTCAGCTAAGAAAAATTTTAAAGTATAGTGCTGGTAACCCCACAGAAAATCGAAAGAATGGCAGTTGAAGTTTGTTCGGGAGGGTGGCTAACTGACTTGGTTGACTAGGAGAGGATTGAATTGTAATTAAGTGGCTGAACTAATATGATTAAGGAAATCATATGGTTTAGAACTTAATATATTTCTAAATTTGGTTTACTTGGCATTGTACTTTAGCTTATAACTTATGTACTTATGAAAAGCTGTTTTTTTGTTTTTTGGGTTTTTTTGGTTAAGAGCTGTTGCATTAAAACATGCATATGCTTACAATATATGGTTAGTTTCAAACCATCCTGAAGTTTGTTCTACCCGGAATGTTCAACCATTGCTACTAGACACTTGGCACTTTCATTCATTTAATACTGCAACCTGGGGATGGGGAGGGGGGAGTTAATTGAAATTCTTAATTTGGATCAAAAGTGTCTGGATAGAAAATGCCTAGCTTATGATTTCTTTAAGGATAAATTCTCATTTTTTCATGCTTGCATTTTTAGTCATGGTATGTAATGTGTGCACTGTTTATGAAAGGAATGAATGAATGGCCAGCAGCACACTTGTTGGAAATAATTAGACCATGGTGGTAATGGGAACCATCCCAGATTAACTCACCCCAAGAAATCTATTGATGATTCGAAAAATTTGCATATTAGCTGATTAATATAGTTTATCTTATCTCAACAAATTTAAGGCAAACTGAAAATCCTAATAGAGTTAAATGATATCTGAGGTTTTAATATCAAAACAAATCTCAAGAAACATTTATTTTGACAGCCACACTATCTAAATGAAAGTAGGGTTAAAGCCATGGAGAGATAACAAAAGCATTTCATAAGATATGAAGTCCAAGTAAGCTATATTGGTAAAAGAATTCAAACACTTCCAAATTGGGGCTTCCCTGGTGGCGCAGTGGTTGAGAGTCCGCCTGCCGATGCAGGGGACGCGGGTTTGTGCCCTGGTCCGGGAAGATCCCACATGCCGCGGAGTGGCTAGGCCCGTGAGCCATGGCCGCTGAGCCTGCGCGTCCCTCAACGGGAGAGGCCACAACAGTGAGAGGCCCGCATACCGCAAAAAAAAACTTCCAAATTTATACCCTTCATATCATTAATCATTAACTAAACTTCCAAATTAAACATAAAATTAATTAAGAAACTTCCAAATTTATATCATTCATTTTAATAGTCTAGCAGAATCATGTTATCCTAATCTGTTTAAAAAATTTTTGTGTTAAGGTCTTTATCTTCCCTGCTACATTGTTGGCAGGGGCATAATATCCACATCCTACTAGAGTCCTAGACCCATCCATGAAATGGTGGGAGGTATTCGTAAGGGCAGAGGCTGTGTTTTAATATCTCTGACACCGAACTCTTGGTTTGTCAGAAATTTTGTTTAAATGACACCTTTCCTTTGTCCCTACTTAGTGAAAATATGCTTAACTGTTGGCAAACTAGTCATGTGTTAAGACTAACGTTCCGTAGGAATTTAGCATTTATAAAATGACTTTCTCATAACTGTTTATATATTACATTGGGTCTACACAGGGATGCCTTTTAAAATTTTATGGACAGAAGAATCTGAGGTAGAAAGAAGTTAAGTAACTTGCCTAAAGTTAGTTACTCCAGCTAGGAAATGTCAGAGCCAGGCAGAGAGCACAGATTTGCTAGTCTAAATTAGGTTTCTTTATAAAATTCAACTACTAATATATCGTGTTTTTTTCATAGGAAAAGGTGTATGGTGGAAGTACACACAGGTGGGAAACCTTAATCTCACTTTTTCTTACTTTCCTAATGTTTTGAAATCCAGAAACCTTGTTCTTCTCCAAATTCATTCAGCCTCACATTGTTTTAAACATTTTTCTTTTATTATACAAGTAAGAATTTTTGTTTTTTTTGTAGAAAAATGAGAAGCTACAAATAAGCAAAAAGGAGAAAATACTTTTCATCCAAGCATCCAGCACAGAGTGCTGGGCATAGAAGCCATTAATAAATATCTATTGATTGAATGCCAGGAATTAGCTCCCTGACCTCTGGGTAAACTGCTTAAGTTGTCATATTCCATCTGTAAAAAAGGGTGGCTGGCAGGGCTCTTGCACTACTTATTTCCTTACGTTATAGATTTATTTGACATCAGTGATCTTTCAGGGACTTGGTGAAAGGTGTTAAATAAATCATACCTTTATTATTATCTCTGAGGAGGAAATTACTTGAAATTTGCTGTTTTTAAATATCTTACTGCTCTTTGTCATAAGTAGGAAAGAAAATGACTTATTTGCAGTGTATGATATGCTTATTTGGGTGGGAGTATGTAGGAGAACAAATGCATTTATTTATAAATAAATCATCATTATAAAATATTAAAAACTTCTTCCTGTGATATTTCAAGTTCTGTTGTTTAGTTTCGACTCTCCCTGAGCCCACACTGCAGTCAGATGGATTTAGAGTTTATCTACCAGCATTTCTTCATGAAAATAGAATAACAAGGAAAAGAAATTGAGAGTAGGGAAAGCTTATTTGATTTCTTGCTATTCTTTCTGGTTGATTGTATTTAGTCCATGGGTATTATAGGGGTATGTGTATATTAATTCATATGATTTACTTAGTTTATTAGGTGATATCAGTGACATTGTCCAAAAATGTGGCTATTTGGAAGAGAAATGAAGTTAGATAGTGGGTTTTCAAAATAGGATATGACAGTACATGAAGAGAATGATTTTTAAAAAACACAAATGTACCTGTTGTCCCATGATAAATTTCAATAAACTGGGCTTTTCTCCAGGTGGGATTATAATGGCTTCAAAATATTCACTAGCATGATAAGCAGATTTTCTTTTTCCTATTGTTTTAGCGCTGTTTTATACTTCCCAAATTTTCTTATAGCTGAGCTTGTATTTCCATTCTATAGGTGGTGTGTGTACATAGAGAGAAATATGTTCATCCATTTAGTTAAATCTCCTGTTAAAATTGGTTGGGACTAGTGGTGGGACAATAAAGTCAACAAACAAAAAAATACCCTGGAAACATAAATTCCTGGCTTATTCTTTATAAATTTTCTTTTCTTTTTATATAAATGAATTGGGTTATAATAGAGTTCTACAAAAAATTAATTGAAAGGCTCTTAGCAAAATTCATATTTCTATTAATATCTGATACTTAATAAATCTAGAATAAATTTTTAAAGTATGATATGACAGTAGGATCTTAAAGTGAAATTTTCACTTAAGGTCCAATAGTTTCATAATAGAAGTGGTTCCCTCTAACGGTTATTTTGGGACTTAGTTCACCTTCATTCAGTTTTATAATGTATCTTTTGGAATCGACTCAGTGAAAATTACTATGGTCACACTTTAAGAGGAGTAATTTTTCTTCTGATTTACACTGAATGAGCGAACATTAGCTAGCTCTTCAAGTTAGGGTCTTAATTATTCTCTTGTTTGACCTTTGTCTATAACATTTGGTTTGAGTTGTGTTCTTCTCTTTGACTTTAAGATTCAGCCACTGGCAGGAGCCTTATTTAATCTTTCTATTGAGCTGTTTCATCTCCTTGAATAGGACATAAACCTATTCATCAACCTATCTTTCATATGGGCATGCTGTTCTGGAATACTATTAAGATTGAGTGCATTGTGGCAGGGTGCATTCTATTTAAAAAGCAATGTAATATGTTTCAGTGTGATTAAGAACAAGGGTTTTACAAGTGCAGTATAGAGTAAAATCATAACACTCAAGGGTTTTTTACATAATGTGCTATGCCTAATGTGCAAACGGTTGGTTTAATTTTTTACTTTAGCTTTTTCAAAGCATGGTGTTTCTCATAAATGCTGCCAGTATGTTCTGATGTTTCATTCCTTAATACTTGAGCTGATATGGTACTATCACTAAATTATATCAAGTTCCCGAGGAATCAAATTTCTAGTTTGATTTATACAGGTAAAACAGGGTCTCACTCAGTAGATTTAATCTGACTTCATAATCAGAGTGAAAACAAGAAAATGAAAATCTAATTTATAGAATTTTTTTGTGTGTGTGGGCAGCCCCTATTAAAGAAATTCAGTATTTATTTATTTATTGGTCTAATAAAAATTAAATTCTCTTCTAAAAAGCACTTACCGTGAAACATTTTTAAAAATTCAAGTGTGATTCTGAATCTTTGTTTTGTTTCTGTTCTTTTGTTTTGTCCCAATTTCCTGACTGTGTTATAGCAGATGTGGTATTTTAGCTGAGAGTTGTTTTATGCTTAAATGAAGATCCTAAAAAACAAAATGCATTTGCCTTCAAGTTAAAAGTGGCACGTATGACTTGTCTTTGGAATAACAGAATTGTAGATCTAGAAGCTGCCTCTGGGGTGAGTGGTGAAAGGGACTCTCCAAAGGTCAGATGGCAAATTTGTGGTAGAAACAGAGCCAGGACCACGTCTCTTGATTCCTTGCTAATTTATCTGTTACTACCCCACAGGACTCAAATTCAGATTGCATTTCTATTTTCTGTTGGTTTGTTTTATTGCAGTATTTCAGTTACTGCTTTATAATACATAACCTTGGAAACTTTATTTACAGCTTGTTCATAACATGAGCTAGTTTGGGCTTCATGAGTTTGAAGGTGGGCTGACTTTGTGAACCGCCGGCTAGTACTTTTAGTGGCGGGTTGAGCCAAAAGAATTCCAAAGTGAAGAATATTTTCCTTTTTCATATATCCCTGTCAAGAATCCCTAGGGCCAAAAATAAAACCAGATAGAAGAATGCTTAATTAAACTGAGGGTAAGTATGTAAATTTAAATCTGTTATTTGGACAGATTTGGGGGAAATTTCACAAGAAGGTCTCTAATGTTTATGGTTTGTGTTTGACTACTGTTAGATTAGTAGATGATTTCTAGTTTCCAGAAAGTGTTCTCAAGCTTTATAGGGATTATCTCATTTATGCCTTTAGCATGGTGGATGATCTCTTAAAGCTTAATGAATGGTATGATATAGGTAATAGCATTAGCTCCATTTTATAACTGAGAGAATAGGATGTATTATGCTAGTGTCCAAGGTGGGATTTGAACCAAGGGGTTCTCAAAACCCCTGGCTCTCGACCTCTAAGCTCTTCTGCTTCCACATTACACACAATTTCCTGTCAGAAAATGATGCCTACCACTAAACTGAAGTTTTCAAGGGGCTTTGCTTTAAGTTAGCAAACATTTTTACACTTCCTACTGTAAACCTGAGAATTCCATGTACTTGAGAATTCTCACACTTATATTTGGGATACAGTAGTAATTTCTGGGGTCATCTTAAATTGCAGCCTCTTTTTCCTCCTCTTTCTTCATATTCAGTCTTAATTTCTACACTTCCCCTTTTCCTTACCTTATTTGGAGCAATAGTCAGTGTGCCTTGGGCATTATTTGGATACCTTCATTTCTATTCTTAAAAGAGTAAGTGATTCTCTCTTATTCCCAAATAAGATTAAAGCTGCTAGCTAGCCCTTGGCTCCTAAATTCTTTACCAATGTCCTGTTTCTTTACCTTCCTCTTAGAAAACTTGTTTCCTTGGTATTGTATCTTAAGATTGAAAAGAACCACGAAGAAATACCTACCTCAGTTACCCATCCAGTGGAATGTTTCTCCCATACTCCTGCTTGGACTATAATCTTTTCCTAGAATCATTACTACTCATTAAAAATTTCTTCCTCCTTTTGACAATATCATACCTGCTTTCTTTTTTTTCTTTTGGCTGCACCTCGCAGCTCGCAGGATCTTAGTTACCCGACCAGGGATTGAACCTGGGCCACGGCAGTGAAAGAGCGGAGTCCTAACCACTGGACCGCCAGGGAACTCCCCAGACCTGCTTTCTTTAACCATACAACAATGAAACCCAATGACTGACTCCCTCTTTGCTTCTCCCTGGTTTGTTCCCTAAGCTTTTCAGTTTGTGAGTTTCCACCTATAATATTGACTATTAATGGTTTTTGTGTTTGTTCTGATTTCTCTTTCTTTTATATTTGTACTATTTCCCCCTATTAAATAATTCCTGGAATTCAGAGGCCATGAGAGGTACCATGCAATTAGCACTGCATTTGGTAATCGGAAGGTATTTTGTAACATTTGACCCCATAAGAGTAGCAGCTGGTTTTCTCCTCTTGCTCCCTGTCTCTGTTTAGCTCAAAGACATACCAGAGGGCTTCCCTGGTGGTGCAGTGGTTGAGAGTCTGCCTGCCGATGCAGGGGACACGGGTTCGTGCCCCGGTCCGGGCAGATCCCACATGCTGCGGAGCGGCTGGGCCTGCGTGAGCCATGGCTGCTGAGCCTGCGCATCCGGAGCCTGTGCGCCGCAACAGGAGAGGCCACAACAGTGAAAGGCCCGTGTACTGCAAAAAACAAACAAACAAACAAAAAGACATACCAGAACTGCAAATCTCAGTGAGAAATCAGTGTAGCTCACTTTTATAGTCAGGACAGAGAGAAAGCAGTAGATCACTTCTCTGTTCAACAGGAGCAAGCAAAAAATCATACTCTGTGAAAGTAGATTTACTTTAATGATATAGTTAAATTTTTATAGTACTTTTGAGCAGTGGTGTCAGACTTTATTTTAGCAGTGGCTTACTTTTTTTTTTCACATAATCTGAAGGGACCCTGATCCTGTATCTAAAACTCAGGATTGGTCCTTAGGCTATTTACAGTTTCATTGTTTGGGGCAAGCACCCTATTGCTTTTGTAAAAGCAGTACACACTGCTGGGGTGTAGGGTTTTCTGGAACACAGTCTGAAAACCCTTGCTTTAGGAGAGTGGAGAGACAGAATTTTCCTTGGTTTATTTGGGAAGATTGAAAGATTGTCAGACTGAACAGGAACCACATTCTTGTATGCACTGTGTCTAAACAGTTGCCATCATATCAGTATCACCCTCATTCTGTCTTCATTTGGAATATCTAATGGAGCTTAAATCAATTAGGATACTTAGGATAGGCTATCTCTGTGCCAAAATGCCAAACAGAAAAAACGAAGTAGAGTCCACAAGATGTTGAAAAGGAATCTTGTTTTTAGCTCTTTCTCTAAAGTTAGAACAGTTCTGATCCCTTCCCTGGAAGCATTTTTTTTTTCTCCCCCTACTGAAAAGGGAATAAAGCAAAAATTGAGAAGAGAAAAATTGGATCATTGACCTTTTTTGCATGATTATATTTTGGTGTTTCTGTGAAGTTAGTTTGAGGTGATCTTTTAGGCTATTGTATTTTTTTTTCAAATTCAGTAGAAAATGAGTCTCAACTTTAATTGATTATATTTACTTATTTTATAACACATTGCCACTTCTGTCACCCTAATGCAGTTGATAGCTGTCTTGTGTGTAACACCAATTCGTAATCCTCTGCATTGAATACTTAAAGGGTGAGTATTAAAAATTGCATGCTATACAAGAAGAGATGGGTGTACCACATTTAAAAGTGGCTCTTACACATTGTGCACTTATTAAAAGAAAAAAATGAAGCTGAAAAATATCCCTTTAATATGAATGTGTTTGAGGAAATCGTAACCTCTGTATTCTAATATTTTGAGTGTCATCACTTTTGTATCCTTCCTTTCCTTCTTGATCCAGGTAGCTTTTTCCCTTGCAACACTGCTTCCCTCCCCTTGAGTAGGTAGCTTTACAGTTGTGATCTTTCTTTTTCTCAAATTGCACTTAAAATCCACTTCTTTTTTTGGGGTTGACCTTCCTTAGTCCAGATGCTTCCTTCTGTACTGTGTTTAGGAACTCTATTTCAAGGGACATACTTAAAAAAAAAATCTCTTACTTAAGATTAGGTTATACAATTCCCAATAATTATATCTACCTAAAAAACCTTCATGATGAAGAATCATAACAAAGGTTTTGTAAGTAGATGCAAAGTGTTTTCTTGGGAGTTCGTAGCATTGGGAGAATTTAAGATTTGAGAAATGAGATTGTGAGGTCATAAGAGCCAAACCTACGTGAGTGTTAAATGGTGAATTCAGGATGGGAGAAAATGTTCAGGAAGGAGGAAGTAGCCTTCACTTCAGCTAGAGAGGAAAATCCAGGTAAGGGGCTAAGCAGCCCTGGAGGCAGGTATAAAGGCAGGCTTTCTTTAGGTTGTTTACACATCTGTCTCTGTAAGCAACATAAATAGCGCTTTTTTCCACCTGGCCAACACATACCCTGCTCCTTTTTTATTTTGAGGTCTCAGCTTAAATGTCACCTCAGGAAGGGTGTATTCATCTAAAGTAAAGAGGAACTCTCCCATTTCCCTCATGTCAGCCTGCTGTATTTTCATTGTAGCACTTAATACTTTCTCGATATTTTCTTGTACGTGTATTCTTTCTTCTCTCCTCCTCACCCTCCCTGCCTCCTAACAGTGGACATAAGGTTAATAAGTGCAGGGGACATGTCAGCTGTGTTTATCGCTCTATCTCATGTCCCTAGAATAGAACCTGCACTTAGAGGACAGTGTCTTTGGCTAGACTGTCATCTGCTTGAGAGCAAGATTCCACCTTATCTTTGTAGCCCTATGATTATATAGTGCCTGTTGAATTGAATTAATTAGGGTAATATTATTGAGAAGATAGGATAATTTTATAAATGAAGACATTATATTCCCTTTTTCCCTCTAAATAAAAAGCAGTATCAGTCTTAGTGATAGCAGGGCCAAGTGTAAAACCTGGGATAAAACTGGGTAAAACTTTGATGCCAGAGGACTGTCCCAAGGGTTGTTGACTTCTGCTATTCCAGAAATCATGAGGGGATTATTTTAGGAAGTGAGATTCTTCAATGGCTCTTTATATATTTGATTAAATAATAAAAAGCAATATTAGTTTCAGATGTACAATATAGTGATTCAGAACTTTTATAGATTATACTCCATTTAAAGTTATTATAAAACATTGGCTATATTCCCTGTGCTATACAATATCTCCTTATAGCTTCTATGCATACATTTATTTTATACATAGCAGTTTGTACCTCTTAATCCCATACGCTTATCAAGCCCCTTCCCCCTTTTCTCTCCCCACTGGTAACCACAAGTTTGTTCTCTGTATCTGTGAGTCTGTTTCTGTTTTGTTATATTCATTCGTTTTCTTTTTTAGATTCCACATATAGGTGATAAATATTTGTCTTTCTCTGTCTGACTTATTTCAACAAACATAATACCCTCCAGGTCCATCCATGTTGCTGCAAATGGCAAAGTTTCATTCTTTTTTATGGCTGAGTAGTATTCCAGTATATATATGTGCCACATCTTCTTTATCCATTCATCTGTTGATGGACACTTAGGCTGCTTCCATATCTTGGCTATTGTAAATAATGCTGCTCTGAACATTGGTGTGCATGTATCTTTTCCAATTAGTGGTTTTGTTTTCTTTGGATATATATACCTAGGGTTGGAATTGCTGGATCATATGGTAGTTCTGTTTTTAGTTTCTTGAGGAACCTGCATACTGTTTTCCACAGTGGCTGCACCAGTTTACATTCCCACCAGCAGTTCTGATGACCAATTTTTTTGATGTAGTAGTACACACTGAAATGAAGATGCTCCTGCCAAATATTGGGAGGATCTTAGTTATTTCCCTAGAAGACCATTTTCCATGTAGCTAATGTTGCTTTTCCAGATGGACCTTATGAAATATGGTATTCTGAAAAATATTTTGCCCAAGGTTTAACTTTAAAAGTGGTGGTCTCGGGCTTCCCTGGTGGCGCAGTGGTTGGGAGTCCGCCTGCCAATGCAGGGGACACAGGTTTGTGCCCCGGTCCGGGAAGATCCCACATGCCGCGGAGTGGCTGGGCCCATGAGCCATGGCCACTGAGCCTGCACGCCTGGAGCCTATGCTCCGCAACGGGAGAGGCCACAACAGTGAGAGGCCCACGTACCGCAAAAAAAAAAAGTGGTGGTCTCCTTAAGATAGAAATATTAAGATTTTTTCAATTTAATAGTTTTCAATAAAAGAATTAGGTCTGTCTCTAGGTTGAACTTTCTCTGAAGATACAGTTTTACTCTTTATTATCAGATTAGCCCGGATAGGTATTTCCACTAGGCCAATCATTTGAAGCAATGCTGTATACTGAGTTATATTGAGGGAACTTGGGACAGGTTGGTTGTTGTGCTATGATTTTTAGTGAAAGATGTAAGCTTGAAGACTTATATTTAATATTTCCTAACAATTTGTAATGTTATGTAGTTTTGGGCACTCCCTGTATTTTGTTGACTTATTTGTTATGTGTTCCTTGAAGAAATGATTATGAAGGTGGTCTTATTTTAATATCATGGTTATATTTTCTCCAGATGAAATGTATTGACTTAACCTCAGCTAGACGGGCTAGTGACGCAACTCCTCTGAAAGCTGAAAACGTGCATACATGTAAAAAAAAAAAAAAAATCCTCTCTTTTCCCCCACTACCTGGAGAGAGAGCCATGGATATTCTGAGTCTATACGTAAAGATTCCAAATTACTAACCAATGAAGTCATTTGTATGTATCATCATTAAGATTTTTCAACATAGCCAATGTGGAGTCTTGAACTCTTATTCCAAATCTAGGAGTTTTGTGTAACATTCAAAATTAATGATTCCTCTTTTGTATGTTATGCAGTTTTACCCTCCCTGAGTTTGGATGTGAATTTCTGAGTGTGTATGGTACGAGTTCTCTATAGAAGTATAAACTTCATCCATATTATCTGTTTTTTTATTCATCATTTTCAGTGTTTCTTCTTATACTGACTGTTCCACTATGCTGTTACTTTCCTAACGCCTTTGCTCATACTTTCTGTTTGCCACCCAGGCATTTCTTGTCAGCTGCCAGGCTTGCCCCATCTCCTCCTTTGAGGTCATACTAAAGTTACGTTTCATTGATTCTACTCAGTTTCATAAAGGGTGGGCTGGGTTCAGAGATGAAAAGAGTCCTGAGATACAGCCTTAGCCCTTGGAAAGCACACAGTTAATCTAGGGTGAGGATGGGGCTTGATAGTAGCATATATATTAGGATTTGCTAATAAGATCAGTGAGAAAAAAGGTTGAACCCAGAAGAGGGACAGTGCCATTTTTGTTTTGGAGTATTGACAGAAGGCTCTCCAGAGGAGGTCTGTTTGAGTTGGTCCTTAAATGGTGAATCCTGAGGAGGTAGACATGTGTTTTACATCTGCCTAGTTAGCTAACTATATCTAGTTTGTTTCTTTGTAATTTTATGAAAGTTATTTAGAAAGTTATCTTGTGTGGCCACAGTTCTTTATTGTATAGGAAACAATTAGATTTTCACAATTGCATTTGAATTTTTTAAAAAGTCAACAAGGTGAAAACAAGTCAACAATACAATTCAAAAATTGCGCGATGTTATCTTTAATCCTTTTTCAGGGAAATGAGGAAGTGACACAAAGGGGGAAAGCATTTTTTTGTTATTTGGAAATACCTGTTTTGAAATGGGCTGAATAGAAGCAATGGCAGAATCCGTGTGTGTGTGTGTGTGTGTGTGTGTGGTGTGTGTGCGTGCATGCGTGAGCTTATAAAAACAAAAACAAAATCCAACCGTTGATTTTTGTTCTTTTCAAAATGTCAGGAGTGTAAAGGCTGGGCCATGTTCGGTGGCAGGGTGATGCCCAGACTGCTAGATGTTAGTCTTTGGATTTCCAGACACACAGAACAGGGGCAGCAAGATGGCCATGTAGTACCCTGCTTCACTTTTCTTAGGGGCTCTGATGTGGTGGAACTGAAGCAGGAAGAGAAGGAGTCCAAAATGCTGAAGCTGGAAGGGACATTGGGCACAAAGCCATGGTAATAACCAGTCTGTATATATAGAGAGTTTGGTGTGGGAGGGCTCTGCACTGTAAATAAAGTAAAAGCAATAATTATCAATGGGCACCCGGGCCATGTCCTTATCAAAAGTATTCAGATGTGTGTAAAGTCTAGTGTCTAAGCAAATAGACTGGAGAGAGGCTCTGGAGAGGAATCTGCCAGCTATTTTCCTAAGGATTTGGGAAAAGACTGTTGCCTAATGATATTTTCTAAAGCTTATTACATGATGGTCTTGTGGATCTGGAGGAGTTCTTTTCTTTCTTTTTCTTGTTTTTTGTTTTTGGTGCTAAAAATGAGATATTTTAATAAATTAAGTTTACTTATTGTATATATAACATTATATAAGCACAAATTCATTTATTCATCTAGGTAGCACTTATTTCTTTGTATCAAGCATAGCTATTTTTCAAGCCTTTTTCTCCTAAAGGATTAATATTAAAAATCTCAGGTAATAAGAAAGGATTTGACTTATTCCAGGCTAATCAAATCATGACTTTTTTCCCTTTTCATGTGTTTTTCTTCTTTTTGTACATTTTCCACTCAACTTAAAAATTAAATAGATTAATGGTCAATGTATATAGTTAACATCATTCTAAATACTATGTATATGGGTTTATATTGTGCCTATTATTTTGAGAAGCTATTTTAGGGGGGGGAAAAAGCCCAATTACTCATTATTTATGAAAACTTTGGTCTGTTCCTCTCAGGCCTAAATTTTGGGTGTTGTGTGTGGGTAGATCTGCATGGAGTTTTGAAAATGTCTTCTAGTTAGAGCTTTGGGGCACATGAGTAGTAATGTGCAGAAGGAGAGGAAAAGGGAAATGTTATTTATGGCTCTATAGTGTTAGTTTCAAAATGATGTTGGAGATCTTCTGGCCCAATTTGTTAACTCAATTTCTTAAAATTTGGTACTATAGAATTAGAATCAGTCCCACATTAGATACTCAGCTTTCAAGAGACTACTTCTCTGTGGCAACACTTTCTATCACCTCTACCAATTTTTAAAAGATTATTTTGCTTGTAGTGCGTTTGGAGAAGAATTTGACTGGCTAATATCAAATCATTGCTGCTTGTAGAAAGCAACTTCTTTAGCAATGGTAGATCAGTGAAGAGTGACATGAATCCTTTTTTTTTTTAATTGAAGTATAGTTGATTCACAGTGTTGTGTTAATTTCTGTTGTACAGCAAAGTGATTCAGTTATACATATACATACATTGTTTGTTATATTCTTTTCCATTATGGTTTATCACAGGATACTGAATATAGTTCCCTGTGCTATACAGTAGGACCTTGTTGTTTATCCATCCTATATATACTAGTTTGTATCTGCTAACCACAAACTCAAGAGTGGCATGAATCTTTAAGAAATTCAATTCAACAAATATTTATTGAACACCTATTATTTGGTGCTCAAATAATAATGGTGGGGTTGCTGACCTCAAGTCGCTCAGTCTAGCGAGGAGTCTGAGCGGTGAATGAACGTTATCAGGCTGCCTGATAAGTAAGTGCAACAAGAGAAGCTTGGAAGAGGAACAGAGAGACGTTCTGAGGGAGCCAACATCTCAGAATTTTGGCTGGATTTTGACAGGAATAAGAGTTCCCAGTGATTTCTACTGAATTAATGTGCATAGTTTAAAGAATGAATATGAATCCTCCCATTTTATTGTCACCTAAAAAAATGTGATGGCTTTCTATAGATGCGTATCCCTTCAGTAACTTATGACATTTGGCCTTTTATTACATAGATCTTAATAGATCCTTAAGGTTAGAAACTCATGTTAATGATTCTGATTATAAAACAGTCGAATAAATAAACTACTTCCCCTAATTTGACCTTTTTTCAGATTAGAACTGTAAATTTGTATTTGCATTGCTACTGCTTTTCTGTCGTGTTTATTGTGAATAAAAAGTTTCTATTGTTTGCTTCTAATTGAGAACTCAGGGTGCTCAACAGACATTGTTCATTGTTATTTATGAAAATACTGCATTTAAAAATAATTGAGGTATGAGTTGGTAAACAGTTTCTTATAAAACTAGACTTCTTTGGAATAGTAATACATAACAGATCATTTCCTTTAAAGGGTGGGAAAAAAATTTAAGACCTTCAACTATAAGATGTGCTCACTAACAGCTGTTTTCTATAATAGGAGCATTTTGCATGCAGAATAGAGAAAGTGAACTGTACAAAAGGGTGTAGAGAGGAACAGCTATAACTTCTCTGGCATCTACAGCAGCCCACAGAATAAACTTCCTTCGAATGGCATTGGCATAATTAATCCCAAGCAACCTGGACACTGAAACTGCTGTTCTGAAAAGGGGCTCTGCAGCCTGGAAATGTCATGGATGTAATGCTATCTTTCTAGCTGGGGTGGGGTGCTCATGCATTTAGTGGCACCCTGCTCAGTGTTCAGGGTATTTGAATATTCATGATAGGTTGGCAGGTGGCCAGTGGATGCAGGGCTGAAGCCACTCTGAGTCCTTTTGCTTTTTCATTTTTTATTAGAGAAACTTGTAAGGTCAGGTGAGATGCCTCATTCATCATCATTTACTTCTTCTGATGTCAGTTTGGGGAAATTTTCCTAAGGTGGGCTACAGGAGACTGCCAAGTGTTAAAATCCTGTCTTCAGGATACCTCTTTGTAATCGTATTTGTATTCATGGAGTGTCTAACCAATTTTTAAGTACATCATCATCCTCCCCTGCCTTAAAAATGCCTCAGACTTGTATTTCCCCACATATATAATCTTCTTGAGTCTTGATAGCCATGCTTACAATGTGTAGATGATGTTCTCTCTTTTAAGGGGAACGGGGGCTTTGCTGGTGGCACAGTGGTTAAGAATCCACCTGCCAGTGCAGGGTGCCCTGGTCCGGGAAGATCCCACATGCCACGGAGCAAGTAAGCCCGTGCGCCACAACTACTGAGCCTGTGCTCTGGAGCCTGTGAGCCACAACTGTTGAGCCCATATGCCACGACTACTGAGGCCCGCACACCTAGAGCCCGTGCTCTGCAACGAGGAACCACCTCAATGAGATGCCCATGCACCGCAACGATGAGTAGCCCCCGCTCGCCGCAACTGGAGAAAGCCCGCGTGCAGCAACGAAGACCCGACGCAGCCAAAAATAAAAAATATATATATATAAAGGGAATAGAACTAGAGCTGTCTAGAGAATCCTTAGTCCAGGGCCGTGGAACTGAGTCTTCTAATCCAAATCCAGGGCTCTGTACTTTTCTCCTTTCTACTTTCATCCGAAAGGTTTACATGACAATTGGGTATTTACAGGTTAGATTTCCTGCCTTACTTCTGCCACTTCTTTATGTGTTCCAGGACCTATCCTGTGTCTTTTACATACGTCACCTTGTTTAGTTCTCACATTGTCCAGGCAAGGCACCTGAGGTTCAGAAAACTGGAGTAACTTTCCAGAGGTAGCCTGGCTAGTTCGAGGTGGATTCCGGATTGACACCCAGGCATGCCTGAGCCCTTGACACTCCTTATGTTCCTGAGTAAATGTTTCTGCCCTTATGAATTGGGAGATTGGGATTGACATATATACACTATTGATACTATATATAAAATAGATAACTAATGAGAACCTACTCTATAGCCCAGGGAACTCTGCTCAATGTTCTGTGGTGACCTAAATGGGAAGGAAATCCAAAAAAGAGGGGATATATGTATACGTATAGCTGATTCACTTTGCTGTACAGCAGAAACTAACACAACATTGTAAAGTAATTATACTCCAATAAAAATTAATTAAAAAAAATTTCTGTCCTTGGGGAGTGAAAGGGAATTAGAGACGAGGTTCCTGAATATATGATAATAAGGAAGTCTGTTAAGTGTCAAATCAGTGATTCAGACAGTTCTTTGGGAGGGTAAAAGGAGAAGAGAGGATAGTACTCTGTGGTGCTCTGGAAAGGCTTTGTGAAGAAATTGAGATTTGAACTAGCAGAGTATACTAAGAGTAGCATCAAAGTGCGATGGAAGGAAAGAGGACAGAGCATAGGTGGGAAATACTGGACATGTTTTGGGGGAATTGATGCAATTGAATGAAGCATAGGAGGATTGGTGGGTGACAAAAGGAGGAAGGGTTTAAAAGGCAGACTGGAGCCCTGCTGAAGTGGACTTGGGCTACCAGGTTATGTATATGTACTATGGGGTATATGGCCTTGATGTTCAACATGTACATTTTTAATTCTTTGTGATACTTACCAGCAGAATGCAGTCTTAACTAGAATAGCTCAGTTGGCTTGCAACTGATTTTTTTTTTTTTTTTTTTTGCTGTACGCGGGCCTCTCACTGTTGTGACCTCTCCCGTGGCAGAGCACAGGCTCCGGATGCTCAGGCTCAGCGGCCATGGCTCACGGGCCCAGCCGCTCCGCGGCATGTGGGATCTTCCCGGACCGGGGCATGAACCCGTGTCCCCTGCATCGGCAGGTGGACTTTCAACCACTGCGCCACCAGGGAAAGCCCTTGCAACTGATTTTGATTTAATGGAAATTTTAGTGGGGTGAAATCATATTTAGCTTCTTAGGGCATCTCTCATTTCCCAAGAGCTTGCCTAAATAGTCTTGTCTAAATAAGTCTTTCTTCATAAGAATACAAAAACCTTATTGTTTCTTATGTATTCTTATGATGTGAATAGTTTTGAAGTCTTTGTATGTATTGCAGTATTTCAGTAAGTATTCCTTTGGGGGTAATGGGGGATAATAAGTCTTAATGAACACCAATAACATTGGGAGACACTGGGTTTGGGATTTCTCTAAGGAAGGAGGGTGGTCCTGCCACCTTTTGGTACGGAAATTAGGATATCTCAGAGAACTGAGGGGTTTGGGGTAGTGTGATGTCCATCAAAGACTAGACATAGATAATATGTTTGTTAGGTAACTTATAGTTGTTTTCAAGCTTTCAGTCACAAGGTGCTGTCCTCAGTTTCCCTAAAGTGTTAGGGCAGGGTGATAATCACTAAAGTCCAGTCATTCATGACCATGGTTGACTGTGATGCACTATCCCCCATCAAGATTTGAATAAATAACTTACATATTTGATTTACATAGGAATATTATTATTGTAGATTCTGAACAAGAAGTAAAGAACAAATCAGAGAGTTAGCTGGGGCTTGGCAAAGGGCTGTGAAAATTGAGATTGATGTAGGTGGTAGGATAGGATTTTTTTTTTCGTGTTTTTAAAGGAAAGAAGAATGTGTTTTTGCCTGTTAATCTCATCTCACTTTTTTTCTCTTTTTTAATGTTGCAGTGTGCAAAGATCCACCTTACAAAGTAGAAGAATCTGGGTATGCTGGTTTCATTTTGCCAATTGAGGTTTATTTTAAAAACAAGGTATGTAATCTTTACTCATTAATTTTTCAATAGAAGATCCTTCATTAACCAAATGATGTTTAAAATAGTTTTGATTCATAAGCACTTCTATCACTAGATGATTTTAAAATGAAAGTTAAAATTTGTCTTCTAGGAATTTTGGCTATTGTTGTCCTTAATTAAAGAGGAAGTGGCTAGAGAAAGATAATTTCAGTTCTGTGAAGTCAGATTATATGAAATTCATTAAATGTTTCTTTTAAGAGAAGAGTCATTACCTTTTGAAAAAGAAGATTAATATATGTTTGTACAATAGAAAAGAGAAATTACAGCTTTTCGGTGAAATGATCCTTTTCTCATTTTCATAATTCTAGAATTTGAGACTTACAAAGAATAATCTCTCCTTTACCTTTATCGGATACACACATGTGACACACATATATACAATTATATCAGCAAGTAGATATTACGGATTCTATTGGATTTTAAAAATTTCAGCAGTGCATATATGGCAAAACACGCAGACTGTATAATATTGGACACATCGCTCAACCTCTGTGGGGCTCACTATCATTTATAAAATGGGGATAGGATAAGTGTATCTACCTCATAAGGTGGCTAGGAGGATTAGATTAAATAAAGTTATGCAGGATTTTTAGAATAATGCTTCATATGTAAGTAAGCACTTAGTAAATGCTAGCTGTTATTTTTAATCACCCTGTTTCTTCCTTTTATTCCAAGGTAATCATAGTTCCTGAAACCTGCCCCAAAGTGAGAGAATTCACATTTTTCTTTTTAAAGGAACTGAGCAATTAGAATGTTGTGTTATGCAAGCCAGTGCTCCGTGAAGTCTGGTCCTTGGACCAGAAGCATCAGCATCACCCAAGAGCTGGTTGGAAATGAGATTCTCAGGCTCTATCCCAGATCTACTGAATCAGAATCTCTGGGATGGGGCTTAGGAATCTGCATATTTACTGGCCTTCCAGGTGAAGAAACACCACAAAGTATGAGAACCTCTGATAAGCCACTCTTTAGTGATCAGTATCTTCCGCTGGAACAGTGTCCCACTGACTTTTTCTTTTTTTCTTTTTAATTGAAGTATAGTTGATTTACAGTATTGTGTTCTACTGGCTTTTTCAATGTATAGAAGGCCCAGCCTTCAATTCAGTAAAAATCTCTTTGTGATTAAGAGATAATTAACTTTTAAATAAGCTATAATGAAACTATCTTCAAAAGTTGGAATGTGTAGAAAATAGGGATAAATTTTACTTTTCATATTTCTTGTTTTTTTCAAGCCGGTCTCCTCATGTGCTACATTCCTGCTCCACGGCCTTCCTACACACATGATATCCCTGTTAATTATTTTTTCTTTATATTTATATTTTGGGTACGTATTTGGTGGTAACCTATTTCTGTGTAGTTAAATAGCTGAGTGCTTACTTTGTCCGTGGCAGTTTACTGAGCCCTTTACATATGTTGCTTTGTTTAGTAGGTTTATAAGAACTTTTGAGAGGTTATTATTCCTATTCTACAGGAAGGGAAACTGAGTCATGGAAAGATTACATGGCTTGTCCAAGGCCACACACAGTTGGAAAGTGTTAAAACCAGATTCTTGATCTAGATCTTTCTCTCCACTGGCAATTCTCTTGACTTCTGTGTCTTTGAAGCAGTAACTCTGCCAGAATAATGATTACCTTCCTCAGTAGTAACACCACTGAAATGTTCACGTGTTTTTCATCAAATCAGAATTTGTTGAGATGCATTTATGTCTGTTCATATGATATGCTTTCACATTTGATGTATGGATTTGTTTTTTCTCATGTCAAGATTTCCCTTAAGAAATTAGTTTTTAGCTTTCTTTTTTTTATTAAAAAAATTGAGATATAACTTACACACCATAAAATTCATCCTTTAAAAATGTACAGCTCTGTGGGTTTTAGTGTATTGTGCAACCATCACCACTATTTTGTTCTAGGACATTTTTCATCACCCCATAAAGAAACCTTGTACCTATCAGCAATCACTCCTCATTCCTTACTCTCACAGCCCCTGGGGTTAATCTATTCCCTTTCTCTGTGTAATATCCTATTCTGGCCAATTCTTATCAATGAAATCATACAATATGTGGCCTTTTGTGTCTGGCTTCTTTCATTTAGTAGGTTTTCAAGGTTTATCCGTGTTATAGGATGTACCAATACTTATTCCTTTTTATAACTGAATGCTATTCCATTGTATAAATAATGCCACATTTTTTCTTATATTTGTATTCATAATTTGATGGACATTTGACTTGTTTCCATCTTTGCCCTATAAATAATGCTGCTACGAACATTCATATACAAGTTTTTGTGTGGACATATGTTTTCAAGTCTCCTGGTTACACACCTAGATGGAGTTGTTGGGTCGTGTGGTAACTCTGTGTTTAATTTAACTTTTTAAAGAACTGCCAAACTGTTTTCCAAAATGACTGTACTATTTTACTTTCCTACCAGCGATGTGTGAAGGTACACTGAAGGCTTCAGTTTGGAAATAATGCTGCAATAAAGTATCTTCTCTCCTACTTTGTTTTTAACTTTTCTGGTCACTTTTACAAGCTCTCATTTCTTCAGAGAAATATATTTTCTGAACTGCCCAATTCCCTCCTTTACAGAAATAACTGGAATCTCCTCATCCGCCAGATTTAAAAAGAAAGTAAATGAAGGATGAAGAGGCTGCAAGTAATGTGTGCACACGTGCGCACACACAAATGCAGTCGTCTTGGTACTTTGGGTAGCAATTCTTATGACTGAAAGACATATTATTTATTCACTTTGTGAGGAATTTTTAGTTTCTTAAAATATGAAAGAAGAAAGATGCACCTGAGATGGAAGACAGTTATTTCTTTGGGGCCATTGTAAAATAGACATTCAGCTGACCACTGTGTAGTAGATACTCTGTTTAGTGTCCAGATTAGCTGATTTTTATTTTTAGATTTTCTTTAAGATTTTATACATAATAATTATTGCTTTTTTCACAGGTGCACAATGAAACATATTTCAGTGTTTGTAATATGAAAAAGTAGTATACACCTAATTGTAGAGATGTGGATTAATTACTGATGGGTTAATAATACACAAAATGCTATTTAGCAATTAATGTAGCAAGATGGATAAGTCTCAAAAACAAAAATGATGATTATATATTATATGGTTATGATATCACTTATGTATGGTTTTATAAACCACTGAAGCCAAGAATAAATGAGGTGATGGAGACACATATGTAGTACAAGAGCATGAGTTGAAAGGACAGCACAGGAACTAAAGGGCATGGCTTACTAGGGAAGGAGGGATGGAGAAGCTCATATTTACAAAATTTTATTTATTTAAAGAGAAACGTAAACTAGCATGGTGAAAGTGTTAACATCTCTTTAAACTCAGTGGAAAATGTATGGGTGTAGTGTTTTAAATACTTTTCTTTATGTTCTTAATTTTTTAATTAAAATGATTGCTCTGTCATCTCTTTTTAATTTATCTTCTTAGAGTGTCTTAGAAACCAAATTTTTGCTATCTTCCACTCTGGATCTCCATCCTACTGAAATGATCTATGTGTGAAAATTTAATAGGTCTAGGCTGTTGCTCCAGAATGTTCATTTCATTTCTTCTGAGTGTATATTATTTTATTTATCCCTGGAGTTTACTCAACTCTGTCTTGTAGAAAGAACATCCATTATAATAATGGTTTATGAAAAAGTATTATTTCAAGTTTGCATAGGAGATGAGAGGAAGCAGCAAAAAGACCTCCACCTGATGTTGGAAGGGGCCTGCCACTGCATATTCAGTGTATAATATCACCCTGCCCTTGGTCCCATCTCCATCCTTGTACTTTTCTCGCTTATAATAAGCTTGTCTTCAGTTTTGCTCACTTATTTGAGAGGTCAGAGTCAAGAGGGGTGGTGGAGTGTCAGTGCTTCTTATGAGTTCATGTTTGTTTATTCTCTTATTTTGTGTTTGTATTCAACAAAACAAGCCTATCCATGAGAATCTGTGTGTTTCAGAAACTAAACCAACAGGCCCACTGAAACATAATTGACTGTAGCACTTCAGGTTTGAAAGGATCCCGTGCTTCTCTCTTTCATTCTGTCCTCAGAAAAGTACATGAGTGAATGTCAAGGACTGAAGCAGACTGAAAGGGATAATTTGATATTGCCAAAACCAGGTTTCCACCCTCTAGGGAATGTATCAGCTTTATATGGAGAATAAATACATGCTTCCTTGTTTGAACTTTGAAGAAGAATCTTTTCTATGGAGCATAAATTGACATTATATTGATGTCAGCTCTCTAAGAAAGATATTCAGTTGGTCAGACCACAAATTTATGGTTACTTTTTACTTTCTATTAAAAAAAAACTTCAAAAGAAAATCACACTCAGGATTCATACAAAGATTGTCACTGTCTGTGGTACTTAGCCTTAGTTTTACTGAAAAGTAATTTTTTTTTTTTTGGTTTTAAACTGGTGTGAACTGTAAAGTGTTGTTACTACCTCACTCCTTTTCTGCTGGTAATTATTATATTCATTAATGTATTTTTCTCTTTAAAAAAGTATACTGGAGTATACTCCTAGTAAAAGTGAATGGAATAAAACTTAGGAGTTACTCCTTTCACTTCATTTAATCATTGTTAACTATTTGGTATAGCCTTTCCAGATTTTCCCCCATGCACTTGCATGGATAAAAAGTATGTCTATATAGAGATTGGCAAGGACATAATATATTATATTTTAATATTTTTTCTGTGACTTGCCTTTAATTCACTTAGCGATATGCCTTTCCAAGTCAGTTTTTAAAAATATCTGCATAGTATTCCATGATAATGATATACTTACATGCAGATCATCCCTGTTTTTTACTATTATAAACAATGCTACCATGAACATTTTATTTTACATCTATATCTGTCTCTATATCTTTGCACATATATTTGAATATTTCTGTGGAAGAGATTCTTAGTAGTAGAATTACTGGGTTAAACATTGCATGCATTTAGTATGTTGATAGATATTGCCAGTGTGTTTTCCCAAAGGCTTTACCAATTTACACTCCCAATTGTAAGGTAGAAAATGGCCCTTCTTATTTTTTAAATTAATTCTAAAGTTGTATTGACTATTTTACAATTTGGAGGAAAAGCAGGTAATTAGTAAAAATGGTTGTGATCATTACATTAATAAAGGAATGCTGTAACAGGGATGTCTAATTCAGATGGGGTTGGGAGGGTTAGGAAGACTTTTCAGAGGAGTTCATGCTTCAGCTAGGTCTTGAATGATGAGTTTGCACTAAACAGGTAAAGGATGGAAGTATGCTGGGAGGGAAGGCATTTTAGACAACGGGGAATACGACATGTGAAAAGCAAAATGAATGAGATAATATGAAGCACTGGGGAACAGCAAGTGCTTCAACATTGTGGAAGGACAGGGTAGAGTAAGAGAACAAAAGCAATGCAGGAAAGGTATTAAAAGACTATAATGGTTATTACCAGGAGGTGGGATTTCATCCTGTAGAAAATGATGAGCCGTTAAAGGCTTTTATATCAATGGGAAGATGTAATCTGATTTTTGTGTCAGAAAGATCACTCTCTTGTCATTGAGGTAGATAGAAAGGGGTAAGTTCAAAAACAGGGAGGCGACCAGATGACGAGTGATGAAGGTCTAAGCTAAGGCAGTAGTTATTGTGACTAGAGCAAAGGGCATAGATTTGAGAGTTCCTAAGGAGGAATACTAAACAGAACTCAGAGACCATTTGACTGTGATGAGTAAGGGAGAAGGAAGCGTTAGTGATGACTTTTGTGTATTTTACCCTTGGGAAGCAATTAAGATTTCTGTTTGTCATGATATAGAGTATAGGAGAAAGGACACATGAAGATAACTTCAGTTTAAGATAACGCATGAATTTGCTGTTGCTGCCGGTCACCCCAGTGGAGGTGTGGTTAAACTGGAACACAAGCATATGGCAGTCAAGTGGGAACTGGGCTGGAGGTAGAGAGGGGAGTCATTGTCATGAAGGAGGAACTAACTCCCTGTGAATGGGCGATGCCTCCCTGGGGAATTTTGCAAAAAGGTAAATGCATTTAAGAGTCAATGAAGAGGGGCTTCCCTGGTGGCGCAGTGGTTGAGAGTCTGCCTGCCGATGCAGGGAACACGGGTTAGTGCCGGTCAGGGAAGATCCCACATGCCGCGGAGCGGCTGGGCCCATGAGCCATGGCTGCTGAGCCTGCGCGTCCCGAGCCTGTGCTCCGCAACGGGAGAGGCCACAACAGTGAGAGGCCCGCGTAGCGAAAAAAAAAAAAAAAAAGTCAATGAAGAAAGAAGGGAAGCTTGTGAAGAAAACTAAGGAGGAATGCCAGTAAGTGTGAGGAAGACCAGGAGAGAATGGCACCCTGATTAAGGAGAGAAGGAGCAAGTTTCGTGCCAGATTAGTAATAGAAGTGAGAGGTAGTGAGTACATGAGTGGAGACTGTGATCTGGGGAAGTTTGGATGAAGAGGTGAAAACCATGAATTTGTAGTAGGTAATGTCTGCATTCTGACAGTTGGAGGTGCTAAGACTTTTTTTTTTTTAACATCTTTATTGGAGTATAATTGCTTTACAGTGGTGTGTTAGTTTCTGCTTTATGACAAAGTGAATCAGCTATATGTATACATATGTCCCCATATCTCTTCCTTCTTGCGCCTCTCCCACCCTCCCTATCCCACCCCTCTAGGTGGTCACAAAGCACCGAGCTGATCTCCCTGTGCTATGTGGCTGCTTCCCACTAGCTATCTATTTTACATTTGGTAGTGTATGTATGTCCATGCCACTCTCTCACTTCATCCCAGCTTACCCTTCCCCCTCCCCATGTCCTCAAGTCCATTCTCTAGTAGGTCTGCGTCTTTATTCCCATCCTGCCCCTAGGTTCTTCATGACCTTTTCTTTTTTTTTTAGATTCCATATATATGTGTTAGCATATGGTATTTGTTTTTCTCTTTCTGACTTACTTCACTCTGTATGACAGACTCTAGGTCCATCCACCTCACTAAAAATAACTCAATTTCATTTCTTTTTATGGCTGAGTAATATTCCGTTCTATATATGTGCCACATCTTCTTTATCCATTCATCTTTGTCCATCATGTTGATGGACACTTATGTTGCTTCCATGACCTGGCTGTTGTAAATAGAGCTGCAGTGAACATTGTGGTACATGACTCTTTTTGAATTATGGTTTTCACAGGGTATATGCCCAGTAGTGGGATTGCTGGGTCATATGGTAGTTCTATTTTTAGTTTTTTAAGGAACCTCCATACTGTTCTCCATAGTGGCTGTATCAATTTACATTCCCACCAGCAGTGCAAGAGGGTTCCCTTTTCTCCACATGCTCGGTGCTAAGACGTTTTAGTCAAAAGAACTGGGTTCAGATCACTTTGTTTCATCAGGTGTTAGTAATATAACAAATTCTTTTATAAAAAAGGAAAAACATTGTTTTATTTGACTATGTAATTTTAGAAAATATTGTGTTTTTAAAGACCATAAACACCTCATACATTGCAGGTGGGATTTTAAAATGGTGCAGCCACTCTGTAAAACAGTAAGGCATTTCCTAAAAATGTTCAACACAGAGTTACCTTGTGACCCAGAAATTCCACTCCTAGGTGCATAGCCAAGGGAAATGGAAATGTATGTCCATACAAAAACTTGTACACAAATGTTCATAGCAGCATTATTCACAATAGCCCAAAATGGAAATAACCCACATTTCTATTTATTGACAAATATATAACCAAAACCTGGTATACCCATATAATAGATTATTATTTGGCCATAAAAAGGAACTGACACATACTACAACATAGATGAACCTCAAAGCCATCATGCTGAGTATAAGAAGCCAGTCACAAAAGAGCACATATTGTGTATGTATTTTATGTATGTTCATGTATTTATATGAAATGTCGAGAATAGGCAACTCCATAGAAGCAGAAGTAGATTAGTGATGCCAGGGGGTGTGGGATCTGTTGGACCACTAATGAGTTTGAGATATCTTTCTGGAGTAATGAAAATGTCCTGAAATCAGAATGTGGTGATGGTTTTATAACTCTGTGAATGTACTAAAACCCACAAAATATTATACTCTAAATGGGTGAATTTTATGGTGTGTGAATTACTTCTCAGTAAAGCTATTATTAAAAAAACATAAATAGCTGTTATCAAAAACACATAAAATCGCAAAGCTAATGACAAATGAAAAAAGTAACATTTCACAGAGATGGTTAATATCTATAATACACAGGGAGTTTTTTTATAAAGTAATAAATTCTAAGTGCTTTAATTTCCTCATCTGCCAAACAGAGCTGACAACTGACCCAAAGGAGAGCTATGAGAAGAAAATGAGATAAATGTTAAATACATAATATTGTTATTATTATCCTCAGTATTCATTTCCCCTTGGATGCCTGAGAATCTGTCTGTAGAGAGGTTTAAATGTTTAGCCAACTAAAGTAATGGCTGGAGAGTAGAACTCGAGTATCATGGAATTATAATCACTGTGTTCTCTTGGATATGGTGCTGTTTTGTCCTCCAGGAAAATGCCGTATTTTCATTCATTTCACAGACTTTATTGCATTGCTACTATGCATGGGGCACTAAACTAGTTGTTGAGGGTACAGTGAGGACTCAACCATTATTCCTGCTTTCAAAGATCTTATGATTTAGCAGGGTAAAGGGAGATAATAAGACAGTTACTCTAAGATGTTTCAAGGATAAGAGAGAGAGGCACACAGAACAGAGGAGGGGCAGTTGGGAGTGGAGTTCAAGGAAGGCTTCCCCCAAATAAAACCTGAATGGAGACGGATGAGTAGAAGTTATCCAGGTAAAGCAGAAGGTGGAGGAGTGGAGGTCGGCAGTGGAGGTAGTAATGTAAAGCAAGGGTGAAACCCAGAGTTAATCTAGAATGAGTAAATTCTGGGAGCAACCAACCACAATGTGTGGCTGGATCACCAGATGGGTGGAAGGGGTGTGGTGAGACATGGAACCAAGAGCTAGATTGTGAAAATCCTATGTGGCATTTAGGTGAGCTCAGATTTTTATTCTAATGGCATTGGGAACTTGTGAAATTTTAATCAAGGAGTGAAAATGGCTAGATTTTTGTTTCATATGGACAGTTTTGAGGCCTGAATGAAGAAGAAAAGTGATCATCTATCCTGAGGTAGGAAGAACTACTAGAGGAAGGAGTTTATAGTAGTTTGAGGAAGCAGTAAGAGCATGGCAGTATGGGTTAGACAGCTTGTTCAAGAAGTATTTAAAAGAGAAAATGTCAGCTGTTGATGATGGGTGTAGGCCCGTAGAGTGGGAAGGGGAAGGAGTGGCTTCAGGGGTGTCTTAGGTTTCCAGTTGGGTGGCGGTGGTGGTGGTGTCCTACCACTTGAGAGACTGCAAGAAAGATGATGAGTTTATTCTTTTTGGTTTTCCTCTAAGACAAGAAACTAATTTTTCACATGTTTCCATTTTGCTTTGTAGATAGTTCCATGGTGACTTTTCCCCCAGTACTTCCCCTTCTTTGACACTGTAGCTGTTAGATGTCTGGGTCTCTTTTCTTTCTTTTTCTTTTTTTTGAATGAATTTTTCTTGGCGTATAGTTGCTTTACACTATTGTGTTAGTTTCTACTAACTAGGAAGGGAATCAGCTATACGTATACATATCTCCCCTCTTTTTTTTTTGGATTTCCTTCCCATTTAGGTCACCACAGAGCGTCGAGTAGAGTTCCCCGGTGCTGTAGTCTGAGTCTTTTCTGATCCTTATCAGGAGTAAACCTTTGCTTTCCAAATTTCTATTTATGCCTAAGTCTCTGTTTTCCTTCTTATTTTTTTTAACCTCTAGGAAGAACCTAAGAAGGTTCGTTTTGATTATGACTTATTCCTGCATCTTGAAGGCCATCCACCAGTGAATCACCTCCGCTGTGAAAAGCTTACCTTCAACAACCCCACAGAGGAGTTCAGAAGAAAGTTGCTGAAGGCAGGAGGGGTACGTGACGCTTGGCTTGTGAAAAGCCTTTCCATAGAAAGCTAGTTGCTAGTGTGTCAAGAAGTACAGTAATGTTTTGAGAGAGGTAAAAGCAGTGAAGCACCTTAATGACCACGCTGTGGACTCATGGTTTGAGAAGAAGAGGTAATTAAACAATATTTTAAGTAGGTATGAGTCTGAAATTACATTGTTGGTTAGAACAGCCTTATAGTCTATGCAGTTCAACTTTATTTCAACAACAATCTAAAACCAAACTATCCTCAATTAAGAAAAGAACAATGCCTTAACTGTGTTATATCAGTGTACAGAAAAATTTTAAAGTTGAAAGTTACATCAAAAATTACATGAAAATAAGTTACTATCCAGATTTGCTTGGTCAAAATGAATAGAAAAGATGTGTACCCATTCAGATTACTTGTTTGGGTCATTTAAAAACACATTTTTGTTTGTTTGAATTGTGTGTAGGTAATAGATGGATTTTTCTTTTTAAGATAATGATAATATAGTGCCCAGGTGAATTGGCTAGGATGGGGAAAGGTTTTTAAGTGGAATTTCTCACAAGCATATGGAATGTTTGCTTGCAGTTTGTGCAGACAAACACTGTTGATGGGTCAGAATCTACTTTACATTGGATACTACTAGGATCATCAGCTTCTATTGAATACTTCAGATGAACTTCCTGTGTCATCTTATATGGGCAGTTCAGACCCCATAAAATGTGGTAGGGCGGTCTTTTCTTTTTTTTTTAGTTATACATTTTTTTCCTTTTTTTTTTTTTTTTTTTTTGCAGTGCATTCTTTACACCAGGATTTCCTTCACTTAGTTTTACTGGAAGGTTTTTGATAGTTTTTCATCCATGAGCTTATCATTATATGTAAGCATGTGTAGACCATAACTTCTCAAGATGCCTCATTTCACTGATAAACTCTACCTGAGGGCTTTGTAGGGAAGAATTGAATTTTATATAGCACAGAAGCCCTTTCCCTTTATGGGGATATGAATAACCACTTCGAGAGCCTCAGGAACGCTGTGGACCCTCTCATAAGAAAACCACCCATATATATATATAATTGTGTAAACACTTTGGGTTATATGTAACCCCTGGAGTCCATTTTTTTGGGATCTGTTTTGCCAAGCTCCTATCCTCTCAGCTGAACTATTGATACTAATATGCATTTGAAGTGTTACAGGTACTTTTACCACATTTCATTCCACATTATACTGTATGTCGGTAGATTATGGGTTAAATAGGTATTGATGGGCCAGCTTTGGAAATGAATGACCATTTGTAGTATTTTATGGGGAAATGCATCTTCCTGAAGAACTGAGCTTTTGTAATACAACTCGTTTTAAAGGTAGGGATTTATTATATGTTTATTAAGGAGTTTTTTTAAACAAACCCTATTTGATTCTTTTATAGTTATGTAGAGCACAGTGTGGGTGCTACTTATCTATGGCTATGCCCTTAAAAATGAGCCTGTCCATTTTAAATCCTAATCATACCCATTACGTTTCTTTTTATGAGCGTGGCATTTTATGCCTCTGATTATTCCTCTTGGGTATGAAGTTAGGTAGGTAATTGGAGCACGTGAATTATGGAGCTTGAGTACATCAGGCTTCTGATAAGGGTCGTCGGAAAAAGTAAATATGACACAAGAACTTTTTAAAACATCCTCTTAGTCCCAGAGTACTCAAAAGTTGTTTGTGAGCCAGAGAAGAGGTTACAGGTCAGTGATAATGTGGCAGAGTTCAGCACTGCATCCTGATAAGGTCTCTAGTAGATTTCTGTCTTTTTCTCCACTCAGCCTTTATCTCAGAATTATCATCCTTGACTTCTAACTTTCCTTCTTTGTGTTTCTTTAAGTGCTATTTGAAGCCTGCATGTTTTTTCCCTGTTAGATTTAGATTATGTCTTGACAACTCTAAAATAATAAGTTGAAATGTGAAATATTCGAGCACACCAGTTATTTGACATAAGTTCCTTAAGTGACTGATTCTAGTAAATTTTGTAGTAAAATTAAAAAATTCATTCGAAATACTAGTAATCCCATAGATTCTGTCCATTTCGCATGGGAGGATTAAAATAGTCTTTTATGGAAATGGGAGAATCTGAACTAGTAAACATTTTTTGTCTTACCAAGATTTTTGGATATAGTACCTTATGTTTAACACTTTAACATTTATCATTGTTAATGCAACCTATCATGGTGTTACTAACTTAGCCATTTTGATTTTATTAGAAATCTTTTTTTTAGCTTTTATGGAGATACCATTGACATATAACTTAAGGTTACAACATGTTGATTTGATACACTTGTATGTTGCAAAATCATTATCACCATAGCGTTAGCTAACACCTGCATCACATCACGTAATTACCATTTCTCTTTTGTGATGAGAACATTTAAGACTTACTCTTTTAGCCAAATTTCAAGTATATAATTCACTATTATTAACTGTAATCACCATGCTGTACATCAGACCCCCAGAACCTATTCATCTTATAACTGGAAGTTTGTGCTCTTTGACCCACGCCTCCCCTTCTCTCCCACCCCTCAGCCCTTGGTAACTACCAGTCTAGCCTCTGTTTTTATGAGTTTAACTTTTTCAGATTGCACATATAAGTGACATCATACAGTTTGTCTGACTCATTTCACTTAGCCTAATGTCCTCAAGGTTCATCCATGTTGTTGTAAATGGCAGGATGTCCTTCCTTCTCATGGCTGAATAATATTCCATCATACACACACACACACACACACACACACACATCTCCACATCTTCTTTATCCATTCATCTGTTGATGGACACTTACGTTGTTTCCATGGCTTGGCTATTGTGAATAATGCTGCAGTGAACATGAGAGTGCAGATATATCTTCAGTATCCTGTTTTAATGTCCTTTGGATATATACCCAGAAGTGTGATTGCTGGATCATATGTAGCTCCATTTTTAATTTTTTGAGGAATATCCATATTGTTTTCCATAGTGACTGCACTGTGGAGTTTACAATCCCTCCAGCAGTGCACAGGGGTTCCCTTTTCTCCATATTCTTGCCAATATTTACCATCTGTTGTCTTCTTGAGGATAGCCATTGTAACAGGTATGAGGTAATAGCTTATTTTGATTTGCATTTTTTGATGATTAATGATGTCAAGTACCTTTTCATATACCAGTTGGCCCTCTGTATATCTTCTTTGGAAAAATATCTATTCAGATTTTCTGCCCATTTCAAAATCATATTGTTTGGGGTTTTTTGGTATGAGTTCTTTATATATTTTGGATATTAATCTCTTACCACATATATGATTTGCAAATATATTCTCCCATTCTGTAGGTTGCCTTTTCATTTTGTTGATGGTTTCCTTTGCTGTGTAGAAGCTTTTCAGTTTGATGTAGTTCCACTTGTTTATTTTTGCTTTTGTCACTTTTGCTTCTCATGTCTATTAGAGATCTTCTGTTCATGACTGTCTCTCCATATAAACTTTTGTTTTGACTGGGTTTTGGAGTGAAAGGGGGGTGCTTTTGCTCCTTATACTTAAACATTACATATGTGACATAGAGGTATATGTTCTATTTTTAAAGGAAAAATTTGATCCCTTCTTCATAAGTACTGTGTGAAATCATTATGTATAGCTTGAGGCATGAGTAGGGTAAACTTACCATTTTGGCTGTGGTTCCTTCTCTTTCACTTTTTTCTTTGAAACCAAAAGTACATAGCACTATTAAAAGTAGAACTTGGCTTTTCAAGAGATCAGAAAGGTTGTTTTTAGAGCTGGCAGCATCTTAGAAAAATGCTTTTCAGCTCTCAGAAAGAAATGATTCCAAAGAATGTTTTGCCAGAAGAATCTTGAAAAATTGCAGATTTTTTTCTATTTCATAGCCTATAAGTCTATAGCTATATGACAGCTTTTTTTTGGTCAATAACATTCTCTTCTTTTCACTCTTTTTTTTTTTTTTTGACGTTGTAACTCTATTCTAAATACTATCAGAGAAATCTTGGTGTGCTTCCGCCTTGGAAGAAATGTACCCTGTGTTCTTCTCTTGAATAGCTCCCTGAAATTAAGGTTATCTTTGCTTTCAAAGAAAAGAGTAAAATTTTCATGGGGAGGGCATTTTTGGATTTAAACATTATTTTCTGAGAATATTGAAATACGGAATGAGTTTGTTTACAAGACCCTGAAGGTAGCTCTCTCTAAATGAGGGATGTCATTGGAACTTGCTAGGGAAACTGTAGATTTGGTTTACAAGCTAGCTCCTCTCAGGCCTATGTAAGAAAAAGAAGATAGGGGTCAGAAAATGGGAAATAATAATCTGAGTACTGGGAGGAGATGCCTTTGTTTTTTTTTGCGGTACGTGGGCCTCTCAACTGGAGACTTGTGGCCTCTCCCGTCGCGGAGCACAGGCTCCGGACGCGCAGGCTCAGCGGCCATGGCTCACGGGCCCAGCCGCTCCGCGGCACGTGGGATCTTCCCGGACCGGGGCACGAACCCGTGTCCCCTGCATCGGCAGGCGGACTCTCAACCACTGTGCCACCAGGGAAGCCCGATGCCTTCGTTTTGAGGTCTTATTTTCTTCTTTGGTTGGTAGGAGAGGTAGAGGACAGTGAGCAGTAAACTTTTGAGGGCAAAACTTGATGTCATCTATTTATACTTGAGTGTTAAGCAAAAGGACCAAATGTATCCCATTGAGAAGCACCTCTCACTTTCACTGCGATATTTCTATTTTTTTTTAAATGAACTGTTGAATCCCTGTAGAAGGATTTTCAAATATGCTCTTTATGATGTCAGGATTTTTTTAAAGGGTTATGATCACAATAGATGATTTTCTGTTTACTTGATCACCTTCTTAATAGCTGGAATTCAGTCATACTGACAAAATGCAGACGGATTTGACATCCATTACTTTTGATTGAAAGAGGATGAGTTTTTCTTTTGGGTGTTGGCAAAGCAACGATACAGTGTTTGTCATATAACTGAAACTTGTCATTTTACTAACTCGTCTCTCCGGATTTTCTTTTGGGAGGGAGTATGATACAATTAGAAATATTTTGAAATCAGGCAGATTTAAATTAAAACCTCATCTCTGTCATCTTCTAGGTGAATTACCCTGGGAAAATGTTTACATTCTTTTGAATCTCAGTTTATCATCCGTGAAATGGACAAGACATTGTTTTCTTCATTGGGAATGTGTAGCCATGGTGTGTGGCTCATAGTAGATACCCTGTCCCTTGATTCCTTTTCCTTTGATTGCTGGTTTAGAAAATCAGAGTTCTATCCATTTTTATATCAAGCACTTAAAAGTACAGTGGAAAAGGTTTGTTATGTAGTGTAAGCTACTCTAGTTTATTCACAGGAGTATGTGTTTAGCACCGGTTAGTGTGACCAGCACATTGATGGACACATGTTGGGTTTAAAGGGAATTGTCCCATTGTATCTTTTTTTTTTTAAATTTAATTTTATTTATTTTTTTATACAGCAGGTTTTATTAGTTATATGTTTTATACATATTAGTGTATATAGCCCATTGTATCTTTCTTCAAGGAATTTACATTCGGGCTGTTAGTATTTTGCTTGTATAAACTGAAACACAGGTCTGTTTGGAATATCATTTTTTTTAAGATGTCTGTTTTCATCAGAAAAATTAGGTGTTCTTACCATTGTTCTTACTTCTAACTTTCTAGCAGATTAAAAGCTTCTCAAAGCCCTAAGAAGATTTCCTAAGTAGTATGTTCAGCAAGTATATATGTGTGCATCCTTGTGCTTCTATGAAGAAAGCACAAAAGGGGCAATCATCTTTGGAGAATTGAGTTTGTTTTACAGCTGCTCCCTTTTTTTGGCCTGGAAATCAAGTGGTCTGCTTTGGTTCTGTTGTTCTTTATAGGATGGTGGTAGGGTGTTGGTGGGCTTTTTTTTCTTTTTCTTTTTTTCTTTCCTCAATTAGACAGGGCAAAGTCTAAACGTGTTGTTCAGTCTATTTCTGAATCACTGGCCAGCAGTTAATTTTGAGGACTGAAAATTAAAACTAACCACAGCAGTTGTTAGAACTAGGGTTTCTACAGGCAGAAATCCAATTCTGTTCAGACACCACCTGTTTCAATAGGACATTTCAGACGCCCATTTGGCAAGATTTGCTGGAGAAGACATGGGGAACATGCTTTCAGTCTGTGTTAAGTCTGCAGCATAATGCAGCCCTGTTTCTCAAAGTGACAGTTGCATTTATATCTGATATGTTTTTGCAAGGAATAAATTGGAATCTTTCTGAAGCACTACTTATTGTGAAGTAGAAATCAGATCCACTGTGGACCCCCCAACAAAGGGTTTTGGTTACTAAAGGGCCAAAGGGATCTTATGATAAGGAGCGTTCACTAATGCAGCCATGTCAAGCCATCTGAACGTAGCATTTTATCGCAGGGTTCTGGAATGAATCTTGTGTAGGATGGTTTAGTATTTCCTTTTGTAGGAGAGTTCAGAACACTTTGAGTTTCTAAACAGTATAGATCGCATTCTCTTCCTCTCAAATTTTAATTTTTTTGAATAGGTAAATACACATCCAATACAAGATGACATATAGTGAGCCTTTCTTCAGGCCACCAATGATGCTATAGTGAATAACCTTTTATATAGTTATTTGTGCACATGGATGAGTGTATCTGTAGGATAAATTCCTGGGAGTAAAATCGTGGCTCCAAGGCAAAGTGGAATTTAAATTTTGATGGACATTTACAGATTGTCTGCCAAGGATGTTATGCTACTCTATGCTTGCATCAACAATGTGTAAGAGTGCCTATTTCTCCACCACAGTGATTCATTAAACATCTTTCCGCCAATCTGATGAGTGAAAAAATATCTCATTTTTAATTCACATTTCTCTTATGAGTGATGATGAGCATCTTTTCATATGTTTAAAGCCATTTTCATTTCCTTTCAAATACCGCATTTTAATGTATTTTAAATTGGAAATATTCTGAATGTTTCGGTTCAACTTAAATTTATGAATACTCATCCCACATACTTACATTTGGAAAGGTTACAAAAAGATATGGAAGCCTCTTTAACCAAGGTCTGTATTTTCAGGCATTCTTCAGCGTGTAACAAATTATGTTCTTAGGAACTGATTTATCAAGACTTTGGCTTCTAAAAATATGTGGCTTTTGTGGCAAACTCATCTTTACGGTGCCCAGAGATGGATAGCTGGCTGCTTATTTTAAAAATAACTCAAAGAAAATAATACATAGAAAATTATTTTAGTGGCTGTTACTGGACAGCTTCACTGGATTTTTGGATATTTGTTTGGGGACAAGTGTGCCTTTCTGTTATTTTTCGATATATATCATCCTATAAATGTCTGCCTCAAAAGATAAAAGGATGCTGCTGTTTTCACCAGCACTGATAAAAGGTGATTTATTTAAATAAATGTAAGATCAAGCAGACAGCCTCATCTGTTCGGTTGTTTCTCAGAGTTGAGGTCAATTTTATGTCATATTTAGTATTTTCTTCTTTCTGTTTCTTTGGCTCCTGCCCCCCTGCCCCCCACCAAAAGTGTGTAAAATTAAATCATGAAAGTAGAACATACATATAAATGATAACTAGAATGTCCAAGTTATGAGATCAATTATAAAGTATGATCATGATAGTGTTATGTCACTCAGCATACTTAGTGGTTAATTTATGGTTTAACGTCTTCTGAAAGTCGCATAATTTGTTTGAAGGACAGTTAAAGACCTTTGAAAATATGCACCAAAAAGCATCTCTGGTATAAATCTTGCTGCCTTCATTTGTTCCTTTCTTCCCGATTACCTGTTTACCTTTTCAGTAAGGAGGGGAAAAATAGGAGCACACTTTTCACTCAATCCAAAGCTCAGATATTTTTTACTGCATAAGTTGAGTAAAGGCTAAATGAAAAAGAAATGAAACAGGTAGATTATTCCTAGAGTGTGGAATAGGAAAAGCTCTGTCAAGTGTTTAAGCTGTCAGTGTTGGATGGTGTGCCATTCTGCTTTCTGTCGACCTCTCAGGAGTAGCAGTTTAGCTGCCCATGCGTAGGAACCTTAGTTTAGTCTTGAAAGGAAATGCTGTAACATCTGAAAGAAAACCATCACATAACCCCGCCCCTAGCTCCTGTTTCTAATGCACAAAAAAGCCAAGAAAATAAGAAATGAACAGAAAGGGGGAAAAAATTGGAGAATTTCAAATTAAAAAGTGAACAATTCTTTCTCTTTTTAAATACAAAAATACTGTAACTGAAAACTGTTGGTTCACTTTCTCTCTCCCTTCTTGGCTCAGGTAGTTCTTTATGCCCTTGTTTCAAAGCTGCATTCAAAGTTTATCTAATGTATCCTAGTCTGTTCCCAGACTTCTAAAATGGTAAAGGAGTTGCTGTGTTGTTTGTCCCCACTGGATATTTTTTTGGTTCATATTCTATAATATTAAAGAAAAACAGTTTGGGGCTAGGGAGTAGAAAAGGGGAAGGGAAACTACGATTAACACTTTATTTTCTAAATTTTTTTTGTTCTGTAAGTTATAAGAAAACTTGACAGTGATCAGGATCTGTAGGTAGCAGTTTAGAAAATTAGTGTCTGAAACTCTTAAAATAGATACTTGTTTCATTTTAGAGGACAAATGGTAGGTGGTTTAATATAATACCCTTTATTCTACAAGGGAGACGGCCATGGTGTGATATAAAGAATGCTTGATTTGAAATCTGAAGGCACAAATTCAGTTCTTGGATCTGCTGCTAATTTACCTAGGGCTTTAGGTTGGAATAAATCTGAATATCCCTTTCCTTCCACCTTAGATATTAAATAAAATGTGGTACATAGTTAAGCAGTCAGCAAATAATTGCTTTATTCACTGACACGACCTCTTTTTTTCTATAGGTTTTTATTATGCTTTGTTTGTTACCTAGAAAGGTGAAAGTGAAAGATTTCCATTTCAAGACTTTGACATAATAATGGTGTTCTGCTAGAAACAACATGTTTTTGCCTCAAGAAGGAATGTTTTTTTTTAACAGATTTTAAAATAAATATGTGCTAACTTTAGAACAATGTAGGCTTTCTAGAAAAGCAAAAAGAAGAAACTGTTTATAATCCCTCTCGTGATTGTAACTACTATATTTTATATTGTATTTTTCATGTAGATAAGATCCCACAAAATGTTTGTATTTTACACTTAATATGTTAAACATGAATTGCATAAGTTTTAAACTACATGACTTACTTTATTTTTGTTCTTTAAAAACATGTCCTCACACTTCAAAAGACTGATGTAAAAATTGTGGTGGTTTGTTGAGAAGTTACCAGTAATGTGTTCTATGTTTTTTGTTTGTTTGTTATTCTTTTCTCCTTAGGCTCTCAGCTTCTCACAAAGTTACTGGCTTAAGGCGTAAATGCTATAAATGAGATTAGGAACAAAAGAAATGTTTTTCACAAATTTGAGGTTGTTTCTTTTTTTTTTTTTTTAATATTTATTTATTTATTTTATTTTGGGCTGTGTTGGGTCTTAGTTGCGGTGTGCAGGCTTCTCTCTAGTTGTGGCGTGCTGGCTCGATAGTTGCAGCGCGTGGGCTTAGCTGCCCCACAGCGTGTGTGGGATCTTAGTTCCCCAACCAGGGATTGAACCCGTGTCCCCTTAACCACTGGACCACCAGGAAAGTCCCTGAGGTTGTTTCTTAACGGTTCTGACAATACAGAAGTATGATGGTCTAGGTTTTTTTTTGCTTTTTTTTGCAATGGGACGGGCCATATTAGATCTGTTATCTGGAAAAATTTATATTTTAATATAGATTATCATAGGTGTAGATTTGGTAACTTGTCTTTCTAAATGTCATTTTTGCCTTTCTTTACCCTTGTAGGGTAGATTGGGGACCTGTGAGTTATACGAAATGGTTAAATATAAAAAGTCTTCATTAATGGGAACATTGAGTAAAACAAGGATGCCTCATCCATAAAACAAACTGGTTCATGCAACTACAGTTTGAGTAGAAATAGAATATAATAAAAATCTGGTTAACCTTGCAAATTGCAGTCTTAACATGAACTCTTGGCGACTCAAGAGATGGATTTGAGTGGGTTATAGAGACAGAAGTCTGCCCATACGGTGTCCATGGTCTTTGGGCAAACTAGAAATAAGTGCCTCCACCTCTGTGTGCCCCTTGAAACCCTAGCCTGGGGAACATGGCATGGCTAGTGTGAGCATAGCTGGATCTCATCTAGTTCTTATCCCCTTGGCCAAGCATCCTTGTGCAGTGCACCATCTGGACAATCATTTACAGTTGTGGCACTATTTATCAGTCCAGACAAAAAAGTGATTTTGATGTTAAAACAAAACTATCTTGCCTAAGATATTCTGGACAGGAATGATTTATTATTTCTAGGGAAATAATAAATAAAACTTTCTTGAAAATTTGATCTCTAGTTTTGAGTAGCCATGTCCTTTCAAGGTTTAGCCTGGCCTCTTGTTCTGTTTTAAACACAGGGAACAAGAGGACTTTGGGATCAGACCACTGTGCTAAACCAGGGGTTTCAAATGTCAGTGACTAAGAGACCAGGCTAACCCTTTGAAAAGACATGGCTACAAAAACTGGAAGACCAGCTGAATAATGTGGCCCTTGCTATTGTGAATTTCACACAATGGGTGGTGATTTATTATTTTTTTAGAGTAATGATGAAGTAAAGTAGACTTTTCCTTTTTGATAATTTTGAGCTCTGAGTGCTTTGGTAAAGAGAGCATCAATGTGCTCCAGATTAGTGTTCCTCTAGATCTTAACAGTGACTGTTAATAAGAATGCCTTCCACTTTGTTCCAGTTTTAAGATGCACTTTTTACCTGATTTGACTCTTGACATAGGGCCCTGGGCTAGGGCTGGAGCTAGTTCTTGAGGCTTCTTTCCCTTATGTCCCTTCTGTATTTTTTTCTTCCTAGATTTCTGTTTCTCCTCTTGATAAAGAAGGGCTTCGTTTCTTATGTCCATCATAACCTCTGCCAGGGTCGTTTCCTGGGCTTCTCTTCTCTATGTATATTGTCTCCTGGGATGATCTTATCTGAATCCTGTTCTTGCATCTTTTCTGTTCTCCTCCTGAAGGGATTTTTGTGGTTTATATACATACTCCCAATTTTGGCTTCAGTTCTTTTCTCTTTTTTAATTGAAAAAACATGTTACAGTTAAATCTTTATTCTGATTTACCTTTCTTAAATGAAAATGCATTGAGGTTAAAGATGTACGTGTCTCTGGGAATTCCCTGGCGGTCCAGTGGTTAGGACTCCGTGCTTGCACTGCAGGGGCCATGATCCCTGGTTGGGGAACTAAGATCCAGCAAGCAGCGCGGTGCGGTCAAAAAAAAAAAAAAAAAAAGTGCCTCTGAATTACAGAGCAACACAGGAGGTGAATGTCTCACAGGCACAAAGATAAATGCCGCCCTTGATTAATCAGCCCTGAAGGCAATAATAAAACTATATGGATTGTTATGATAGGTGGTAGCTTTCTGACTGATTTTCTTTTTTTCCACATCTTTATTGGAGTATAAATGCTTTACAATGTTGTGTTAGTTTCTGCTGTACAACAAAGTGAATCAGCTACATGTATACATATATCCCCATATCCCCTCCGTCTTGAGCCTCCCTCCCACCCTCCCTACCCCACCCCTCTAGGTGGTCAGAAAGCGTCCAGTTGATCTCCTTGTGCTATGCGGCTGCTTCCCACTAGCCATCGATTTTACATTTGGTAGTGTATATATGTCAGTGATACTCTCTCACTTCATCCCAGCTTCCCCTTCCCCCCGGTGCCCTCAAGTCCGTTCTCTACGTCTGTGTCTTTATTCCTGCCCTTCCACTAGGTTCATCAGTACCACTTTTTAAAATTCCCTATATATGCATTAGCATACGGTATTTGTTTTTCTCTTTCTGACTTACTTCACTCTGTATGACAGATTGTAGGTCCATCCACCTAGCTACAAATAACTCAGTTTCATTCCTTTTTATGGCCGAGTAATATTCCATTGAATATATGTGCCACATCTTCTTTACCCAGTCATCTGTTGATGGACATTTAGGTTGCTTCCATGCCCTGGCTATTGTAAATAGAGCTGCAGTGAACATTGTGGTACATGACTTTTTGAATTATGGTTTTCTCAGGGTGTATGCCCAGTAGTGGGATTGCTGGGTCATATGGTAGTTCTATTTGTAGTTTTTTAAGGAACCTCCATACTGTTCTCCATAGTGGCTGTATCAATTTACATTCCCACCAGCAGTGCAGGAGGGTTCCCTTTTCTCCACACCCTCTCCAGCATTTATTGTTTGTAGATTTTTTTTTTTTTTTTGCAGCATGCGGGCCTCTCACTGTTGTGGCCTCTCCCGTTTCGGAGCACAGGCTCCGGACGCGCAGGCTCAGCGGCCATGGCTCATGGGCCCAGCCGATCCGCGGCATGTGGGATCCTCCCGGACTGGGGCACGAACCCGTATCCCCTGCATCGGCAGGCGAACTTTCAACCATTGTGCCACCAGGGAAGCCCCTGTTTGTAGATTTTTTGATGATGGCCATTCTGACTGGTGTGAGGTGATTCCTCATTGTGGTTTTGATTTGCATTTCTCTAATGATTAGTGATGTTGAGCATCTTTTCATGTATTTGTTGGCCATCTGTATGTCTTCTTTGGAGAAATGTCTGTTTAGGTCTTCAGCCCATTTTTGGAACTGCTTGCTTTTCTGAACACCTTATTCTGATTTATTTTGGTGAAGAGAAAACATAGCACAGCAGTTGAGAGGGCAGACTTTGTTAGGAAAGAGACTTTTTTTTTTCCAGATGCTGGCACTGGCACTTTGTAACTGTGTAACTTGGGGCAAATTACTAATCTCTGTCCTCCTGATTTCCTTATTTGTAAATGAGGAAAACATGCATATACATACAGTTTTATAGTTGAAGAGATTCTTTGATATAATAGGTCAAGCTCCCTGTTTTACAGATGAGTAAACTAAGGAATCAAGTACTGAAATGATTGGCCAACCAAGGGATAGCAGAGTCAGGGTTTTTTGTCGTGCACTGTTCTTCTATAGTCTTTCTATACAACATAGAGTAATGTTAGTTTTCTTTTGAAAATGGGACTGAAAGAGACAAGGAATTAAAAATAATCAAACCTCCAGGGTGACTTCTCTTAGTTGCCTTCGGGCCACTAGGACAATCTTGCATGAGTCCCCTTCCTGAAGACGAGCTAGATAAGTTGCCAGAGTAGAGCTGTGTGTTTGCTGCTTGTAGCCAACTTTATCCTTTTGTTTCTTGCTTCGTAGACTGAAGTTCTCTGTATTTTTCCTGTTTATGAAAATCCAGTTTGTGTGAAGAAAATGATAATTAGGAATTTGCTCCTTTTACCACCCAAACTTTCTTAAGCCAGCATCAATGTATCTGTGGGGATTGGTTACATTTTCATTTTCCATAAAAGAGACAAGCATGATTTTTGGAGTCTTTTTTTTTTTTTTCAGCTGAATAGCAAGGATATGCGTGACTTTAGAAGTGGTTTTTCTTGGCATTAACCAGCATGTGAAAATGGCTATAATAAAGTCAACAAATAACTTTGTAATCTCCCAGGTTTTTGAAAGTAGAGATGCAAATAAGTCATGGGGTAGGAGTGATTCTTTGAGTGCTTAGATATTAAAAGATTTTCTCCTCAGGGTTGGAAAGTTGGCTGGTAATACACTTTATTAGAATCAGCTTACTGAGGCTGGCTTGCCACTTCTTTGGGGAAGCTGCTTTTGACTTCTTGAGATTCTCTTCCTCCCTCCCTCCCTCCCTCTCTCTCTCTCTCTCTCTCTCTCTACACACACACACACACACACACACACACACACACACACACACACACACACAATCAGGATACATAGGATACATGACCTGAGATGGTTCAGAGTATTTGAATCTAGGACAGGCTTAGGAAATCCAAGATGCCTTTCAAGTCCTAGAAGACTTCTGGCAGAAGATTTTTATCCTTTTGTTTCTTGCTTTATAGATTGAAATTCCCTGAACAAAACTGATTTCCCTTTCTTCTGAAAATCGAGTTTGAGAGAACCTTCTTAAGTCTTGCTAAGTCTTGTCCTGTCCTTTGTCTTCAGGTACCAACCTGTATATGTGTGTGTGTATTTTTCTTTAAGCTTAGCACTTGCCTTATCCTGAGAAAGTACAAGTACTTTTAAAAATATTAATGGGCCACACTTAATGCCAGATGCTGGGTATACAGTGAATGAACACTGGATTTTTTTTCTTTCTTTCTTTCTACCAAACTCCACTCTTGGTCAGTTTTCAGGGGATAATACAGTCTCATCTTCTCAGAGGACTAAAATAACCCAGCTCAGTTTCTTAAAAAAAAAGAAAGAAAGAAAGAAAAAAAGCAAAGAGAAATTTCTAGCTGTTAGTCCAGGCTGCCCTGCTGTGCTTTTAGGAGAAAAAGCTGCAGTACTTTGAGGCATTCACTTCTTTTACTGGGGTGCCAGAAACTTTTTTATTGGACCCCGTCCCCATCTTACTCCAAGCAAGCTCTGTGGGCTTCTGAAGACCAAGAATGGCAAAAACAACGTTTTCTCATTTGGCCTTTTGTGTACATCTGTTAGATGGTCAAAGTAAATGTATATAAAATTGTTTTGTTTCTACAACAGATTCTACCAGGTGAGCAGATTTTCCCAAATAAGCCATAGATAAGTTGTTTCCAAATACATCTTTGAATTTATATTGCAAATTTATATAGTCTTTTTCTTCAACAGAAACAATTGGTTTTAATTGAGAGGAGATGAACTAGGACTTCAGATCACGTGTGTTTTTTGTCTGTTTTCTTTGTTTTTGTGTGTGGTATAAAAATGCAACCTCATTTGGCATTTTTGAAAGCAAACTACTGCCTCTTCTGATATTAGGAAAGCCTTGATTTAGTTGAGAAATCTAACTTGTTATTAGAAAGCCTTAGTTCTTTTTGGAATGGTATTTAGATTCCACTTAGAAGAATATGGTGCGATTTAGCTCTTCTTAGCATGATATGGGTCCTTGGAGAGAGAACCAAGTGGAGCAAATTGAACAGACTGAGGTTGCTTCTTGGACACCCTCGGATTTTGATGTCCTTCCCAAGGTCCCTTAGTCTACTGGGCACAGATTGAGACCTGGGGCTCTTCTGAATACTTGTATGTACTTTACAATTTTTTTGTTATTTTGAAATAATCTCAGACTTATAGAAAAGTTACTAGTACACAGAGATTTTCTTTCCTGAACCATCTGAGAGTAAGTTGGTAACATGATATGTTCCATCATCCCTGAATACTTTAGTGTTTCTTTTCTGCAAACAAAGACATTCTCTTATTTAAGCGTGGTAATACTATCAGGAATTAGCATGGATGCATACCAACCTCTACTCCTCAGATCCCATTCCAGTTCTGCAGATTGTTGTACTAGTGTCCTTTATGTTTGTACCAGAAGGGTCCTGTCTAAAATCATCTGTAGGTCTCTTTCAACTGAGAATAGTTCCTCGGTCTTGTCTTGACTTTCATGAACTTGAAATTTTTCAGGCCAATTATTTAGTAGATGGCCCTCAATTTGGGTTTGTATGACGTTTCCTCACGACCAGATTCAGGTTATGCATCTCTGGCAGGAATAGTCCAGACATGATACTGGGCTCTTCTCATTGCAGCCAGTCACACAATCATGATTTCCATTGTACCCTTCCATTACTACTGCGATATTACTCTGATCACTTGATTCAGATGGTGTCTGCCAGGCTTCTTCACTGCAAATTACTTTTTTTTTTCTCTTTGTAATTAATAAGTATTTTATTGGGAGATAGAGAAAATGTAAATATCCCATTCTTCCTCAAATTTAAGTTTATTCTTTATATATCATCATGGACACATGCATATATATGTGTTTTTTAGTGAGTTATAATCTGTTACATTTGTTTCCATGCTTAAATTGTCCTGATTTGGTCAGTGGAAGCCCCTTTAATCTGGTTTCTGTGTCTTTTTGACGTGCTGTGATCAGTCTTTACATACTTCCTGACTTTTTGCTACCAGATGTTCCAGGCTCATTTTGTACTTTCCTTGTCCCAGCCCTGGATTTAGCCATTTCTTGAAGGAGCAAGCTCTTTTTTAGTGGCTCCGAGCCACCGCATGGATGCCCCTCCTCACATCACTGCCCTCTCCTCCCCTGCTGTTGCCTACTTTGCTTGGTCACCAATAGCTCTTGGACTGAATTATTCTGAAAGAGGAAGGGCACATTTTGTTTATATTTAATCATTTATGTTAGCTCTGTGTGGATAGGGACTATAACATATTTGATCTCTCATCCCCCAAATGCCTGTTACATAGTAAATGCTCAATAAGTGTATAAGTTCATTCAAAGACAAATACTTAACTCTGCATCTATTAGGAGTTGGTCATTATTCCAGGTGCTGGGGGTGGGGGAACACACAGTGAACTAAATTTGAAAAACAAAACGCATACATGTGTGGGAGCCCTGTGAAGGGAAATAGTTCTTTGTGAAGGATGGAAATAATTTTGTGAGGCAGCCGTTTCCCCGATTGTGTTCATCTATATTAATATGTATTCAATGGAAAAAAAGGATTTGACTTTGCACTTTTTAAACTGTAGTTCTTATTAAAATGCATAGACTAAATGTGTCACAGATTTTTTTTAGCCTTGGTAATTTCTTTTCTTGTATTACCGTAGCTCTGCTTTTCCCCGCCCTGAAGAGAGCTGGTCCCTTGCATATAGCTAACTCAGCTTTTAAATGCAAAATAGAGATCCTAGTAATGTATTGATAGAAATGTTATATTAGTTAGCTCTACCCTGTAGGTTGTTAGTTTTTTTTTTAACCTTTAGGCAGAGATACTTCCAGTGAGGAAAGTGATTTTTCTCATTATGTTTTTGGTAATAAGTAATAGAATGTAGAAACAATAAGAATAGATCATGAGCTCCTTTCTATTAACAGAGTTAATCATCTGTGTTATTTTGTTTAACTCCTATGGGTAGGACCATAATACATAGCATATAATCAAACTCTTTATCTTTTTGAATTATAAAGTTATTCAAGCATTTATTCACTCAAAAGATATTTGATTGCCTATTGTTTGCCAAGTGCCAACCTCACAGGACTCTTAAAGGAGTCAGTGAGACAATGTGTATGCTTTGGTCAAAGCAGCTAATAGATAAGTGTCCGTTGAATCTGAATGTGAATTTCCCTTACTAAAATCTAGAGGATTCTGACATCAGGTATTATAAGTTTTTCTTAAAAATATTATGCTATAATTGATACATATGAGGATTATATGTATTTTATATGTAAATTATAAAACAAACACCATGAATCCACCCTTCAACTTAATAATGAGAAATACAACATTAGTGCCATTCAAATTACCTGTATACAGCTTCCTAGTCCATCGCTTTGTGTTCCCCAGATATAACTATGCTCCTGAATTTTCCTGAGCTTTTAAGTATAGTTTTACCACAAATGTGTGTATTCTTATATTTGTCCAACTTTCCTTGTTTTTGGTCTTTATGAAAATGGTATAATACTCTATGTAATTTTCTGTGACTTGCTTTATTTACTCAGTACTGTGTAAGATTTGTCCTTGTTATTGCATGTTATTGATTTCACTGTGGTATTAGTCCATATGGTATGATTGGTATATCCATTCTCTTATTATCTAGATATCTAGATTACTGCTTTTGATTTTGTTTTATTTTTGCTGCTGTGAATAATGCAGTTATAAACCTTTCTGGGCATGTCTGCAGTACACATATATTAAGAGTTTCTCTAGGGTGGTGGATTTCAAACTTTTATGACTGTGACCCATAGTAAGAAATATGTTTTCCATAATAAGCAAGTACCCACTTACATAAGTATATGTACACAAATGAGACAAAAGTTTTGCAAATCAATGCTTAAGTTTACTACATGGGGTTCAATCTACTCTATTGTATACTGGCTGACTTATAAACAGCAATGCGATCCACTCTTGCTTTGCAGTCTCACTAACAGGTTCTGTTTGAATAACATGGCTCTAAGTGCGTGGTTGAAACTCTAGGGCCCATGAGAATCACCTGGAAAGTTGGTATATGTGAGGATTCCTGGGCCTTGCTGCATAGATTCATACTCCATAGGTCTGGGATGGAGCTTAAAAATCTGAATTTCTAATATGCATACAGGTAATACTAATGTTGCTGGCCTGCTGACTGAATTTGAGAAATACTGCTATAGAGTATATACTCATGAAAGAAATTGCTGAGTCATAGTGTTGCAGGAAAAAAAGTGGGAGGCAGGAGGATGGTCACGTCCCGGGTCTCAGGCGAGTCCCTGGGATGGGCCGCCAAGTGTGGGTTCTTGGCTTCGTGCAGGAAAGAATTCAAGAGCGAGCCGTAGTAACGTGAAAGAAGGTTTATTCAGGGGGATACAGACTCCACAGAGTGTGGGCCATCTCAGGAGGCAAGAGGCCACAGAAGAAACACATTCCAAGTGTGGGCCATCTCAGAAGGCGAGAGGCTCCAGGGTACAGGGTTGTCAGTGTTTATAGGGGTGGGTAATTTTATAGGCTAATGAGTGGGAGAATTATTCCAACTATTTTGGGGAAGGGGCAGGGATTTCCAAGAATTGGGCCACCACCCACTTTTTAGCCTTTTATGGTTGGCCTTGGGACTGTCATGGCACCTGTGGGTGTGTCATTTAGCTAACGTATTAACAGTGAGTGTATAATGAGGCTCAAGGTCCACGGGAAGTTGACCCGTTCACCATCTTGGACCTAGTTGGTTCTAACCAGTTTATGTTGTGCCCTCAACGACTATGTCATTCTTTTAAAGGTTGTGCCCTGCCCCCTTCCTGTCTCAATAGGGCATTCACATATTTAGCTTTTTATTATTTTACATAGTTTGTTATTTTATATAGCTTTTTATTATTTAGAGTCCTATGTCTGCAATGTATAAAGAGGTACCATTGCTCTCTTTTCTAGTTAGACTTGTTCATTAATGCTCATTTAGTAGGCGTTAAAATGATATCTTACTGTTTTGTTATTTTGTATTTCAGTGATTAGTAATGAGGCTCAGCATACATTTCAGTGGCCATTCATGTTTCTTTCTCTCTGAAATGTTTGTTCATGCCACCTGCTTATTTTTCTATTTATTTGTTGAAGGTCTTTGTATATTCTGGAAGTATGAATGCATTGTTGGTTATACTTACTGTAGATATCTTTTCCTAGTTTGCCCATTTAGTGGCTTTTTAACTTTCATTGTGGTATCCTTTGATAGAAATTCTTAATTTTAATGTAGTCAGATTTTTTATGGCTAGTTCTTTTTGTGTCCTGTTAATATGTTCTCTACCCCATGCTCATATAGATGATCTCCTGTATGTTTTTTCCCCAACACGTTTGAAAAGTTTTGCCTAACATTTAAATATTTTCAAACATCTGGAGTTGATTTTATGTATGGTATGAGGTAAGAGTCTAATTTAAATTTTTTCCTATATAGAAAATCAGTCCCAGCACATTTTATTGAGTTGTCTATGCCTTACTCAATGATCTACAGTGCCTACCCTGTCAAACTTCAGATTTTCATATATTTGTGAATCTGTTGGAGGGATGTGGTTCAATTCTGTTCCCTAGGTCAGTTCATTGATCTCTGCAGCAATACCACAATGTTGTAGTTGCTATAGTTTTGTAATTGCTATATGGCATGACAAGTTCTATTACATCTTTCTCTTTTAGGATAAGTTTAAGTTCTTTGAAAAACTCTGTTAGGATTTGTATTGAAATTACATTGAATCTATAGGTAATGAGTATTTTTATCCATGAAACTAATCTCTCTATGAGTTTATTTAGGCATTCTTTAGTGTTGTTGAAGTGTTAAGATATTTCTGATAAAAGTGTAGATAGTTCTATGGTTTGTTTATTCCTAGGTACTTTATTTTTTTTAATTGCTATTATAAATAGCATATTAAATGTTCCGTTTGTTGCTGATGTGTAAATATGCAGTTTACCTTTGCATACTTCTAAACTTATTAATTCCAGTAATTTTTCTGTATAGCTCCTTTTGTTTTTCTATGTGGACAGTCATATCATGCGAATAATGACATATGTCTCTCTTATTTTCTTTTTCTTTTTTTAAAAGAATGTTTTTTAAAAAAAGAAGTTCTTCATTGAATTTTTTTAAAATTAATTAATTAATTAGCTTGCTCTGGGTCTTAGTTGCAGCAGGCTGGCTCCTTAGTTGCGGCTGGTGGGCTTCTTAGTTGCGGCTGGCAGCCTCCTTAGTTGTGGCATGCTCGCTCTTAATTGCGGCATGCATGTGGGATCTAGTTCCCCGGTCAGGGATTGAACCTGGGCCCCCTGCATTGGGAGCTCGGAGTCTTAACCACTGCACCACCAGGGAAGTCCCCTCTCTTATTTTCTTTTTTAATAAATTTTATTCATTTATTTATTTATTTTTGGCTGTGTTGGGTCTTCGTTGCTGCGTGCAGGCTTTCTCTAGTTGTGGCGAGTGGGGGTTACTTTTCATTATGGTGCGCAGGCTTCTCATTGCGGTGGCTTCTCTTGTTGCGGAGCACGGGCTCTAGGCGCCGCGGGCTCAGCAGTTGTGGCTCACGGGCTCTAGAGCGCAGGCTCAGTAGTTGTGGCGCACGGGCTTAGTTACTCCGCGGCATGTGGGATCTTCCCAGACCAGGGCTCGAACTCGTGTCCCCTGCATTGGCAGGTGGATTCTTAACCACTGCGCCACCAGGGAAGCCCTCCCTCTCTTATTTTCAATTTTCTTTTTTCCCCTGACTTTTGTGGTCCTGTGTCAGTAGGATTACCAGTAAAATATTAGGTATAAATGTTCCTGATTTTAAAGGGAATAATTTTAACAAGTGTCCATTTAGAATGTTGTTTGCATGGGAATTCAGTAGCTACCATTTGTCAAGTTAAGGACTTTGTCTCCTAGTACTAGTTGGTTAAGAGTCTTGTTTCCTTGTTAAAAAATAAATCGTACATGGATGTTGATTTTTATCAGACTTTTTAGTATCTCTTGAGATGAACAGATGGTTTTGTTCTCCTTTAATCTGTTAATGTGGTACTTGAGAAGCATTTTTATCATGCTAAACTCCTCTTGAATTCTTGAGATAAAACCAGTTTGGTCTTGCTCTGTTAGGGTCGTCACCCCCACCCCTCCACGGCATTGGATTAATTATGCTAATAGTTTTTTTAAAATTTTTGCGTTCATATTCTTGAGGTTAAAATTGTATGTTTCTTTCCTTTACTCTTCTTGGCAAGTTTTGTACTCAATAACATTCACTACATAAAGTGAGAAATGTTTTCTCTTTTTCAGCTTTTGGAAGAGTTTCTGTAAGTTTGAAATGATCTCTTCCTAGAACTTGCTTGTAAAACCTTGTGGGCCTGATATCTTCTTTGTAGGAAGATTTTAAACTACTTATTTGACTTTAATGAAGGCTTATTCTTGGTTTTTATTTCTTTTTGGGTCAGTTTTAGTAAGAGGACTGGATTTTTATTAGTTCTTCTCAAAGTTCTTTTCATATCTTGTTGAATTTCTTTTTAGGGTTTTTTTTTTTAAATCTTTGTAGTCTTGCTTTTGCTTGAGTTAATTATGCAAAAGTCTCTGTCAGTCGTTTTTTCAAATATAAGCATCAAGGCTAAAATTTTTCCTCTAAGTACTGCTTTAACTATATTCCACAGGTATTAATGTGTAGTATCTTCTTTGTTCCATATGATGAATTTGAAATTTTCCATTTTAATTTCTTCTTTTACCTGTGAATTATTTAGAAATATGTTTTTACAATTCCAAATATGTGGACTTTTTTTAAATTAAAAAAAAAGTTTGATTTTTAGCTTAATTGCATTAGCATAATTTCTTCTTGAATTCACTTTCCTTCTTCCTGAAGTAGATCCTGTTGAAGTTGTTTTAGTGAAGTTTTTTATTTTTAAGTGAACTCTCAATTTTTGTTAATCTATAAAGTTTTGACCATTGCCCCTATTATGAAAAGTGGTTTTGCTGGTTATTCAATTCCACATTGACGTTTACTTTCAATGCTTTGAAAATACTTCTTTTGTGTTTTTGAGGTCTGATGTCAGTTTAATTCAGGGTTATGCTGCTAGAGGTATAGCAGCTACCTCTCTGGAGGAAAAATTCCTTATTTTTAGTGTTTGCTTATTTCCGTGGTGTAAATACTCTCTTACCATGTATGTCAGTTATTACAGAGTTGAGAAGAGATATGCAGTAGCACACAATTGTGAAGTATTTCCACCCTGCTGATACAATAGACATCAATAATAACCTCAAGGGAACAGATAATAATATGTAGTAAAATAATTAGTGATGAATTTGATTATCTATCTCTGCTTTTAATATTTTTCATCTTATATTTTTATATAATTTAACACAGTAGTAGCCTTGTTTAAAAACTGCTCACAGAATTCCTGAAAATTTAACAGTATGTTCACATGAGCCTACATTAGCCAGCTGTAGCATACCACTCTTGTACTTATTCTTTTTTCTAATGGGTGCTCTCTGTGAGCCTTGGGTGACTGCTTTTACAGTCTTTTTGTCTTTAGTGTTTTTAACTTTTAGTACAGTGTGTCTAGGAGCAAATTCCTTTTAATTTATGGATATATCATTATTTTTATATTGTACTTTCTTTTTTTATGGGTTCATGGATTTTATTATTTTGGAAAATTATCAGCCATTGTATCACCTGTATTCTTTATTTTTTCTGAGTCTCTAGTTAGATAGTTGTTATTTTTCTTCTGTTCTCCATGTCTCTTAATAGTTTTTATAGTTTTCATTTTCTTGTGTCTTTGTGTGTGTTCTGGCAGTTTGTTTAGATCTGTCTTCCAGTTTGTTCATTCTTTTCAGCCATGCTTAATCTGCTTTTCAGTCCATTAAGATATTAATTCCAAGAGTGCTTTTTTTTCCCCTCCATTTCTTAAAGTCTGTTTCTTTTCAGTCACATGGTCATTCTTACTCATCTCTTATTGCTTGGTCACTTTTGGATTCCAACTGTCTTCATTTCCACACCTATGTCATTATTTTATATTCTGCATCATGATGATTTCAATATCTGAGATCCTAAAGACCCTTCTACACACTCTCAGATCATGGTGGCTTATTTCTTTGTGTTTAGGGATATTTTAAAATTGTGAGTTCATATTTGATTTAGTTGAACTTTGGGAATCCTGAGGTCTTAATTCAGAGTACTTTTCCCCAACAGATTTATAAAGACTTCTCCCGAATTTCTGAGAGACTCTGAAGTTCAGGTCTCCAGATAGGCTGTAGGCCCCAGATTTGGTCTTAAAAGAGACCCAGGAGAATGTGGACCTATCAGTGCCCTTTAAGCAACTGCACCTCTCATGCCTAACTGAAGCTTACAGTTCACGTTTCAACTCCTCCCTTCTCTTTTCTCTTTCTGTCTGTATCTCTTTTATATACTCACCACTCTTGGAATTTTCTTTTATTTTTTTAATAAGCTCCACAATGAAGAGTTTTGTATTATCCAATATATAATTGTATTTGCAAAGAGTCCACTATATTACCAAATTAAAAGGATTTTCCCCCACTGAAACCATGGTATGTCTAGCAGTTTCAGCATTGTTGTTTGCATTGTTGGAGACTCAGTGAATATGAATTGAATAACTATTGAGAGAAGGTGAAAAGACAGCATAACCCTGATTTTATTTTCCCCTTGTATAATTGTGTCTCTCTTTGGGTTTTTTATTTATGCAATAGATCGAATTTTTATGTGTCAGGCACCGTTTTTCATCTTATACTTCCAGTTACTCTACTGTGATTAGTATTATACATTAAACATTGAAGGTCGACTGTTCTTTGTGAGTAACGATTACTTATCAAGGCTCATTGTCAGAATTCCAGCTAGTACTGAAAGAGAAGACCAAAATGATTTGGCCAATATGTTTTAAAGCTTGTTTAAGAAAACGGAAATTATACAAAGCTAAGTATACATAAACCTAGAAAGAGAAGTGATATAATTATTACTTTGAGTTTCTAGTTTCAAGCCACAAAAGTAACAAGTTTGCTTGAAACTGCAAAGTCTTCTAAATATAACTTACTGTTAACAGTACTTAATTATAATTTAGACTTAAAGCCATAGCAAGTCAGGAAATAGTATATACTATACCTAGGGCCATTTTATTATTTATTTTGAAAGGAGTCCCAGGTTTTTTTTTTAATTTATTTTTCTTAATTAATTAATTAATTTATTTATTTCTGGCTGTGTTGGGTCTTCGGTGCCGTGCGTGGGCTTTCTCTCGTTGCAGTGAGCAGGGGCTACTCTTCGTTGTGGAGCGTGGGCTTCTCATTTTGGTGGCTTCTCTTGTTGTGGAGCATGGGCTCTAGAGCACAGGCTCAGTAGTTGTGGCACATGGGCTTAGTTGCTCCGTGGCACGTGGGATCTTCCCGGACCAGGAATCAAACCCTTATCCCCTGCATTGGCAGGCGGATTCTTAACCACTGCGCCACCAGGGAAGTCCTAAATAGGACCATTTTAAATGAGATTGGATTCTGAAGTAAAAGTATTTTTTAGTACATAGAGCATAGCTGAAACTAGTCATTTGAGAAAGGGAGACTTTTAAAATTTATCTACTTGGAATATTATTTTGTAAAATATTGAATATTCTTGCCAAATGATACTTTACAGTTAAATTTCGTATTTACATGCAGATACAGTACTTAAAGATATTTTTAATATTGAGGAAGACTTTTATTAAATTGACTCTTAATGCTTTTGAACAGAAGGGTAGGGAAATGAAAATTTAACTGCTTTTAATTCTGTTCACTTTAGAACTGAAAGAAATTTTCTCAGTTGTTTCCACTTCTCAATTGTGAATATGATTTATAAATTTTATCTTCTTCATCTTTTAATGATCTTAGTACAATGAATAAAATTCAAAATGCAACCTAAGTATCCTCAGCTAAATTTGTAGCTTAGAGCTTGATTGTAGTTTGCTTAAAAAAAAAAAAAAGAAAGAAGAAAAAGATAACATTGAAACCACATCACAAGGAAAATGGAATTTTTTTTAAAAAGCACAGGAAGATAGCAGTCACATAGTTGAATAGCTTCTCTTTTTACTTTTCTAACACAAAATTTATTTCACAAAATCTCTGAAGTGCAAATGGGTACATGAAAGGGGAGAGATATAAAAGTACTTTTGGGAGGTTGAAGAAATTTATCTTCTGTCAAAATAGTGCATTTACATGGTTTAAAGAATTAACTAGCAAAGGATGGTATTAGAAAAAACCCAAAATCCTATATTTTATTCTTTGCCAATCCTCTTTCCACTTCCTAGAAGGAAGCACTTTAGCTTTCTCTCTTTCTTTTTTCTTTTTAAGTTCTAGGGTTACTGCCCAAAGTTTCCAAACTATATGCTTATGCTTCTATTTCTTCATGAGGATTTAACCTATTTGCTCCATCTCCTTTTCCTCCCAATATAATACCATTGTTAATTCTTACCTTGGATATAACTTTCTAGATGTTGAGCTTAGAACTTTATCTCTTATTTCACTGACCATGGACAGTGTTTCTTGATTGTAAACTTTGTAGGCTCAGGTTATACTAGAGTTGCTTTCACTTCTCTGTTCGTGTTTCTACCTTCCATGTTTGTCATCCATACATTTACTTTTGCATTATCACAGTTGATAACATTGCGTTATGTAATACAAGTCTTAAGTTTTCTATGCTTGTCTGTAGTAGTAGTAGTAATAATAGTGGTAGTAATTGAAAGTACTTACATAGCTCAGGCTTTGTGCCAAGCACATTGCATGTTTTATTTATATTATTTTATAATACATACATATATATACACACAGGTACTTTACATATATTAAACTTACTTAATCATCAAGTCGACCTTGATGGTATAGGTAATATTATGGTCTCCAGTTTACTGACAAGGAAATTTAAGTCACTTAGTAAGTGGTAGAGCTGAGTAGGTTAAAATGTAGAAATTGAAAACCAGTAATGTTTACAGCTATGACTGTAAAAGTCACCACAGTTAAGATGTATACTGTTCTCATATCTTCTTTCTTATATAGCCATTTATTTTGTGGTTTTAAAAATTATTGTTTTTCTTTATCGCTTCCTTGTTTTTGTGCTAAAATTCCCAAATTTCCTCTCTTTCCAAATAACTCCTATGGAGGCCCTTATAGGATCCCTCCAGTCTTCTTACTCAGTGACCTCCCCCAACCCACCCTTTTTGGAGGTGAGCATTTATTTTATGCGAACACTACAAATTTTTGTCATTTCAAATTATATAATGGGGCAGGTTTTTACATTGATTTTGAAAACATTGAATTATGAGAGAAATGTGTCTTATAGTTTTGTGATACTCTTTAAGATAATTAAAGATAATGTGTTCTGCAGGAATATTATAGGAAAGGTTGATTTTCTAATATCAAATAAGCCTCTGGACACACTGTTTTAATGTCTGTCAAGTTTGAAATATTTATTTGGTAACAAAAGACTTGAAGTTTAAGCCACTCGAAACGTATACAGGAAGAGCCTCTGATTTCAAAATTAGTTATTTGCTACCTGCCCAAAAGTAATATGTTGTACCCCCTCTGCTGGAACTAAATAGAACTTCCTTCTATAGTTATGCTTAGACGGCAGGCAGGTTCAATGTTGTTCTTTTAAAGCCACTGAGTTCCTCTCCCTTTCTTCCCATCCTTGTTTCATTTACAGCTCAGGCTGTATTGGCAAGATTAACAGTTGGTTTTGAAACCAACTGCCCTTCTGAGAGTCAGTAGAAGCGTAGTGGTTGAGAGTATGGGCATTGAAACTATAGACTACTGGAACTTGAATCTCAGCGGGGGTATATTGTAGAGTTCTCTCAACTTCCTGGTGGAGTATCACCTTCAAGAATAGTACAACATTATTAAAAAATCAAAACAAGTAAAACATTCCAGAGCATTGAGTCCTATAATGGCAGGCTTTTCTTTTTCCTTCTTGTGTGTGTAAATATTTCATGTTCTTTTTATGTACAGGCTATTTAGATTGTTTTTGAATGAAAGACCCTTGTTACTATTCTCAAATGCCATTTCATTTCCATTTGTGCAGTGTTCTTTCAGTCCCCTATCCATTGACTGATAAACGTTAAATTTGGGGCCTTGTTGCCTCTATTTAGCCTTGATGTTTAAGTTTTGATTCTTTTTTAAAATTAGTCCCATTATTTGTTATTGAAATGTTTTCTGCTTCACCATCTTATTGTGTTATAAACTCATTTTTAATAAAACATTTATTGTATGAGTCAAATTGTGCTAAAAGCCGATAAAAACCATCAGCAGTCCACTTTGCTCCGCCCCTTCCCTGAACTCTCTCTCTCAACCATTTTGAACTGTTTGGTGATATCTTCTGGTATTTGCCTATCTATTTTGAAATATTTATAAATTGCTATCCCCTCCTTAATTTTATTCCTTTTATGGTAGATCATGATTTTACATGTAAGAAATCTTAAATTCAAGAAACTTGACCTCTCTTAGTTGGTTTTAAAAAGTAGATTATAGATCTCCTTTAAATCAGAATTACCTTGTTAAATTTCTCTTTAGAGTTTGATTCCTAAGTATACATTTAAGGCCATTATTTTAGAGCAGAAATGTTGGTGAAATTTGTTTCATTTACTTTCTTCATTATATTTGGTATTATAGTTGTGGATCCTCTTCTAGTTTCTCAGAGTGGGTGCAAAGTGTATTTTTATGGCTGGTTTCTCTCCTCTCCTTTCTTCTTCTCCTTTTAAAAATAATAAATGCAATAAAGACAATATATTTTATTTTGAGCATATGTTTTCTTGTGCCCCTAGATTTTTTGTATGAAATGGTCTTATCATTATTTTCTTTTGCCTGATTTCTTTTGTCTTTATTTTTCTAATATTTTTAGAGTATGATCAGCCAATACAATCTATTCAGATATTTTTAAAAGATTATTTTAAGTTCATTTTATGATACCTTTATGATTCATTTTTGTCAGTGTTCCATGGGCACATGTAAAATTGTAATCTTTATTCAAGAGATTGAAAGTTTTCTATATAATTATTAAATCAAGTGTGTGGATTGTATTAATCAGTTTCACTATATATTCATTTAACTTTATTAGATCTGTCTATTTCTGACAAAGCTGTACTGATTTCTTATTTCATTGAAATATTTTTCAAGTTTTTCTTGCATATTCAATACCCTTTGCTTTATGTAACTTAGCTTTTACATTGTGTATGCTGTTTGGTCATCTTAACCTTGAATTTCACGTTGTGTGATATTAGTATAACACTCATGCTTTCCTTTGGGGGCATTTAGCTGATATTTCTTGGCCCTTCCCTTTATTTTAAACTTTTCTCAGTCATTCAATTTTAAGCATTTTTTATAAGCAGTCTGTATATGACCTTTGTCTTTTTTTTTTTTTTTTTTTTTGGCTGTGTTACATCTTCGTTTCTGTGCGAGGGCTTTCTCTAGTAGTGGTGAGCGGGGGCCACTCTTCATCGCGGTGCGCGGGCCTCTCACTGTCGTGGCCTTTCTTGTTGCAGAGCACAAGCTCCAGATGCGCAGGCTCAGTAGTTGTGGCTCACGGGCCTAGTTGCTCCGCGGCATGTGG